>NC_053154.1:280887181-281487181 GCF_016835505.1 Polypterus senegalus
AGGATCCCCAAATCCAGGTGTGAAAAACTTGTTGCATCTTTCCCAAGAAGACTCGTGGCTGTATTAGCTCAAAAGGGTGCTTCTACTAAATACTGAGCAAAGGGTCTGAATACTTAGGACAATGTGATATTTCAGTTTTTCTTTTTTAATAAATCTGCAACAATTTCAAAAATTCTTTTTTTTGTCTGTCAATATGGGGTGCTGTGTGTACATTAATGAGGGAAAAAAATTATTTAAATGATTTTAGCAAATGGCTGCAATAAAACAAAGAGTGAAAAAGTGAAGAGGGTCTGAATACTTTCCATACCCACTGTATATGTTTATGCGTGTGTGTGTGTGTGTATATATATATATATATATATATATATATATATATATATATATATATATAAAATATGACAGCAACACTCATAACAGTGACAAAACAATTACATTGACAATCATGTTATGCTTATTTTAAAATGTTTCCTTTTCTTTTTCATAACTTCTTTAACACACTACTTCTCCACTGCGAAGCACAGGTATTTTGCTAGTTTTAGTAATAAATCAAGAAATGTAGACATAAACTATATAATGTGTAAAGCCTGAAGTGCAAGATCAAATAATACTTTCACAAAAGGTTCAAGGATGATACAATGGCTTCTGTGGTGAAGCGGTAGGAATTGCTGACTTATAATCAAGAGTCTTCCGGTTCGATCCTGACTGCCTCGTTTATTTACTGTTTTGAGTAGTGAGTTGCTTTTATTGTTAATATTATACAATAAATACATACATTTGATTTGCGTTTGTAACTGCCACTCTAAATATATAGTACTTGTAAAAGTTACCGTTTTTTCACTTTTATTCTCTCAGTCACGATCACGATGCATACAACCGTTCCCCAGGGATCTGACACTGTTACTTTTTATCTGAAACTGGGAATAACTGTAGATGTGAGTGGTGTTTTGAGACAATCGAACTGGAAATTCCCTGATCTGGATGGATAAAAACTGACACACAAATGCTGGCGAATCTGCCTTATTCATATCTCATTGTCATTTGATTTTTTTTTATTCAATTTTATTGAGTGTTCCTGCATACGCTGAATTAATATGCGCCTTATGGCCCGTGATGTCAAAGCCGCACTGACAAAAAAACAGAGACATACGTATATATGATATTTGGAATTATTCATTTTATGACCTTATAGTACATTTTGGAAAACACTGTGGCACGGATGCAACATTCATATTCATTTGCGTACCTTCTTGCAGCTGTAATCAGTGACGGCGTTTTTTTTTCCCCTGATCTTGCCCAGTCTGCACAGGACTCCAGGATATGCAGAGGAAAGAATGAGCCATGAACGCTCTTCTTTTCTCAGTGGACCCCATACATGCCTTGCACAGTACATGGTTTTTGATCGCTGCCAGGTCAAGCTTGCTATAGCACAAGCAACCAGCCACCTGCCCGCTCCTGCTAGCACTGAATAAGCTCACGCCTTCTGGTGTCGGCGTGCAGCACCAGGGCAAAAAAAAAAAGAAAGAGAATATATGTGACATTTTGAAGAAATCATTGTATGACCTGAATAGTACCTGTCAGAAAATATCATCACACTAATGCAATATTATTTGAAAACAAACAGATCAGGTGTAAATTTGTTACTTGTAAAAGTTAGCTTTTTTCACTTTTATTTTTTCAGTCTCTCCCTCCCCTCCTATTCTGACCCTAACTAACTAACTAACAGCTCCAGCATAAATTCAAGAGACGGCGGCATCACAGCTCCAGGATGCTTGGGTTTCAGATGCACATGCTTCACGGTGGTGCTGCCATGAGAAGAAAGCTCTGCTTTGCATGATTAGCATTCAACTTTTTTTCTTTTTCGGTGAAGTGCTCCCTCACTTTAGAAAGTTTCTGTCTCAGTTTTCTTTCCATCTCCTTCCCCCTCCTCTATCCAACTCGCCATTGCAACCACGTTTATTTTCCTCTACATTCTTCTTAGAATAATATATCTAAATAAAATGCATTATTATTAACTAGATTACTAATCCTGTGCTGTAAAAAGCCCGGGGTCGTAGAAACTATTGAAATCGTCAGAAAAAAAAATTGAAATGTAGAGATGTCAGGTAATTGAAAGGAACTACTCAGGGCATCTCTCCTAGGAGGATTAGTTTTGCTGACATGCTTGCATCGCTTGTGCATTAGGAGCTATGCGAGTTTCTGTTTCCTCGGAGGTGGAGCCCTTACCCCGACTCCACCTCTCAATTTCCTGGCCGGATAGACAGATACACACACTTCCCTGCGTTGATGTTTATATATAAGATAGGATTTAGTGGTAAAGGTTAAAGTGTACTTAAGTAAATTAGAAATATAAAAACATAAGTACATTTTCTTGATTTATTCATTTTGGTAAGGTGTTATTTCTTAACGTTTGTCCAGTGCCAGTATTGTTTACATTTAATTTTTAACATTGCTCTAACTCCCATGCCCCATCACTCACATTCTATTTGCTTCTTCTGGTGAGATCTGCAGTAGGAATAGACTGATGTGGGAAAACTGAATTATTATATCTAGCAACAATGTGCAGGCCATATATATTTTGGTATATTTTCAATTACTGTAGCCCTGTATATCTAAGTTGATCACAGCTACTTGTCCCCTTTTTTGTACACACTCTATAATGCCAGGCTGGAGGCTGTGCCCACACCTGCTTAGTGTCTCACTCACTGAACAGCTATGTAACAGAAGAGATGCAATCCCTTTCAAGAAAGCTGGCTGTGGAGGCTATACTATGTGTGTAGGTTCAGCTAACCTATCCTAGTCAAAACTTTTCAAACTCCTTAGTGCCAATCAAATGACATTTTGAAGCAAATCATCCAGTGTCCTTCACCAAGATCTAATTTATCCAAATATCTCCTATTACCTGACAGGTACTGCATCTGTCTTCAGGAGGAAGTCCAATTTTCGGTCGTTATCTATGTGGCCCCTAATTTTAGAGTAATTTGTTAAAGGTATCAAGTGTACAAGACTCCCAACAACACAATATTTTACATAAACTATGTCTCCTCCACATCAGGGTCTATAAAACTTCAAGAGAAGTTAACTTAATTTACTTTACTGTATATGGTAGGATGAAGTATTTTTGTGATCACCTGGAAAAGCAGTTGAGGAGATGAGAGGAGATGGTCCATTGTTGTGATTTTGTGTAGAAATCTCAAAAGAATGAATATCCTTTGATGGATGAGTCAGTCATAAATGTTTTGTTTTTCCCATTAGCCATTCCACCGGTTATTATGAATGCACTGGAAAAAAGAGCTTTCCTGAAGGTAATTTTTTTTAATGTATTAGTATTTCCATAAAAAAACATAATATAGATTCATGTACTTATTGCTCCTCAAATCCCAGCTTAAGTATTATAAGCTTGCCTGTATTATTTCCTAACTTGTGAAAGTCCAAAATGGTGCACATATGGTACCCTCTATAGAAGGTATTCATGAGCTATTTTGGTTAGAATGTTAATGTAAATTTTCAGTACCCTAAATCTCCCCAGTAAATCTGAAACTCTACATAGGTATGCTGCAAAGCAAATTATGTTTTATTGTTATTTTTTCATTGTAGCGATTTCCAGTTTTCAATGCTCCTATACAGGTTGGCTTGGTAGGATTCTGGTAAGTAGGCTGCCTCAGTATTATGATTAAAGAAAATTTTCCATGTTTAGTTTAGGGTGGTGTGGTTGTGCAGTGGTTAGGCCTGCTGCCTCCTAGCTGCAGGGGCCAGGGATTGTTTTCTAGCTGCTGTGTGGTGTTTGCACATTTACCCTTCACATCAGCATCAGTGGATATACTTCTCCTGGCTTCCCATTTAGACTTGGTCCCTAGAGTTTTGTCCTTTGCTGTTTTTTTCTCCAGCTCTCTGCAAGTTTAAATGATGGATTGGTGTGCCACTTATATAGTATGGATTTAGTTAGCTTTATTGTTATCTGGAGTTTTTTTTAGATCAGTAAAAATACATTTTGGTAGAACCCATCTAAATATAGAAGTTTTTCTCACCTCAGCCTGATTATTTCACAGTGGAGTAGTCAAGGCTGACTTCTGATTTGGCTTCCGGTTCCGAAAGGAGGAAATTATCCTGCCGACTATGCCACTGGGAAATAATCAAACCTCAACACAGGAAAAGGTTTGGGGCAGCCACCCGTATAATTTCCCAGGCTGCAAAAGGGTTTTGTTAAATAGCATAGATGTGCATAGATTGGAGTCCAAGACTGAACTGAATTAATGTTCCAAACATGGCAGCTTTAAAGGCCATGACTGGAAGTGACATTCTTCTGTGTGCTGGAAGTGATGTCTTTACAGTTGAATCCAGCAGGTTTTCCCATTTTTGATCTGTTGAGGAAACGGAAGAGGGTTTAGTGCACCCGCCACTGCCTGGCCTGGCATGGAATTGCCTTCATTTGGTCCATACAGCTCCCTTCTGTATGACAACAGATATATATATATACGTACATTTCTTTGGGGATACGGGAACAAAATCGGTGCATTTAAAGAGAAACCCAGGAAACTCCACACAGACAACATGAGATTCAGACCCAGGACACCTTATGTTTAAGGCAGCTGTTCCAACTACTGTCCTACCTTCCTACCCTGCAGGCTGGATGCTCTTATGTTCACTTAACACAACTGTTCTTCCTTTTCAGTCTTGTCTTTGCTACTCCACTGTGTTGTGCCCTTTTCCCACAGAAAAGGTAAGATGCCTGTCCATTGTAATATTTTGTTTTAACATAGAAACTGTACTGTTACATTTAGGTGTAGTGTGGAATAGCATGCTTTGCTTTTTGAACAAAATGGCAGTCAGAAACACATTGTTTAACTTCCTGTAAAATTTCTGTTAGAAAAAAAAAATGATCCTTCATACAGTAATCTTTTTTTTTTTTTTTTCTATTTCCAGCTCAATGAAAGTAAGCAGCCTTGAACCAGAACTTCAGGCCCTGATTCAAGAGAACAGTCCTCATACACACACAGTCTATTTTAATAAGGGTTTGTAGATGTCAACCAGAATTCACACATGATGACAATTTTAGAGAAGCTTTACTTTTTATGGTGTCATAAGAGTATTGTTTGCTCAAGGTAGGTAATTGCAAGCATAATGCACCAGGTTTTTTAAAACTATTTTTTCTTCAATAAGGAACTTGCACAGCAGGTGTTCCTCTATTGCATTTGTCTTTAGATGGCCTGGATATATTTCAAATCCTCCCGTTACTTGCATACTAACTTCATTTACTGGACAGCTTTAAACATTGGTTGTTGACCTTTGTGGCAATCTGGGAAATTACGCACAGAACAAATATTTTGTAATCTATCAGTGGCTGCTTGATAGCAGTACAGAAATATATTTTATAATGCACAATTGGCAGCCTCAGACGGTCAGTATTTCCAATATACCAAATCATGTAGGTGATAATTTCAATATATAGAAGTAATTCTGTAGTTTTAAAATATGTTTTAAATTATTTGTAAATTGCCTGGTGCTTATTTATAAAATTCAGGTCAGTGTTTAATTTGGTAGTTTTTATCATAAGGGACACAGAGTGCTCACTTTGGCAGTGAAACAATCAAATCCAACAATTCTTCCTGCATATAATGTGTAATGATAGATCACCTCTTAATTCTACTGAAAGACTGAACTCCATCTGAATCAAAAGGCAGCTTAGTTGTTTTATTTTGTCAAATCAAATTTTATTCCATTTGGGACTTTTTTTTTCTCCATTTCTATGCTTTCTTCTTTATTAAACGTATATGAAATAGCAGGGCTATAATCTGAAAAAAAAGACATGGAGATAAGGCTTGATCCCCAGAGGAAAAAGTGTTTAGGGAAATAACTCCATCTGGTGGTCTTCACGCACCATGTATAAAACATCAACCCAGTCTAATAGGTAGCTGTCTTTGAAGCCAGTATTCACATACAGTACATTCAGATAGTATTCTGACTCCTTCCTCTTTTTCACAGTTTGTCGCAACCTTGTGCTAAATTTTTTGTTCCCTCTTCAAACAACACTCAATTTCCCAGAATGACAAAGCAAAAAATGATTTTAGACATTTTTGCAGATGTATGAAAAATAATACCCTGAAATGTCACATGGGTGGCACGGTGGTAGCGCTGCTGCCTCGCAGTTAGGAGACCCGGGTTCGCTTCCCAGGTTCTCCCACGAGGTTCTCCCAAGTGTCTGTGTGGGTTTCCTCCCACAGTCCAAAGACATGAAGGTTGGGTGCATTGGCGATTCTAGATTGTCCCAAGTGTGTGCTTTTGGGGGAGGGGGTGTGTGTGTGCGTGTGTCCTGCTTTGCACCCCGTTTTGACTGGGATTGGCTCCAGCAGATCCCTGTGACCCTGTAGTTAGGATATAGTGGGTTTGATAATGGATGGATGAAATATCACATTGACAGAAGTATTCAGACCTTTTGCTCTGTACTTCATTGAAGCACCTTTGGCAGCGATTACGGCCTGGAGTCGTCTTGGCTATGCAGTAAGCTTTGCACACCTAGATTTGGAGTTTTTTCTTCCATTCCTCTGCAGACCCTTTCAAGTTTCATCAGGCAATTGAAGAATCTTTGGGGGTGTCTTTTTGTAAATTTCAAACATTCTTTGTTGTGCTCTCCACCCACTCTGCCATAAAGCCCAGATCGGTAGAATGTTATAACGATGGTGGTCCATCGGTTTCTCCAGTTTCCACACAGGTTGTCTGGAGAGCGGCCAGTGCGATCACCAGATCTTGGTCACCCCTCTTACCATGGCTGTTGTCCCATGATTTCTCTGTTTGGTCGGGTGGCCAGCTCTAGGAAGAGTTGTGACTGTACCTGACTTTTTCCGTTTGAGAATAGTGGAGGTCACTGTGCTCTTGGGAACCTTCAGTGCCACAGAAGAATTTTTGTAGCCTTTACCAGAACTGTGCCTTAATGCTTCTAAACTCTGCAGGCAATTTCTTCAACCTCATGGACTGGTTGTGTACTGATCCACATTGTCCATTGTGGGACCTTCTATAGACTGGTGTGTGTCAATCAAGTTCTACTGACTGCAGGTGGACTCGAAACAAGGTGTAGAAACATCTCAATGCCAATCAATGGAATAGGATGCACCTGAACCAGCTTTCAAGTGTCATAGCAAAGGGTCTGAATACTTGTCAATACAGTATTTGTTTTTTATTAAAAAAGAAAATTAGCAAAAAGTCCTGAAATCCTGTTTAAAAATTGTTTTTCTGAAATATTGAGTGTTGCCTGATGATGCAAAAAATGAATTTAAGCAATTTTAGCACAAGGCTTGAAAATGTATAAATAAGTAAAAGGGTGTGCAAACTTTCTGAAGGCACTGTGTGTCTTTCCACTCCGGCTTTCTACTTGCTGTATGTGATCAGAGAACACAGGCTCCTGCAGGGACCAGGCTTCTGTAGTGCTTTCTCACTGTCTCTCTCTCATATGTGCTATGTGTCTGTATCTGTCAATTTACATATACACTCATATATATACACACACAGGTATTTTTCCAGTTTTAAATACTTTTCTTGTACATTCAGCTACACAAAGTATACTTGTTGCTCCTTTAGTTTACTTTGTACTGTTCTCAATGCTGGGTTGCTTTTTTTAATACATAACACACTCTACGTATTGTGGATTGCATGCGCTATGTACCACCTAAATGTTTTGGTACTGGCAGCACTCAAAGTAATCAGACTTGTCATTATTTTTCCACAAGTTCACAGTAGGAATTGCAGTATGGTTGTACTGAATGTCTTTTATGTCTCGTCTATTTTCACTGTTAGCGGTAGAAGGAAACCTCAGATAACATACACAAAACAGACCAAGCGTTAGTAGACATGTCAGTGTTTCCATCTTGTGGCATAACATGCCATCTTTGCCCATAATTCTAATCCTCTTTCGTTTCTTTCTGCTATGTCCTGACCTCCTCCTTACCATCACACTCCTTAGCACAGCAGGTGGCTGCCTTATCCACATGAGACATAAGGGAGGCTTGGAGTTCAGTTCAAGGAGATGTCTCGAGCATTTCAAGGACTCGAACCAATAATCTTTTAATAGTTTCAGGACTAAAAGTGCACATGAGATTATCAGTTAGCAGTCACAAACATAGAGGATAGTGATTTGCTGGCAACTCAGTTTGCTCTATTTACATAGTGCCTGTCACAGTGAGCACTATCTCAGCACACCCTGTAAAGTAATGTGTTGGTGTTTGCAGGGAACATGTTTTAAAATGAAGAAATAAAAATTTTCTATGCACATTGTCTGCTTTTGAGCAGGCAGTTGTTCCAGATTAACTAATTTAGATGACAAGGATCAAGATACATCCAAATTCGTAAAGCAGTTTTGTAATTGCATTGGTTGAAACAAACAAAGCCTCCTTATTGTCATAACAGTTTTAAAGAACGTTATTGAATGGCCTAGTTTCAATTCCGTGTTTAAGGACATTTAGACAATCCACGGTATTTGTTTTTGATTTTTATGGTCCGTTGCCTTTCATCATTTCGAAACTTAAGGTGCAGAATAACAAAGTTGCTGAGATGTGCACTATATAGGAATACACCAAGTATATTTAAATCAAGTAAAACATATCCTTCAAATAGTGGACTTTGTGGATTTTATAACCAAGTGCTTTAATTGTGCAGATTCATATTATAGTAGACTGTGCCACACACATTTGTATTGTGTGGACTGGATCCTCCAGTTTTATGATATGTTTTGCAGTCATGCTGTGTGCTTACTCTGTATGATGATGGTGTTCTCTGCTAAGGTCAAACCATGTTTTGTGAAGAGGTCAATCAAATAGTATTAAACATCAGTCAAAAGATTTTTCTGAACACTCGTCAAATTTTTTTTGTTATTGGGATCTGAGAGTTGCGTGCAACCAATGCAAAACAGAATACCTTATTTGAAGTGTGTTACATAACACCGTGTGCTGAGATACAGTAATGGGGTGGTGGGCAGCTTTAATTCCTAGCCTAGTCTACGTTTCTGTGGAGATCTTGCATGATCAAATAAGTTTTCCCCATGCACTCTAATACCTACTTACATCACAAAGATGTACTGTATATGTTAAGTAAATTGGTGTTAACTTAGTTTAGTGTTTGTGTATTAAGTACACAAGTATATTCTCAGACAAACAGGGGTCACATTCAAGTTTGGTTTCTACCTTGCACAGAATGCTGCAGCAATAGGCTTCAGCTGCTCACAATCTTATTCTAGATCAGGCAGTTTTATAAAAGAATGGTAATATAGTGGTCATTATACTGCCAGCTCACTAAAAGGGGGCCAAGTACCCCAGATGATAAAAGCCAGGTGCTTCAAGTTTATTGTAATGATTCTTATCGTAGTATTGTTTTGTCAGTATCGGTTAGTGAGCACTGTCTCTTATTTATACAAGATATACATTCTCAATACAATGTTATGTGGCCATGTTCAGTTAGAGCCAGCCATTTTGTAACCATGAAGCATAAAAGTACCTTGTTGTACCTGTAAAGTCACATTGGATTAGTAGTGCCTTGAGTGCTTAGTTTACCCTGATTTGCTTTTTAAAACAACATTCAGTTACTTAAATATAATTAATCTGTCATAATAATTGTGTTAATAAAGTAAAAGTATCATGACTATTGGCAAATACTATACACTGGAAGAACAAGGTTGCTCAGTTGCCTTTAAAATTTTGTTTGTATAAAAGAATGTAAAAAATAAGTATGTGCAAAATAGAATGATTAACTATACAAGCACTGATCCTATATATGCAACAATTACATCACATACAGTGATGTTGAGTTTGAAGTGTCTCAATGCTCACAGTTTTATAAACTGATACTTTTATCAGGTTAAGAAATTTAACATCATACAAGTTTGTTGACTCTCCAGTCTTTGATCACGATTCACATTCAGAGTTGCTAATTCAGCCATTGCTCAAATATGTAGTGACTCTGAATTTGCTTGGGTGTTATTCTAAAAAGCACAACTCTCCAATAGTGTGTTGAAGATGTGTAGAATCTGGGATTGATCGTGACAAGGTATCCTGGGAACTGACTAATGCTGTACATGTGAAACTGAATGTAAAGTAGGAAACCTAACTATTTTTAAAATTGATTGGTATATTTTTGTTAGTTGGTGTTTGTTTGCTTTGTAAGTTGTTAATATTTCCAAGGCAGTAGATGCAATGCACATATGCCACAATACCATCAGTACTAAGATGCTTAACATACGTGCATCAAAATGTGGACAGTATATAATATTTAATACATATAATGAAGTAGTAATAGTTTAGTAGTAATTCAGTAGTAAATGCACTCCATATTAGTAAATGTATTTTCACATACACTTTTCATTTTCACTGTATAAAAAAATACATTTCCTTCATTAACTTTTGAGTATTTTGTATACAATTGTGCTCATAAGTTTACATACCCTGGCAGAATTTGTAAGATGTGTACCACACTTTAAAGAAAAGATGACTGATAAGGCCAAACACATTTCATTTACTATCAATGGAATCCAAATTAAACTATAAGGCATCACAGAATAGTACTACTGTTAAACAAAACATAGTAATAAGTAAAATAATGAAATGGTCCCTGTTTAAAAGTTTGCATATCCTTAGATCTTAATATTGTGTATTGCCCCCTTTAGCATCAATGATGGCATGCAGTCTTTTGTGATAGTTGTGGATGAGGCCCTTGATCTCAGCTGGAAGAGTTGCCCATTCTTCTTGGCAAAAAGCCTCCAGGTCCTGTAAATTCGTGGGTTGTCTTTCATGAACTGTAAGTTTGGGATGATCTCAAAGTAGCTCAATGATGCCAAGGTCAGGAGACTGATGGCCACACCATCACCTTTTTCTGCTGAAGCCACTGCAGGGTTGGAAGATCCAAGTTTGTCACATATGCAGCTTCCAGACTGATGAATGCCAGTGGTCCTCCAGTATTTTCTGGTAACACAGTGAAAATTGATGGCAAGATGAATGCAACAAGTTACCCGTGGTGCTGTAGCTCACACTCCCCCCAGAACATCCAAGGTCCACATCCATGCTTCACAGTAGGGATGATGTACTTTTCGTCATGGGCCTTGTTGCATCTTCTCCAATCATTGTGTTAATGGTTGTGACCATAAAGTTAAATTCTGGTCTTACCACTCCAAAGGAGTTTCTTCCAGAGGTTTTGAGGGTTGTCTAGATGTTGTTTGGCATAAGTGGGCTGTTTTGTGGCGTTGGCACGGTAAAGGCTTTTTTCTTCCAACTCGACTGTGCAGCTCATTTTTGTTCAAGTACCTCCTTATTGTGCATCTTGAAACAGCAACACCACTGGTTTGCAGAGAAGCCTGTATTTCAGGTGAAGTGGCTTGTGGGTTTTTCTTGGCATCTCAACAAATGCTCCTGGCAGTTGTGGCTGAAATCTTGGTTGGTCTCCTTGATTGTGGCTTGGTAACAATAGAACCCCAAACTTTCCACGCTTTATCACAGTTTGAACACTACTGACAGGCATGTACAGATCTCTGGATAACTTTTTACATCATTTTACTGATTTATAGAAATCCGCATTTTCCTGCAAGTCCTTTGACAGTTCTTTTGCTTTTCCAATGACTCGGTACCCAGCCAAGTCAGTGAAGCTGTGCATGAATTTAAATTGACATTTTCTACACAGACACTGATTACATTCAGAAAGGTTACAGGTGTGGACACTCTCCCTTAATTATCCTTAATTTGAACTTGTGTGTGTCAACTTGTGTCTGTATTATCAGCCCCAACATTTAAGGGTATATAAACTTTTGATCACGCCTATTTGGTTGATTTCAGTTATCATTATGATTTAAAAAGGGAGCACACAATTATGGGATAATAAATGGCCTTGTCTGAGCACACTACCTAATTAAAAGGAAAGCTTTCTGCATGATTCTGCCTACATTTTCTAAACAATGGCCAACATTTCACAAATTCTGCCTGGGTATGTGCAAAACTGTATCTCAACTGTAAGAATATATTTTATATATAGAACTGTATTTGTAAATATTTCTTTGCAAATTATTACTTTTATAAGCACCAATTATATGATACATCCAACAGATAAAACCACCATTTTCATTTTGCCATCATCCATCAGCACAATGCTGTCTGTTACAATCATGGGCAACTCACTTATACAATATACCTTTTATCAGTTAATATTTATAGGCGTAATATGTTTATAAGTGTTACCTTGTTAATGTTCATTTATTGCTTTGTTTTTAACCAGGAAGTTCATGAAATTGTTTTGGTTTTATCAAACATCCTTCCTATATGTAGATATTTTCAGCATTCTTTCAAGTTAAAGTTTTCTGTTAAATTACTCCTATGATCCTTAACATTCACTGTAAAATAAAGTACAATATGATATTTCTTATTCAAAATAAATGTCAAATAGTACACTGTTTCTAAGAATTGTGTGTATCTGCTTAGTTTTGTTTGTTTTTTTTACCTTTACATTTGTTAAACTGTTGGTGGAACACGCCTGTTTTGCACACTTCTATATTATTTTGCAGTTTACTAAACATTGTGCTACACTAAGAGATACTCCTGAAATTCATTAGCAGTGGTAAAACTGCCAATGAAAAATTTAGAAAACATTTCAAATAATTTAACAAGTATCTTAACAATGATGTAAATGTTTGCAACAGTTTTAGACCACATAACCCACTTCAGTGAAATTTAGTATACTATATATGTTCCTCCCATAACAGAGACACAGCCATCCTAAAATTTCAAATTAAATCAAATTAACCTTTTATTTGCGTATAACATTTTTTTTTTGTATTCATATACTTCTGATCAAACATTTCACTGAACCAAGTGGTTGCCATCCTGCTGCTTAACTGATATTCACCCAGTAACATGAAAGCAAAAACATTCAAAGCCCTAAATACCTCTGCAGAGTGAATGCCTGATTTTCCATTATGTTAGAATGATAGAGGTGAAATGGCCTCCACGCCAATTTACAAATGAAGGTTCAACACCTCATTCCAGCTCCGCGCAGATGCAGCACAAACTATGCATCATCAGACTGCCGTCTCCATAATTGCTATATGCCAATAACTCCTACATCACACACACACACACACACACACACACACACACACACACACACACACACGGAAACTAGGAAAAGAGTCTTTCAGAGCCCCAATAAGGTCAAGGGAGTACACGTTTCGGCAAAATGAGATACAACTAGGATTTGTGACATATAAGCCCCTGAGCCCTGGGTTTATTAATGTCAAAGTTTGCATGTGATAACTAGCACAATTCAAATTTTGGACTTTTAAACAATATTTATGCATTTATATTGCAATAAATTGTGCCATTACTGCAAGAGATTAACTTTCTAAAGATACAATAAGTGATTTGTGTTTAATTTGTGCACAGTACATTAGTTTTATTCCATAAGTGTCAACCTGTACATGCAAAACTTGGGGCATTGGCTTGCGGCACACAAGTGACTGCAATTTACTTTGTGATTCACTTTTCGTTAAAAAGAAACAGGAGGACTTCAAAAGGTTTTATTGCATGTTACAACTACAGTATAAGGTAGTCTGATATGCTTGTGTGTCCAGATCTGTCACTGTAAACATCAAGTCTGTGCTCTCAGTCATTTTAAAACACAGGCTTTCATCAACACAGCACTAGATTATGATGCACACAGGATATCAGGGCATGTAAGCATTCTTGAGGACTTCAAAAACATTAACAAAGGAAACAGGGATACTACAATTAAATCATTGGAGACATACGAGTAATCATGTAATTGTGTATGTTGCAAAAAATACAATCATTATCTTTTCTGTTATTACTATTGAAGACATGCAAAAGTGAATTAGTGTATTACCATATTAAATCAATAACACTGCTAAGTAAAATTATGGCAATATATAATATCTATATCTATATCTATATATATATATATATATATATATATATATATATATCTCTATATATATATATATATATATATCTCTATATATATATATATATATATCTATATATATATATATATATCTATATATATCTCACTAAGGAGAATTGTATATCTACAAGATTACATTCGAAAAATTTAATTAATTTTGTTTTCTGTGATAAACTTCAAATACACTGGCAACATGATACTACTTCAATAAATTAGACATGCTAAAATTTCATTATAAAAGAAATTTCTAATAAAATTTAGACAAACTTATTTGGTGTTAAAAATAAATAAGAATTTTTTCAAATTATAGAAAATTTCCTGAAATATAACTTTAGTAAAATTACATTAACCTATAAAAACGAAACAATATATTTAGAACAGTGAGTTGTTTTTCAGATACTGATCATACACAATGTTACCCATTACTGTTATTGCTGGAGAAATACAATGTACTAGTCGAAAATGAGGCCCCCTAATATGGAAAGACATGTACACAATGGGCACATTGATTAGGTCATATGGGAACAATGGTATTAAGGTCCCCCCACCACTGGAACAATTAGTTGCATTTTATAATGACCAACACTAGATGCTTTATTTTAGTTTTGGGCGTCAACCATTCTAGCAGCTTCAGTGACCAATGTGATATTTACTTTGTCTCCAAATTCCTTCTCACGATGTTCTAGAAGAATGCCCTAAAAGATAAATAAATAAATTTAAAAAATGCTTTCATAAGAATGTATGGAAAACTTATTCAATGACCTTGACACCAGATTTATAAGGCAATTAATACAAGTTAAAACTGACATCAAGCAAAAGTATAAAAACACAGAATAGTGCAACAATTACAGATGCTTGCATTGTACTACACTGTCTTAACCTTCATGCAATGAGAGAACTAGCCACTAACTAAATACTAGTTTATCATATTCTGAACACCTTCAAAAGACCTTTCATACAGTGGTGTGAAAAACTATTTGCCCCCTTCCTGATTTCTTATTCTTTTGCATGTTTGTCACACAAAATGTTTCTGATCATCAAACACATTTAACCATTAGTCAAATATAACACAAGTAAACACAAAATGCAGTTTTTAAATGATGGTTTTTAATATTTAGGGAGAAAAAATCCAAACCTACAAGGCCCTGTGTGAAAAGTAATTGCCCCTCGTTAAAAATAACCTAACTGTGGTGTC
Source organism: Polypterus senegalus (assembly GCF_016835505.1). Classification (NCBI taxonomy): domain Eukaryota; kingdom Metazoa; phylum Chordata; class Cladistia; order Polypteriformes; family Polypteridae; genus Polypterus; species Polypterus senegalus. The sequence goes on from NC_053154.1 coordinate 280,902,315, forward strand.
ACACACCTGAGTTCAATTTCCGTAGCCACCCCTAGGCCTGATTACTGCCACACCTGTTTCAATCAAGAAATCACTTAAATAGGAGCTGCCTGACACAGAGAAGTAGACCAAAAGCACCTCAAAAGCTAGACATCATGCCAAGATCCAAAGAAATCCAGGAACAAATGAGAACAGAAGTAACTGAGATCTATCAGTCTGGTAAAGGTTATAAAGCCATTTCTAAAGCTTTGGGACTCCAGCGAACCACAGTGAGAGCCATTATCCAAAAATGTCAAAAACATTGAACAGTGGTGAACCTTCCGCCGCCGACCAAAATTACCCCAAGAGCGCAGAGACGACTCATCCGAGAGGTCACAAAGACACCAGGAGAACGTCTAAAGAACTGCAGGCCTCACTTGCCTCAATTAAGGTCAGTGTTCACGACTCCACCATAAGAAAAACTGGGCAAAAATGGCCTACATGGAAGATTTCCAAGACGCAAACCACTGTTAAGCAAAAAGAACATTAGGGCTCGTCTCAATTTTGCTAAGAAACATCTCAATGATTGCCAAGACTTTTGGGAAAATACCTTGTGAACTGATGAGACAAAAGTTGAACTTTTGGAAGGCAAATGTCCTGTTACATCTGGCGAAAAGGAACACAGCATTTCAGAAAAGAACATCATACCAACAGTAAAATATGGTGGTGGTAGTGTGATAGTCTGGGGTTGTTTTGCTGCTTCAGGACCTGGAAGGCTTGCTGTGATAGATGGAACCATGAATTCTACCAAAAAATACTGAAGGAGAATGTCCGGCCATCTGTTCGTCAACTCAAGCTGAAGCGATCTTGGGTGCTGCAACAGGACAATGACCCAAAACACACCAGCAAATCCACCTCTGAATGGCTGAAGAAAAACAAAATGAAGACTTTGGAGTGGCCTAGTCAAAGTCCTGACCTGAATCCAATTGAGATGCTATGGCATGACCTTAAAAAGGCTGTTCATGCTAGAAAACCCTCAAATAAAGCTGAATTACAACAATTCTGCAAAGATGAGTGGGCCAAAATTCCTCCAGAGCGCTGTAAAGGACTCATTGCAAGTTATCGCAAACGTTTGATTACAGTTATTGCTGCTAAGGGTGGCCCAACCAGTTATTAGGTTCAGGGGGCAATTACTTTTTCACACAGGGCCATGTAGGTTTGGATTTTTTTTCTCCCTAAATAATAAAAACCATCATTTAAAAAACTGTATTTTGTGTTTACTTGTGTTATATTTGACTAATGGTTAAATGTGTTTGATGATCAGAAACATTTTGTGTGACAAACATGAAAAAGAATAAGAAATCAGGAAGGGGGCAAATAGTTTTTCACACCACTGTATACTGTACAGTACTGAACTACAATACACTGGAAAAATAGTTTTGTAATATAAAATTGTTTTGCTGTTTGATCTTAATATTGCAAAATATTTAAATAAAGGTGTTATTACTGGTATCAGAGAGGTTGAATCAGCTTTAACGCTGAGGTTATTAATAAACATGTACATAATCAAACAATAACTAATAATACAAGTAGAGTCATTCATTTCCCCAAACCAAACGGTGTTTGGGTTTCTTGTCACAGAGAGAAGAGTCCACACAACCAATTCTTCGCAGGCGTGCATCAGTACAGGAAGAGCCTAATCATCCTCACTAGATTGTCAAGATCCTAAATTCAGCATCCCGTTGCTATCACTTTACAAGGCCCTGCACAAGTGGACAGACATGGAGGTGTGACTCAAGTCATTCTGTGTATCCCCAGTCTGAAAGATAAAGAACTAAAGGGACCCTGCTACATTTCGAGATGGGCACGTAACAAAAGAATGTGGAAGTACTTCTTCCTTAGAAGAAGTGCCCAAAATCAGCTGGGAAGAGGCACCGATAGCCACTACAAGGAACTGGAGCTTGGGAAAGATCTTATAGATCTTATAGCTTATAGACACACACAGGTAAACATCACTTCTGCCAGCATTGCATGAATTTGGAACAACAGATAGAGTCAAGACTTTCCCATTGAGAGGAAAGTAGCCAAAACAGTAAGAAGGTGTAGGAGAGAAACACAAGGATGAGGTATTTTGGTTGCCAGGTTAAGTGGGTACTGACCTAGTAGGTATGTTTTACAAACATACTGTGGACTTCAGTTGTTTATCATGCATTTCCTGCTCACTGGTAATAAACCTATCTGTTAAAAAACATTCTTTACTTGGAACAACTTGTGGTCTGGCTGGCACATACAAGTGCCTCTTTGCAAAAAGAAAGTCGATGAACATCCACTTAAAGTTAATATGCCAGTAAACCCAACAAAATGAGGAGGGAGAGAAATTAAAAAAAAAAAAAAAAGTATTGGATAATATTTGACAGATGCCTTTATCAAAGACAAAGTACAGATTAAATGTTTACATTTTTTTTTTTTTTACACAAGTGGAGAATACAAGCAGGTCAAGTTCTCAAGTGAGTGGAGGATAAGAACAAAGCTGCTGCCTTTGGGGTTTACAGCCAATACCTTAGCCATTACTGCCTGCCTGATGGGGAAAGTAAAAAAAAATAAATAAAATATTCAAAATAAATGGCAGTCTTACTTGTTTCCCTGATCCTATTACAAAAACCCCACCAAGAATGAACCCCTCTCCATCCATGTTGCCTTGGAAGCCTTTTTGCCAGGCTCGAAAAAAGTTCTGGAAAACTGACAATCGCAGGAGTCCTAAAAAGCCCATCTTGCGCTTGTGAGGACCATAAAAATATTTCTGAAAAATATGAAGCAAAGATATTGCATTAAAAAAACACTGATCCTTCAGAATTGAGTTCTTATGATTCATCTTTTTTTATGCATTATAATACTATACCTAGCTATTTGCCATCATGAAAAACAGCCATCACTTTGCTAACCCAAGTGTGCACATTGCAACAGATACACACGTTGTAAATGTAGGAAAGACGGTTCTTGCAGCACGGAGAAAAAAAAAAAAAAGACAAATATATGGGACATTGGGTATAAATTTATGGTACTTATAACTTGTAAAAGTTAGCTTTTTTCAGTTTTATTCTCTCAGTGACAATCACGCTCTAACACCCCCTTCCTGATCTGACAGTAACAGCACCAACGTAAATTCACAACCAATCTGACTCGGTTCGTTTTCAACTAATATTGCATAGTGCGATGATGTTTTCTGATTGGTACTACACGTCATAAAATTATTTTTTCAAAATATCATATATACCTATGTCTGTGGTTTTTATTTTGGTTTTTTTTGACATCATAGACCATAAGATGCATAGTAATTCAGCATGAGCAGGAACACAATAAAACTGAAAAAAATAAATAAATAAATAAAGTGACGGTGAGATACAAAGAAGGTAGATTCACCAGTGTTTGTGTGTCAGGTTTTATCCCTCCAGATCAGAGAATGTCCAGTTCCATTGCCTCAAAACACCACTCACATCTACAGTTATTCCCAGTTTCAAATAAAAACTAACAGCATCAGATCCCTAGGACGGTAGTATGTGTCGTGATCGTCAGTGAGAGAATAAAAGTGAAAAAAAAAAAGTACAGTACTAGAAATGTAAACAGTCTGTTACAGACGCAAACTAGATGTATGTGTGTACTGTATAATATTAACAAAAAGAGCAGCTCACTACTGAAAATAGCAAATATACGAGGCAGTGGGGATCGAACTGGTGGCCCCTTGATTACAAGTCAGCAAATCTTAACGCTACGCCACGGAAGCTGTTGTATTGTCCTTGAACCTTTTGTGAAAGTGTTTATTTGATCTTTGGTCTTCAGGCTTCACACATTCTATAGTTTATGCCTACATTTTGTAACATTTATTACTAAAATATGAAAACTTTTCTGTTTAAACCATGTGTTTACACAGATTACTGTAGAAACAGAACACACATGAAATGCATGTGTCCCAAATAACAATCTATTATTTCCACTCTAAAACTCCAGCAGTTCACTCCCAGATAATCAAACAAGGCATGAGCTGAGAGAATTTAGTGAACGTTCTGAGATGGTGGGGGATGGAACAACAGGCTGCTTGCGGTTTGTCTTAATGGGTACATTTACAGGACAAAAGACGATGACTGAGAGGTGCGAACGGATTTAAGGTGGGCCGGATTTACGAGTTTTCTCGTAGGCCCCGATAATTCTAGTGTTAAGCTGTTTCCACCGTTATGTACGGAGAAAAGTTTTATGTACTGCATTACAATGACTTCCACGGACTGTGTTACATCTAAAGTTTACTTTGCTTTTCAATCATATTTGAAGATGGTGTAGCTTACTTTTTCATCCAGGAAGATATCTCCTTTAAAATATGGTTGGAAATCTCTGACTTCTGTCCCAACCACCTCTTTCACAACAGCGTACAGAGGAACACCAAGCTGGTCCAGTGTAGGCTTCAGAGAGGACAGCTCAGATGCTTCCTAAGGATATTAAAAGGTAGAACAAAAATTAGTCAGCCACTTCAAATATCATGACAGATCCTAACTGTGAGGGGTTGGGGGGGGGGATTAGATAGATAGATAGATAGATAGATGAGAGGCACTATATAGTAGATAGATAGATAGATAGATGAGAGGCACTATATAGTAGATAGATAGATAGATAGATAGATAGAAGTGACTAGATAGATAGATACTTTATTAATCCCAAGGGGAAATTCACAATAATAGTTTTAAGCTTACAGAGTACACACTGACAGATCATTAAAAACTGGATTTCACCAAATGAAAATACCAAATATGCAAAAACCATCACAGCAAAAGAGAAAATAAACTTTATGAATGTATTTTTGGGGGGGATTTCATCCTTCACCCAGAAACCTGTGAAACTGTATGTGCTGTGCAGTTAAAAATGATAATTTTATATTTTATCAATTCTGTGTAAGTGTATTAAAAGAAATAAATAAGGTCAGGTCTGTAAGTATTTGAGCAGTGATACAATTTTGGCTCTGTACGCCATCACAATGAACATACCACAGTTGGCAGACTAGGCAAGTGCGACAATCTTCCGCTTAACATGGACAAGATGAAAAAGGGCGATTGTTTCCTTTAGGAAGACCCATGCTGCCCACACTCCAATGGACACGGAGGGCTCCATGCCGGAAATGGTCAAGAGCACCAAATTGCTCACCTAGATAATAGGGATGCTCCCATCGACTGACTGCTGATCAAAATTTGGACGATTTTTTTTTGTAAAAAGACTCAACTGGTGATGGGCAAATTGGCCAATCACAAAAAAACAATCTTTTCACCCCCTGCTTTTCTTGGCTTTATGGTTATTTAGTTGCAGACTTTGCCTTTTTTGCCACAAACTTCCTTCAGTGTATACAAAGAGCAGGAAGTTGTGGCTTGTTCTGAGATGAATGGAATATTTAAGAATATTTAAGGAAGTGGAGTAATGAACTGAGAAAAAGAAATCAGAGGAGTCGTCCTATGCAATTAGACAATTTGACTTGTTTTAAGTGCAGAAACTTACATTTTCAATTGGAAAAAGAAAAATGTGTCTTTTACTTGGAAACCTGTTTAGCATGTTAGTCTTGTATCTTCTTGATAAACAACTTATGAACATTTTATTAATTTGTGGCTTTTTAAAAGATCTGTACTGTGTTTATTATTTGTTGCTGTGTGTCATACAGCATACGTTTTGGTAAAAAGTAAGAACTACGTAATTAAAATGGTAATCCATATTTACAATAACACCTCAAGAAATGTGAATGTCTAGCTGATAACACTGAAGAAAATAAATGCAAGCTATTTTTTTTTTTGTTGTTGTTAGAGAAATCGTGAAAACTACTTTTTTTAAATTAAGCTTTGTTTCAGATAGGTACATTACAGAAAAAAAATGTAATATGACAGCTTGTAATTATGAGAAGCATTTTATCTTTTATGCCATATTATAAATACATATTTTATTAAAGTATGTAATTTAAATAGTAAAAAGTATTTTTATGGTCACTGAACTATTAGCCTACAGAATTTCAGTTTGTCAATAAAAAATGAAAGTGAATAGATAATGCCCGTGGTCTATAATTTCATTATAATAACACACTTAATATAGGAAAGAAGGCTTCTAAGCATCTGGTTATGCATGAGCTCAGTGTAAAAAGTTTTTAAAGAAAGAAAGGAAAAAAAAAAAAAGAATATAAAGGAAGAATATAGGACAGCAGCAATAACCAAACTAAACTAAAATTTAAATCCTATTTTTTTAACCTGACACTGAACTTCTGTGCATCACCTGATAGAAGGACAAACTGCTGACCAGACCTCTACTTTTGGCTGCTCGAGAACAAATGAAAAATGATTAATTATGGGGAGATGCCAGTATTTCAAAACAATGTTTTCAAAATACTTTGGAAATAAATTGCAGAAGCAGACATTAATCTTTGAGCAGCAAGATTTTCCTTAAACTGCTGCCAGCATGGAATTCTTTCATTTGACAAGGACCAATAATAGAAATCTCTAAGTAAATAGGACTTATTAGCTGCAAATTTCTCAAATAATGTTTACCTCAATAACTTTTGCCTTTAAAATAGAGTAGTATCGACCAGGTGACTGCAGCAGATACTATGCTTTTCTTTGCAAATTGAAAGAATTCATAAAGCATGCTATGGACATTTAATGGAAATAAATACATAAACTGAGTGGATTGCCGCTGTATGACTATGGCAAGAAATGAATGTAAAATCCAACACAGCTAGTTCATTCATTGCCATCAGGAGAGACCCATGGGAGTTACCATCATACATACATACCTACATACAGAGCGTATTCATTTATTTTGACTACCAGCTTATTCCAATTCTCAATATCGGGGGCAAGACAAGAGCACATGCTAGCAGCATTAGGTAAAAGGGCAGAATCAACCACGGATGGGATGTCAATCTCTTATGTCCCACCGATATCTTAGAACCACTCATAATAAAATAGTCTGGATTAAAAAACACAATGTTATAATAAGAACCTGCAAATTTCATACGGATGTAAGCTGTTCTGTATCAGCGACCAGTCCACCCATCATACTAATTCCTTTTACACAGACTTCAGCTTAAACAAATTAACAACAAAATGTTCAGGCATCCTGAAAAACATACGACTGAGGCTCATTCTATCTGTGCATTTTCTTACAATCACAGACTAAACATGTTCTCTGTGAGAGGTCAAGACCCAATGATAATAATCCAGGACAGGAAACCATACTGTTGGGCTACCAATAAACTAAGTAAGAATCTGTTAGGTTAGAATTCAGTTATGCTTGTTTTATAGCTGTAATAAACTATGTAATGGTGCTAACTGTGGTAATGGCAGCCTGAATCAATGCTTGGTTAGAATAAAGCTGTGCTCTATGCCAACATCTTGCATACAAGTCTGAACTGATGTGAATGTGTGTATGAAAAACAACAGAAATCTGTAAAACTCGCTAACCAAGAATGCATAGTGTCTCTAGTAGAAGAATAACTGAACAGATATTCAGGCAAAACTGAGAAGGATGCTTTTAAAGAACGGAGTCGTGACATAATCACTGTATGGCTACCACCAAGAGGTGCTGGCAAGTAGTAATTTTTGAGATAGCCCAACATTATTCTTCTGACAGCACTGAATTGTGTAGACATTTCTGCCTACAAGTGCAGCCTCAAAAATGATGCCACCAGTTCCTTTCCTGAAAGATGAAATGTGTGTATTACCTTCATGTGGCCAGAAATTAAACCCAGTGCTAATTACTACATCTTTGTTGCAGCCACTAAAGTAAAATCCTCAAAGAAGTAAATAATATTCACTATAATCTACAAAATGAGACAAAAAGCCTTATTTTATCACATATGTTTATAATTGCATCTAAAAATTTAAACAGAGAAATGCATAATAAAATACACAAAGATACCTCTCTACACAAAAATCATCCAGGTCTTCTTACGGCCATGATGACTGCTCCATTTTTCTGCCATAGCTCCTTAGCTTTGAAACTTCTTCCTTCTACAAATAAGAATAAACACATGTAATGATCAAAATTCTGGACATTTAAATGTATTAATTTATGCTATAGGTTGCATATTACATGAAATAATATTTTTCTATCAGCAATGTACAACTAAAACTGACCCTTGAATTATGATGAGAACATTCTTTTTATCAGGCTTGCTAAAGAAAATGAATAATAATCCCATAGCAGCATTAAAATCTGAATAATTAATTTAGAGTCAAGCACTTTAAAGATAAAATCTTTTCAGATATAGTAGTTGGCATTCTCAGATGTACTATACTAGGTTGGAACACCATGGTCTTTCACGGTCAATGTGGAGTTTGCATATTCTCCCTGTATCTGCACAGGTTTCCTCCTCCATCATTAACACTAGAATTACCAGAGCCGTAGATCCATCCCACCTTAAATCGCTTCTTAAATCCGTTCACACCTCTCCGCCAACGTCTTTTGTCATCTAAATGTGCGGATAAAGACAAACTTCGAAGCAGCCATCCATCCCCCCACCAACTTAGAACGTACACAAACTTCTCTCTTGATTGATTATCTGGGAGTGAAGTGGAGTTTTAATAATAATAGATCGTTATTTGGAACACACGCATTTCATGTGTGTTCCGTTTCTACAGTAATCTGTGTAAACACATTGTTAAAACTGAAACTTTTTCATATTTTAGTAATAAATGTTACAAAATGTAGGCATAAACTATAAAATGCATGAAGCCTGAAGGCCAAAGATCAAATAAATACTTTCACAAAAGGTTCAAGAATGATACAACAGCTTCTGTGGCAAACTGTTAAGATTTACTGACTCCGAACACAATAGGCTTGCCGTGCCTCAGAGACCCGGGTTTGATTCCCCATTGGGGACAAAATGGTTTGTTTTTTTTTTCTTTTTAAACTTCACCACTCTGCCTGCCTGCCTGAACTCCCAGTCTATCTATATAGTAATAACAGTAATTTTATTATTATATAACAGCTTCCCTGTCTGCCTATCATATAGTGCCTTTCATTCCTATCTATCTATTTATCTATCCCCTTAGCTGTTTTTTATATATCTATTATACAGTGCCTATGGGGTGCCAAACAGGCAATTACAATGATGTTCAGAATATATAAAGTCATTCCTGAATATATAAAATTTAAAGTCAGATTATATCGATATTGACTGAAATGACTCAGGCACATTTTTAGTAAACTCAATGAGTTCCTAATACAACATAATGAAATAAGTTAATAACATCTTCAGAAAAATATTTAAAAAAACCCACTGTTCAGTTAATTCATTCAAAATGATGTATGTGCCCAGCATTTTGAACACTATATTTATTTATTCTTTTTGTATGGGCGCATTTTTGGACGATCGACTGAGTGGCTTCTGTCGAAGTTTACCTTTCACTAGTATGAGTGAAATGACAAGCACGGACATTTTATATATTCAGGAATATTTTTATATATTCCAATGCGGACTTTATATATTCAATAATGAGTTTATATATTCCGACGCTGACTTTATATAATCAGACTTTGACGTTATATAAAAATCGGGAATGATTTTATATAGAGAGAGACAGACAGGCAGAGAAGTCACTAGATATGTAAATAAACAAGGAAGGCACATGTACTGAAAGAAAAAAAAGATCAACTGCTGCACTGAATAAGCTCACGTGCTCTAACAAGATCTGACTCATTTATTACTGAACTATGAAAATGTTTCTGTTTTAACAATGTAATTACACAGATTACTGAAGAAACAGAACACACGTGAAATGCGTGTATTCCAATAATGATCTATTATTTCCACTCTAAAACTCCACTTCACTCCCAGATACTCAGTCAAGGCCTGAGCTGAGAGAAGTTCGTGTACGTTCTAAGTCGTTGGGGGGATGGAATAGCCGGCTGCTCCAAGCTTCTCTTTATCAGCATATTTAGAAGACAAAGGGCGCTGGCGGAGAGGTGTGATGGGATTTAAGGTGGGCCGGATCTACGAGTTTTTTTGTAGGCTCTGGTAATTCTAGTGTTAAGACTTGTATAGCAGATTAAACAGCTTTCAGAATTGGCCATTTACAGTATGTGTGTGTGAGTGAAAGAGTATGTGTACATGCAAATGATTGAGTGCAGACGAGTGGGCCAAAGATGGTCTGGGATCCTGTCCAGAGAGGTTTCCTGCCTTGCACTCGTTGCTGCTAGAATAGGCTTTGGACCAGACAACCCCAAAGTTAATTAATTGGATTTGAGAATGTTACATTTTGTTCTTTATATGATGAGCACTTGTCTTACCATCATCTACAGTTTTTAAATCTGCCTCTTCTAGATACTCCAAGCTTGCAGTTTCAGGTTTTGACAATAACAGATCAGTGTTGGCCAAGATAATCCCAGCAACTGCTGCTCCAATAGCCCCCATGCCAAGTGTCCACAATCCCATGGTGATGTAACCTGCTGCACCCTGCAGCGGGCACATCTCTGAAAAAGAAAAATCCAATTAGTTTAAGTTTTAACTAAAAGGTACTTTAATAAAAATGAGCCAGCTTCTCTAAACTCCAATCTAGAATTAGAGATGCAATGTATTTAACTGGACCTGGGCTCGCTTCCCGGGTCCTCCCTGTGTGGAGTTTGCATGTTCTCCCCATTTCCGCGCGGGTTTCCTCCCACAGTCCAAAGCCATGCAGGTTAGGTGCATTGGCGATTCTAGATTGTCACCTGTGTGTGCTTGGTGTGTTGGTGTGTGTGTGCCCTGCGGTGGGCTGGCACCCTGCCCGGGGTTTGTTTCCTGCCTTGTGCTCTGTGTTGGCTGGGATTGGCTCCAGCAGACCCCCTGTGACCCTGTAGTTAGGATATAGCGGGTTGGATAATGGATGGATGTACTTAACGGACAATTCTTTTCAATAGTTTAATGAACTGTCAGTTGTTCCAAGCAGTTCTCCAGTTTGTATAGGTTTTATTTACCTCAACAATAACTGAAAAAAGCATACTTAACTAAATTCATATTATGTGATTAAGAAAGTAAGGTGAATTAACTTTTTAATACACAAGGATGTCCAACGCTAAGCATTTAGTTTGATTACTTTGAACTGAAAATGTTCTTTATTATGCAAGACCACAGAAGAAACTATAATAGCAGTTAATTTGCAAATTCAGTCTGAGACAGTCAGTTTTGAACCAGACATGAGGCGGTCTGCCTAAAGTGACAGTTATAATCTGAAGAAAGAAGTTCTCGACCTTGAAAAAGTCTTGAATAATTATTTCAGTACCAAAGCTTACCTAGATACAGGTTGTTACTGTACAGAATATAACCAAGATGTTACTAACAATTCCAATGCAAATGTGCGGACTAAAGGACCCCAAGTTCAGTTTTTAGCTGGCAGACTTTGATTGGAATTTACATTTTTTCCCCGTCTTCATACAAATCTCCAGTCAAACAACATCATAGCAGATGTTATACAACGCAGCCCACTATGGAAGTCACACAGAACAAGAACAAATTAGGCTTTCATATGAACAGCAGCTTATAGTACCATATGTAGTCAGAGCATGTTTAACCAATACTGTATCCTGGAGAAAATGACACTTCTGTTGGATATTCAACTGATTGTTTATACCTCACATGAGCACAAATTAGAAAACAGCAGTCCTGCTTACAGGTGCCGGTCATAAAATTAGAATATCATGACAAAGTTGATTTATTTCAGTAATTCCATTCAAAAAGTGAAACTTGTATATTAGATTCATTCATTACACACAGACTGATGTATTTCAAATGTTTATTTCCTTTAATTTTGATGATTATAACTGACAACAAATGTAAGTCCCAAATTCAGTATCTCAAAACATTTGAATATTGTGAAAAGGTTCAATATTGAAGACACCTGGTGCCACACTCTAATCAGCTAATTAACTCAAAACACCTGCAAAAGCTTTTAAATGGTCTCTCAGTCTAGTTCTTTAGGCTACACAATCATAGGGAAGACTGCTGACTTGACAGTTGTCCAAAAGACGACCATTGACACCTTGCACAAGGAGGGCAAGACACAAAAGGTCATTGCTAAAGAGGCTGGGGAAGGACAAGATGTGGTAGAAAAAAGTGTACAAGCAATAGGGACAACCGCATCCTGGAAAGGATTGTGAAACAAAAACCATTCAAAACTGTGGGGGAGATTCACAGAGTGGACTGCAGCTGAAGTCAGTGCTTCAAGAACCACCACGCACAGACGTATGCAAGACATGGGTTTCAGCTTTCGCATTCCTTGTGTCAAGCCACTCTTGAATAAGAGACAGCGTCAGAAGCATCTCGCCTGGGCTAAAGACAAAAAAGACTGGACTGCTGCTGAGTGGTCCAAAGTTATGTTCTCTGATGAAAGTAAATTTTGTATTTCCTTTGGAATTCAAGGTCCCAGAGTCTGGAGGAAGAGAGGAGAGGCACAGAATCCACGTTGCTTGAGGCCCAGTGTAAAGTTTCCACAGTCAGTGGTCATCTGCTGGTGTTGGTCCATTGTGTTTTCTGAGGTTCAAGGTCAACGCAGCTGTCTACCAGGAAGTTTTAGAGCACTTCATGCTTCCTGCTTCCTGCTGCTGACGAACTTTATGGAGATGCAGATTTCATTTTCCAACAGGACCTGGCACCTGCACACAGTGCCAATGCTACCAGTACGTGGTTTAAGGACCATGGTATCCCTGTTCTTGATTGGCCAGCAAACTCGCCTGACCTTAACCCCATAGAAAATTTATGGAGTATTGTGAAGAGGAAGATGCAATACGCCAGACCCAACAATTCAGAAAAGCTGAAGGCCACTATCAGGGCAACATGGGCTCTCATAACACCTGAGCAGTGCCACAGACTGATTGACTCCATGCCACGCCGCATTGCTGCAGTAATCCAGGCCCCAACTAAATATTGAGTGCTGTACGTGCTCATACTTTTCATGTTCATACCTTTCAGTTGGCCAACATTTCTAAAAATTCTTTTTTTGCATTGGTCTTAATTGATACTCTAATTTTCCGAGATACTGAATTTGGGTCTTTCATTAGTTGTCAGTTATAATCATCAAAATTAAAAGAAATTAACATTTGAAATACATCAGTCAGTGTATAATGAATGAATCTAATATACAAGTTTCACTTTTTGAATGGAATTACTGAAATAAATCAACCTTGTCATGATATTCTAATTTTGTGACCGGCACCTGTAGTCCAGGAGGACAGCAATGGCCTCATATGTTCATTAAAGCCATCAAATGTGTGCCAGCAGGCATTCCTACAGAAGTTGATAGCACTTGCAGCACAGTGTCCCAGTGCCAGCCCTTCTGATGGCATCGTCAAAATGTGGAGGCCTTACTATATAGCGTATCAACCCATAAAGCATAAAATGCTGTGTAAACGCTGACAGAAAAGCAATCTGAATAAGTCTACTTAAACACTAGCATGACACTGATGCCATTTTAATGACAACTTGAAATATAAAACTGTAAGCAGCTAAGAGGATGTCACACAGGTAAACCGCAGAATGAGTAAAGGCCTCTCCGTTCTGCTGATCAGCCGTGTATTTCACTGACAGGCTCGTAAAGTGACCGGTGTCTCAGTGTTCAGTTCAATGGGGGCATCAACAAGTCCCACAAGTAACTTCTCATTTATCACCTTATTACTAAATCTGGTTCTATGCAAAATGAATGGTGGCTCAAAAAATTCAAAGACAAGAAAACGTTACAAGCAAGTTCATGTTCTGGGGACTAACATTTTGTATTATTCTAGAACATCTTTGGTTGTTTCACCCTACAGTTGACAAAATAAGTGCAAAGAGGTGTCAGTCACAGCCATGACATACAGGACAAAGAAAACCTGCAGCCAGCTTCATTCAGCAAGCTCAACGTCTTTAAACAAAAAGTGCTTTGATATAAACCAGCCGTAGCTTTTTCAAATTTCAGTTTCTTTGAAAATAATTCACATTGTTTCATTCAACATTAACGCTGTATATTATAAGCCCTGAAAGCTTGCTACTAAAATCAAATGCTTTTAATTTGCAAACACAATAACAACATATTAATCTTTCAATTATTTAGCAGTTTAAAAACTCAAGTATTTTTTTTCTAATTTAATTGGTGCAAAATAAAAAGGAGGATTTTATGGCAAACGCTTCACTACCATTATGGCCTCATCAGTCTTAACAGCCATCAAAGTGCTGAAATGTTTATGTACTGAACTTGCACAGAAAGGTCACACTGACACGCTCCTTTATTCTGAGCCATGACTTACCAAGGGTTCATCTTTAATGTCTGCAGATTCTGAACAACAAAACAGCATAACTAAGATTAAACCAAGTCAGCCTCAAACGTCACATTTTCAAAATAATTCAAAGGCTCTTCACTTAGCTATAATAACTGACTGACTTTTAAAAATGGTGGACCCCCTCTCCCCCTTTAAACCATATCATTTCTGTTCAGTACTGTGTCCTTTTTAGTTCGTTTTTTTTATTTTAAATTACTGATATACTTGGTTTTCAGTTAAAACAATGTTACTCATCAGAAAAGCTGTAGCTGATTATTCTAATAGTAATTTAAAGATAAAACATAAAAGATTTGCCCATGAAGCAGAACTGAGGACATTTCCAATGCTCTCTACCTTGAACGCTGACTGCATTAGCAAAGAAGAAATCATTTCATTTGCTATACACAGTGCATTATAACAACAGTCCATTTTCTATTAATTTGAACAAGCTACACTGTCCATATCAAAGATGTAGAGAGGAACAGCATATCCTTAAAGGACCAACAGCATACCAGTCCACCATAAGGCAGATACACTCAAAACAGAACAAACAAACAAACAAATAAATAACTAAAAACCATGAGGGCAATAAGGAAAAGTGAAAAGCCAACGTAGAAATTAACAGGCCTTGGCTCACGCCAATAGGACGTAACAAAAAATAATGCCTAAATGTTAAGGCAGAAATGGAAATTGTGTTATAAAATACTATAATTCAAATTGTGTGTCCAACATCGTCTCACACTCATCGTCTCACACTGTGCTTTTTCTAATGGCTACATCACCCTTCTCACTCCTCCACACTTACACGTTCATAATGTGTTACAAAAAGAATGTGTGAACTTTGCTTCATTATTTGTTTGTGCGCATTTGCATTTCCTTTACCCCAGAATTAGTTTCTCTCTAAAGCACATGCTGACCCACCGTGGCACTGCACCATCAGACGTAAATATTTGAGGTCAAATATTGAGAGCACGCCACCGTTCTCTGCAGCCGTGAACGGCGATGATCCGTTTCTTACAGCAGACACTGCAACGGCATAAACAGCCCTTTGTATGTTTATACAGTTAATAACTTCTCACTTCATTTCAAACCACGACTCCTCGTTCCACCAGGTTTTAATTACTACACTGCAATACATTACAGCTTCCAGTACAAAAGTATTTGCTGCTTGCCACATGTTCTTGCAGTCTCATGTATGGGTACCATTCTAAATGTATGTCCTACCAGTAACTGCGCCCTGCAATACACTTGACTTGAGCATTCGCACTTTTCATCCTCTTTCTCTGTACGTTTATCATTTGTTTGCTCAGAGGTTGATGCGCTTGCTGCTTCGTGGGCAGCTCTTTTTTTCTCCACCCTAGCGGCCCGCTTCTTCTCATCTTTTGTTGGCATCTTTTCGCGTTAAAACTGATTAAGTCAGTGTTTGTATTGCAGTTATTCAGTAGGTTCTCTTTCATTTTTCGCTTAAGCTGGCACTTTATTCTTGAGGCATATTGAAGACTAAGAAGTTATGAAGAGGTAGGCAAAGTGACAGCGAAGGTGGTAGGGATGCGAATGGTGCCACATGGCTGCCCCCCTGATGCTGAGAGTTGACTCTACAATAAAATGAAATAAAAATAAAAAGAGTAATAATCTTGGAGGTCAATCATCACCCCGAAAGCACATAGCAGACATCACGTAGTGTATCCATCAATCCATCCATCATCCAACCCACTACATCCGAACTACAGGGTCATGGGGGTCTGCTGGAGCCAATGCCAGCCAACACAGGGCGTAAGGCAGGAAACAAACCCCGGGCAGGGTGCCAGCCCACCGCAGGGCACACACACACCAAGCATACAATTTAGGATCGCCAATCCACCCAACCTGCATGTCTTTGGACTGTGGGAGGAAACTCACGTAGTGTATGTGTAACAAATTTCAGGTCAACAGTTCAAATGGTTTGCAAGCTACACGTGATTTACAGTCCTGGACAGACAGACAGACTGACTGACTGCCACGGTGGCGTATTGTTGAAGAAGATCATTTGAATGCATATGTGTGTGCCATGTTGTTATATTAACATTCAAACGGCGGCCCAGAACCAACCGCTGAGTGGCCCAGCCTGTGGTCCCACCAGAGCTCCAGACTGCAACTACAAATAGGCTTTGGTGATTATCCTTTCTATTCAGTTCGCCATTTGGGAATGAAATCGTTGAAACTTTAAACAAATGATATTGTAACAGATTCAAAGACCATTTTTGTTAACATATGTGTCAGTATGGGCTTTTCCTTGCATATCCCCGAGCCACATAAAGGCTAGTTTATATCCTGCGCTAGGAGTGAGGGAGTTGTGGCAAAAATAATGTCTTGGACCTGCACGCAGGAAAATATTTCTAAGTACATGGTGCTGCTGATGGATGGCCATGTATTCCAAATGGTGAATTTCACTGAGAGGCTGGTTACGCTTGTGCCAGAATAACGAACGAAGGGCTGAATAGAACGCAGCCGGTCATCAAAACAAAAAGTAGGCATTTAAAATTCCTCTGCCTATTATATACGTCCCTTGTTATGAAGATCTCTGTGCTCCGTGGAATTCAGTAGTCCCTTCTGATTTCATGCAGTCACACTAAGGTGCGATTGTCACGCATCTCCTTGTGTTTGCGCATCTTTGCATGCCGTTTCTCTTTTGATTTAAAGCGTACGCCATGCCAAATGCCAGCCTGTCCATCAGTAAACACGTGTGAGCAGTCACCTGCCTAATGTTTTGTCACACGCAGCAATGTGAGGACGTCTGCGTTTTAAGGTTGCAAGTGTATTACAGTCATTTTACCGTATCAAAAATGCCACTTTGTTAGTTGTTACTTCAGTTGTTTTGGAGTATGCACTACATGTTCTGTTACCAATAAATTCTTTAATGGGAGCTTATCAACAAAGAAACAAGAAAAATAAGATTAAGTAAAAAAATAATAGTAATAATTAAAATTAACAATTCATTACTTGATACCAAGAACTCTGTAAAAAGACATTTTAAAAGACAAATCTTTAAAATAAATGTACCAGTCTACTTTCACACCATACCTGATGCCTTGCTCTTAAACATTTCATAAATCTCATATCTCAAAAGGGAAACAAATGTTATTGCTATTATTGTGCACATTTTGATTTTATGCACTTTGAGATTTGCCTGGGTCAGATGTGAGCAAAATGTTTATTTTTTATTTCAGAAGTGAGAAAAAAAAAGTATTGCTACTACCTCAGTTACTGTTCAGTTACAGCTTTTTTGATGTGCCTGTGTCAGATGTGGCCAAAAAGAAATAAGGAATAAACATTACTTGTTTTTAAGTACATTCATTTGTGTTCATTTAAAATTTGCCATTACCCGCTGCTTACTGGCTGCTGAAAATGTCTGGCCCAGCTAAATTTATTGGTTTGAAAATCTGGCCCAATTGAAATTGTAATTGAATAGCCCTGGTCTAGATAATACCAGGTACAGCAGCTGAGCTGTGTAATTGTTGCTATATTCATGACAGTAGCACTAAGAGATGGTCACTGGAACTCTGCTGCATGGTAGTCAATTGAACTCATTGGACTTGCTAATAACCTAGAAATCCATGTACACAGCTTGATTAAAGCAATGGCAAATCAATACATCATGTTTAGCTACCACTCAGATGGGCTTTAAATAATAAAATACGTGCCAATTAAAGTTCTCAAAGAATGGGTCACAAACCGGTCACTGTGCACTTTCAAACTCTGCTACCTTGTAAAGCTACACGAGACATTTTTCCGATTCTACCTCGGCAACTAAAGCAAGCAGGGGGTGCGGCCAAGTGATTATGAAACTGAAAAGTAAAGCAAAAAGGTGCCAGTTTAATGCCTGGCTGTGTCTCGCTGTAAGAACCCATTTATTCTGCCACTAATTCAATGGTAAAAACACATTAGTAAAGCACCGTCACACTATAGGAAATAAATCCTTGCCTCTTCTGTTCTAATGAGGGGGCTGCGTGCCAAGGGGCCCATTGCCGCTAGGACTTACACTGGCACCATGCGACTCTTAACCTAAGTACATCTGAACAGGGATGGATTGGTGGTGTGCTGCTGAATGGAAATGAGTAACCCGCAACTCTCCAATGTCCATAACTGGACCATCTCAATGATCTGCCCATCTTATCCAAACTAAACAATTACTTGACAGTATGCTGAACATGAGTGAGGTGGACTCAATGGCCTCCTCGTGTTTGTTTTCACGAGCCACTGTGTTAGCGATCTTAATCCTATTAGCACAAGCTGATCGGGAAAGTTCTTGTGAAATCCCCCGTCACGTTGGTCCATAGATGAACACTGCCCCCTTCCACTAGCATGGGCAAAAATACCACCACGTTAATTTATAACAACCACCTGAGACAGAACGACAACTCGAGCTGTGCCGTATCGACATCCACGACAGGTGCCCGGCCGGCTGCTCGCGCTCACAGTTCCTAATCATTAACAACCGCATTGCGCCTCCATTTAACTCGTCTCGCCCGCTCTTTCACCCACCAGTCGACCGCTTCATTACATACCTTTGTAACTTGTTACTTATAACCCCTGGATGGAATGAAAAAGTTCAGCTACTTACACTATGCCTGAAAACGTTACGTGGTTATGACAGGTAAGACGGTGACGCTGCCAGCCGCAAACCAAATGCTGCCAGACTGGCGATTAGCGAATGCTCTCGCAGTAACCCCCACACCTTCGCCCTCATTGCTCGTTCTACGTTTGATTGGCTACTGTAGGCCACGCCCCCACTGAAATAGGTCCTCGTGATTAGGATTTTTGAAATTTAACTAAGTCGAAGGTTATTGCGTTTAACGTTTCGATTTTTTAAGTGTTGCTCTCTGCTTTGCAAAGCGTCTGGTGGCAAGTCTGCTATATAAAGAAAATGTTGATTCACTGATCTAGTCAGAATTTATATACATTTGACGAGAATCTTCAGTGACGGATTTCGGCGGGTTTGGGGCTGTTATGGATATCACAATATTTTGTCACAAAAATAAATAAATGTGATCAGCCAATCGTTACAATATGTAATTTAAATTTTTATTTGCTTATCTCTCATGAAAAAAAATCGATAGCCTAATCACCTTGATAATCGAACACGTTTAACAAAGGCAGTTATATTCACTTTTAATTCCTACGATTTAGGTTGCTACTTTTAATAATCGTTGAAACTTTTGAAACTTATACACGAGGTGCTCCAACTCTCACCGATATTTTACAGACACTTCATACAGGCTGGGCTTCTGCCGAGGAAGGCTCTGCCCCTCCGGTAGATCGTGACGCATAGGAGTAAGCGGGCCCGGTAAATGAATGAATTACCGTTATCTCACACGTTTTACAAGCAGGAAACAAATGTCTAGACAGGCAAGTTGATTTTTATGGAGCAAGACAGGATGTATTCCAAGTTTCAAGGTTAGCGAATTCAATAGACTGACAATGTCATGTTATTTGTAATGTTCACTCGCTTTAATGTCGTGTTACATGGGTTTTATATTCTAAAATAACTCAATATAAGTGATTCGCACAAAACGATACAAATCTGGAACAGACTCCACAAGAAACGGCTGTATATATTCAGAATAACAACATTTAAACGTACTAAAAAATAACCGCTTATGTGCCGGAGCTTTGAAATTAGGTGCATTTTACACCCGCCTTAGAACGGTAGGGGTGGAGTTTGCATCTGTTTAACATAAAATGACGGCTTCTATGATTTAATTCCCCAACACCCTTTATTTAAATATTTTAAGAATACATATTTCTAATTTTGATTTTCTGACGTTTTGCAGTACCCTTAGAATAACGCAGCAGTCAATCAAGTTCAGTATATTCTCTAGTCAACGCAGGGACGCAATGCTGCTACGGATCACTAAAAGGTCCAAGCTGTCCGCGGCCGGAATCACAGGCCTAGTAATACCCATCCGCGCATGCGCATTTCTAGGAAAAATGCATGAATTAAGACACAGATCATTTATTAATAATTTTCATTTATTTTTATCAGATCACACACAGATCACTCAGTGTCTGGTTGGCATGCACAGCAGTTTTTTCCATGAGCACATGCTAATTGTGCCAAAATTAAATGAACTCAAACGACCAATTAACATCAAACGGTAGGACAAGGGGCGTCGACAATAGAGACAAGAAAGTGCGGCTGTATTGTGCCGGCACACTCAGAGAGCGCAAATGTGTATTTCAGCAGATGAGGTGACCCAGTTTAATGGTGAGAGGGGTAATGATGGGCTGAACTCGTGTGCTCAGTAGTCCAACGTTGTTTGATGCCAGTGTGTCTGAATTTTCATGATGCAGATAGTGGCCCAAATGCCAAATACAGGCAAACACTTGTCTTCATCAGGGTGTTCTGGGTGCGCACCTAGGGGCCTGTGATGGCAAGGGTCCTTTTCACACCTTGCAATCCTCCCCATAATCATTGAAATCATCAAGGGAGACCCCCGCCACCCCTCTACACAGTCTCTGCTGGAGTAGCATCTCTGCACACATTAAACAGCAGGGTGTCCAGGAGGTGCATTATTTAAAGTATGATCAGCTCTCTAATAAGGAGCTCTATTCAGGTCTGTGGGGGTCTTAATCCGGCCTTTTGTCTGTCATGATCATCAAGCTTGGGCTTTTTTTAATATTTTAATTCTCACCCCCTTGTGATAGCCAGGTGAATATCTGACAAATGTTGATGCTTAAAGAATAAAATGGCCATGACTGATGGCAGTGAACTACCGTTGTGCTTGAAAGTTTGTGAACCCTTTAGAATTTTCTGTATTTCTGTATAAATATGACCTAAAACATCATCAGATTTTCACTCAAGTCCTAAAAGTAGATAAAGAGAAACCAGTTAAACGAATGAGACAAAAATATTATACTTGGTCATTTATTTATTAAAGAAAATGATCGAATATTACATATTTGTGAGTGGCAAAAGTATGTGAACCTTTGCTTTCAGTATCTGGTGTGACCCCCCTTTGCAGCAATAACTGCAACTAAATGTTTCCAGTAACTTTTGATCATTCCTGCACACTGGCTTGGAGGAATTTTAGCCCATTCCTCCGTACAGAACAGCTTCAACTCTAGGATGTTGGTGGGTTTCCTCACATTAACTGCTCGCTTCAGGTCCTTCCAGAATATTTTGATTGGATTAAGGTCAGGACTTTGACTTGGCCATTCCAAAACATTAACTTTATTCTTCTTTAACTATTCTTTGGTAGAATGACTTGTGTGCTTAGGGTTGTTGTCTTGCTGCATAACCCACCTTCTCTTGAGATTCAGTTCTTGATCAGATGTCCTGACATTTTCCTTTAGAATTCTCTGATATAATTCAGAGGCTGTGAATATTTATGGACGTGATTTCTCAGTTTTTAGATGTTTAATAAATTTGCAAAAACCTCAAATAAACTTTTTTCACATTGTCATTATGGGGCGTTGTGTGTAGAATTCTGAGGAAAAAAATGAATTTAATCCATTTTGGAATAAGGGTGTGACATAACAAAATGTGGAAAGAATGATGTGCTGTGAATACTTTCCGGATGCACTGTATCGATCCATCCATTATCCAACCCGCTATATCCTAACTACAGGGTCACAGGGGTCTGCTAGAGCCAATCCCAGCCAACACAGGGCGCAAGGCAGGAAATAGACCCCAGGCAGGGCGCCAGCCCACCGCAGGGCACAATTTAGAATCGCCAGTTTACCTAACCTGCATGTCTTTGGACTGTAGGAGGAAACCCACACAGACACAGGGAGAACATGCAAACTCCACACAGGGAGGACCTGGGAAGTGAACCCAGGTCTCCTAACGGCGAGGCAGCAGCGCTACCCACTGCGCCACCATGCCATGCTAAGTAAGCATATATTCTAAGTGAAAATGGTAAAAAGAGGCGTTGTTTTCAGGGTTTTATTGATATGAACAGCTGGGTTTTGATGATCTCAACTCCATCCCAGAGTCTTCACAGATTCTGTTAAGTGCCAACTCAAAAGATGAAGTTTGTCATTGGAGGGGAGGTCTGTCTGCAAACCTGTTGCTTCCAACTTGGTTTTAAAGTGGCATCTCTGAATGGAAGCTGCAAGCTTCTGACACAGTTTAGAAATGCAATGCTTGACCACTAAGTGTGCTTTGCTCTTCTAAGTGGATTTAGTTGTATGAGCTCAGACAGGGAACAGGGAGACAGGGAAACTTTACATTTTATGGCCCCCTAGAAGGGGGACGGGACAGAATGAGTTTGGAAGAGTAAGTACCCCTCCTACCCATCCAGGAAGAAAATTTGGGGGATAAGAAGCAGGTTTTAGAGCCTCGGTGATAAGATGATGATGAGTTTGAGGGTGATAGAGTTCAATTGAGATGGGTAGAGTGACAGAGGGTGATGACTAGAAATCAGAAGATGGTGAAATTGCTACAGAGAGAAATGATGAGCTGACCAGAGACTTTGTGTAACTACTTAGATTACAGGTCACCTCAAATTGACACACACCTATTGAATGTGTTGTGTGGAAGAAACAGACATATTTAAATAATCAATATAAATAAACGATCACGCCGAAGAACCAGGCAAGAGGAAGCTTGTTTACTGCATCTTTAATTTTGCTTTCATTAAAAGGGACACACTCCATCACAGCAGCCTGTGAAGGAATGGGCACAGAGCAAAGACAGAGGCTCATACTTACTGATAACCAAATTTGTATAACAGTGCTGAATTAATCCTGACATTTACTCTGATTGGTTCAAATATTTACATGTCATCTGAAATTTACTCTAATTGGTTCACTGTCTTACACAATCTGAATATTTACTCTGAATGGTTCGCTAGCTTACACTCCCAAATAACGTAAAAGTCTAATTCTGCTACATTCGTGTTCTTCTCAGCATCTCTCAAGTTTATCACTCACTCATTTATGGAAAACTGTGTAAGTAACAACTGTGAAGTTCACTGCCTGAGACACTCTGTCTTTTTACTTAACCCCTTCAGCAGCCCCTTCACGCTATTCTCTAAGACAAATCTATATATATAATTCACTAAGGCAAGACAACCATGAAAAGCACGCCGGAAGGGGCGTGGATTCACTAAGCCGCCGACAAGTGAGACACCTATGGCGCGCAGGAAGGAGCCACGCCCACCAACTCCAAGACCATTGGATAGGACAACTCGCAGGGCCACGCCCACCAAGTCGGACGCGAGGACACAGAAAAAGTGGCGTCATTTATATTCGTCTGTCGTGGAGGCCACATGCGGTGCAGGTCAGGTTAATGCCATGTTCATGTCATGCACCTCCGAGCTACGTTGACTGTTCATAGAGGCATGTTTCTCGCGGAGGTGAATCGCCATATGCAGCGTGCGAGGGGTATCCCATGGGATCCTTAAAACATTCCTTTACGACTGAGGTTAAAACACAATGAAGTAAGCAGTCTTCGAGTTTTCGGTTACAACGCATGACCGCTTGCACCATAGAAAACTGTTTTACACACTACATACAGCAATTCGCATCCGCGACAAACACGCGTCTTCTTAGATGCTCCTGCAGGAACACGGAAGACGTTTTCCTGCCCAACAACACTCCTTTTTCACCGGGCCGCGTCTACCCTCGCTCTCTACGCATTCACGCTAACTACCCATGTGCCCTGACGCAAAAACTCACCGACCACCCAGTTAGCCCCTTTCGTCTGTGCAAGGAGTCCAAAACACGTCTAAGCCACGTTGACTTTTCATTATTCTTTTCGGTTTCGACACCAACCACGTCCACCATGAAAAACCATGCGAAAGGAACAACGAAGCCCCGCCCACAAACTCTACCCCTCCTCCCACGTGCTCAGGAACGCACCTCAGACCACTGCCCGCCAAATCAAACACCTACTCACTCGCTTTGGTCTGTGCTGCGGTCCAAACCCAGCTGTGAGCCACGTTGACTATTCTTTTGCCCTCCATAGCTACCGCTTCAAATGTATTTCATGGAAACAACACTTTTTTCAATGTTATAGAAATTCCTGCTTCAGGTAACTTTGTTTCTGTCAGTCGGGTTTTTTTGGAGAAATGTCATTGACGAAACTGTTGCTCATAGCAAACTGTTTTACACGCTACATACAGCAATTCGCATCCGCGACAAATATGCATCTTCTTAGATGCTCCTGCACTTTGTACACACACCCCCCACCGTGGTCGGGTGTCTTGGTGGATTATATGTAGAAAGGCAGCTAAAACCGCACAGAGCAATGAAAAGTCTTTGTGAGTCACAGGTAGGGTTACCACTTTTAATACAAACAAATAAGGGACGCATACTGCAGCGGGGGCCACATCCCTTGGGGGCCAAGACCACGGAACGTGCAATTTCATTCTCAAATACGGGACGATTCCGTATTTTAAACGACGGGTGGCAACCCTAGCCTCACAGGTGCATCTGCACTGTACAAAGACGACAATGTCTCGAGTGACGAGTTTGAGGTGGGCACTTCAGCAGGCGGTGTATACTGAACGAGAAATCAGCAGACTAGCATGACGGAGGGAGCGGAGTGGATGTCGTCCTCCTCTCCTCCCGTTCCACCCTCCGCGCCTGTGCACAGCACAGACGATTGTGTGTTGGTTCGTTCCGTGCATTGGTTAAAACCCAATGAAGAAAGCAGTCTTTAAAAACCAATAAGCCCCGTGCCTCTGTTTCATTACCGTCTCACCTGATTCACCAATGCAGGCCCCGCAACAGGCGATCCGGCGGCGTCATTCCCAAGTCTTTGGGTTGGGGGGGGTATGGTTACAAAGCTGAAACTTAAAGGAATTGACGGAAGGGCACCACCAGACGTGGAGCCTTTCGCTTCATTTGACTCAACATAGGAAACCTTACCCGGCCCGGACAAGGAGAGGATTGACAGCTCTTTCTCGATTCTGTGGGTGGTGGTGCATGGCAGTTCTTACTTAGTGGAGCGATTTGGATGCTTATTTCCGAAAACGAACGAGACTCCCGCCTGCTAAATAGTTACACGACCCAACTGCGGTCGGCGTCCAAATTCTTAGAGGGACAAGTGGCTTTCAGCCACGTGAGATTGAGCATTAACAGGTCTGTGATGCACTTGTATGTCCGGTACTGCACGGGCGCTACACTGAATGGATCAACGTGTGTCTACCCAGCGTGGGTAAGCCGTTGAACCGCATTTGTGATGCAGACCGTGGCTTGCAATTGTTCCCCACGAACGAGAAATTCCCAGTACGTGCGGGTCATACGCTCGCACTGATTACGTTCCTGCCCTTTGTAAGGGTCGGGTGACTTGGTGGATTATATATAGAAAAGCACCCAGAACCGCAAAGAACAATGAAAAGTCAATGTGGAAACCGACTGAGGCGGTGTTTGGAAAATTAACAGTCAACGTGACTCACAGGTGCGTGTGGACTGTAGACAAACAAAAGCGACTCAGGTAGGGAGTTGGGGGCGGGCACATAAGCGGGCAGTGCGTACTGAACGAGCGCCGTTCAACCCCGTCCTTCGCTTTTGAAGGAGAAGGCGCACCTCCGGTTTTCAGTCACGGACAATTGCATGTTGCTTCGTAGCGTGCATTGTTGCAATGTTACTTTTCTTGGTGGTTTATTAAATTACGGATTTTTCAAATGTTTATTTTTTCCTCTGTGCTTAAAAATCATTTAAAAAGCGGCCTGATTATGCGGCGTATGCTACGCCGCGGGTTGGCTAGTGCTATATATTTCTTTGAAAAGTGCACTGCATACCAAAGTGCTTCATGCACAATAACTGTATTACCCCTTGAAGTTCAATTTAATCTTTCTCACACTCCCTCCTTTGGGACTTCTTAAAGTCCCATTATATTTTAGACCCAGGATGAGAGAAGGGGTGCCAGCTTTCAAAAACCTAAATCAATGTAAATCATTAATGATTAAGATAACCACACAAATGAAATAAAAGCAATAGCGGCAAACAACAGTTGTGAAGTGGAAAATCAAAGTCAAACAATAATGAATATCAGAGTCCTTTTTCTTCATCTGAAAACAAAATCCTCCATAAGAAATGCTCCAACCTATCTTAGTGTTTCGTCAGAGGAAAGAACAAGATTGCAATTTGCTTCCACGATTTGCTGGTCAGTAATTTGTAAAGTTGTTTGGTGGATGGTAATTCTAACAATAAGAGTTCTGAAGAGAAGTACTTGTAGCAAAGCTGAAGACAAAATCAAAGAAGTGCAATACTTATTGTAATACCTGCCTTAGTTGATAATGCGGTCCATATATTTGGTTGTATAAGTGACCCACTTGTACTGCTCATTACTCTGGGCTTCTGTCCATAACTCCATCCATCCATCCATCCATCCATCCATCCATTATCCAACCCACTATATCCTAACTACAGGGTCACGGGGGTCTGCTGGAGTCAATCCCAGCCAAGACAGGGCGCAAGGCAGGAAACAAACCCCAGGCAGGGCGCCAGACCACCACAGTCCAAAACTTCATAAATCTGCTATGATTTTTGGTTTCCCAATTTATATCAATATTCCTTCTTTTCATCATTCTAATTTGCCCAGTTTTTTTACTTACCCCTTTAAGCAGTTTCGTCATGCCTTTCTTTAAGAAAAATGCTATTCATTTCTTTTAAATGTGCACTGCATACCCAAACTGCTTCATGCACAATAACTATATTGCCTCTTGATGCATCCCCTAAATTCCTTCCAGTTCCTTCCACAGTTCCCGGTTGCTGATCTTTGTCTGCTTTCAAACCTACAGGACGATCCAGATAGTACTGGTATGAAAAGCCGCGAGAAAAGGCAGTGAGACAAAAGGACAGCTGCTGTACAAGCTTTTAAATGATCGACGTGTAGCGCAACAAGCAGAACACACAGCTCGGCAGCAAGCCAGCAGGAAGCCAGCAGCTGATCCGTCCGCATCTCCTTAGCGTACGTTCAGCCCCCCCTTCACAACACGAGTGGCAGAGACGTGACGTGGCTGGCACGTAGTGTGCCCCTATGTGGGCGAGAGAAGCAAGCAGGTGGCAAAGCCCCCTAGTTGAGATTAAAATTTATTAAGTTTGCTTTCCTTCTTGTATGTTTTGCTCTATTTATTCTGCCAAGAAGCTAAGGGTCTGAACACTTTTTTTAGCCAGGTAAGTCGGGGGTGAGGGAGAGAGGACACTCCTAACAGAGACACTACTGTAACAGTCACTCCTGGGTGGTCTTTTAAATCTGGGGGCAAATGGGAATGAGGTGAAACATATAACTGTAGCCAACAGGAGAGTAATTTGGGTATTTAACAACAGGATTTATATTTTGAGGAAAGGTGTCCCCAAAGACCTTTCTAATGTGTTTAGTTAATAGATTGTGCGGTAATTTAACTTATTCGCTAGGTTCTTGGGACTTTTTAGTTAACATTTTGGGTTTTGATGCTGGTGTTATGACCTCAAGTGTTTTCAAACAGAAAAGTCCCAATAAAATTCAAAAGGCCCGCTAGAGGGTGAACTCTACTGGTAACAAGGCCAACAACACAGGATCCATATAAAACATTTTTCTTTCCTTACAAAAGCTCTGAATTAAAAGTAAGCTGCTTAATCACCAATGTTAATATTGAAAAAAAGACATAAAATGGCTTCAGAAACCCTGCCAGGTGAGGAACCTTTGCTGAAATACAACACCTGGCTTCAGTCCCCACTTGTGTCCTACTAACATTTTCATTTCCCAGATTTCTTCAGTTACCCAAGTGCCTGGCTACTCTCCTCAGTGGCACTACAGACCCCTTTGACATATTCAGGCAAACTGCAGACACTGTGGAGCAGCACTGGGCTAATGAGCGATGAGGCCAACAGAAGCTCCACCACTGGCCCACCTACAAGTAGCATCAGTAGTCCTACCTTATTAAGGGGTCATCCAAGCTACCTGAATGACTGCAACATTTCTAGAAGCATCCCCTTCCACGGCATTCTAGAGAGCACTGTCCACTGCCTGGGGACCCCATGATGCAGGTGACTTAAATGGCAGCGATGTGAAGACCAGCAGGTTTAGACTTGACCCTGACGTCACAGCTGCTGGGTCCACCTCTGCCTTTATAATCAGGTGAAAGAGATGGTCCCAGCAGAGTTTCACTGAAGTTGGCCAGTGTAGTTCTTTCGTGTGCGTCTTGTTTGGATTTCTTATTTTTAGGAATTTTACTTCTGTTTTTGTGGTTACTGATATCAATGGTACGATTTGGACTTGCTAGCTTTGAGTTGCCTTTCTTAGGCAAATTCCTTTTGCCACACCGTTGCTATTTTTCCCTTGTTTGTTATTTTTTCTACTTTTGTTTAATATATCCATCCATCCATTTTCCAACCCGCTGAATCCGAACACAGGGTCACGGGGGTCTGCTGGAGCCAATCCCAGCCAACACAGGGCACAAGGCAGGAACCAATCCCAGGCAGGGTGCCAACCCACCGCAGGACACACACAAACACACCCACACACCAAGCACACACTAGGGCCAATTTAGAATCGCCAATCCACCTAACCGGTATGTCTTTGGACTCTGGGAGGAAACCGGAGCGCCCGGAGGAAACCCACGCAGACACGGGGAAAACATGCAAACTCCACGCAGGGAAGACCCAGGAAGTGAACCCAGGTCCCCTAACTGCGAGGCAGCAGTGCTACCACTGCGCCACCCCTTGTTTAATATAACTTAATGCTTTTTAATTTGGATTCTTCATTAGCCTTATTCTTAAGCCAGGCGTTTTACAATTTATCTCTTGAGTTGTATAACATGCATTTCAAACATTTTTGAACTTTCAAAGGTAGTCCCCCATTTTCTGCAGCACAGGAAGCATTGGGGTCAAGCTGCCTGGGGTGAGGCTTAAATCTAGGCAGGCAAGTGAATGTCATGGCCTGGTTTGTGGGTCATTTTTTGGGGACTACCCCCCTTTTCACTATGTTAATGTTGTGACATGACAGGTCCCGTCACCAGCATATGAACCAAACAGGTTCAGTGTGAGGTTAACAGAGCATCACAACGCAGTAGCTTGAGAACACTGTAATTATGTGTAAAACTATATTATATGTTTGGTTTTCCGGATACACACCTTTAAGATTTTTTTTTTATTTGAATTGTTGCTATTTCATTAGTTTCACTTTTATTTCAGAACTTCTGTAAAAAAAATATTTGGAATCTTCCGTGTCCCAATATGCTGATTCTTTTTAAGGAGGTCAGTGAGACTTGTGTTTAATGACTTTGGACCATAATTCAGGAAAGGTTTCTCTGTTTGGAATTTCAGCACAGACAAAATAATCATCAGCAGCAGTTAATACTTCTTTTTGCAAAGTAACCAATAAATGCATGTGAGGTAAACTCCGTTTTTGAAAGTCTCTTGACTTAAACTTCAAAGCTTAACAATATTTACATACTTCTGACATATCACCTACGTCCATATATTTGATCTTTATTCACCTTTTCGTCATTTCTCCGAGTAATAATTTCTCTTTCTTTGCGCTAATGCGACGTTGACTTTCTTTGTTCTGACACTGTCGTTTTTTTCTGCTTTCATATTCTGTATCTTGCTCTGCATGTGTATCGTGCCTACGTTTTTTTGGAGTCTTTTGAATTCCAGTTTTCATTATCTCTAACCTGCTCTGCATGTGTTTGGCCCCCTTGTTTTTTAACCTCTTTATGACATTTTACTTTGTTTTCTACTCTGTCTTTTTTTTCTGACCTCGCTTTAGCCTGCTTTTTTTTAATGACACCTGGTCCGTGGTGATTACTTTCCCTTTTTCGAGTAATAATTTCCATTTGTTTGCGCTACTGCGATCTTTACTTTCTTTTTTTTATACTTTATAATTTTCCTATTTTTATATTCTTTAACTTTCTCCACATGTGTATCGCGCCAAGGTTTTTTTTTTTTTTTTTGAGCCTTTCGAATTCCACTGCTTTCATAATCTCTAACATGCTCTGCATGTGCTTAGCACCAACGTTTGTGAACGTCTTTATGAAGTTCTACTTTGTCTTTTGCTCTGTCTTTTAATTCTGAGCCCGATTGGACGTGCTTTGTTTCAGTTTCACTTGTTACGGGCTGATAATTAATTTTTCTTATTTTCTGAATTTGCACCTAGATTATTTTTTCTTTTTTGCTCTTTATTCTCTCCAACACTTTTGAGTCTCTTTTCTCGGCGCTGCTTTCTTCTTCACTTAGTCGTCGACGTTTCATTTATACGCTTTATATGCGCTGAGACCCTGGATTTGTGTGTGCTCAGATCCTTCACACGACTGAGTGTTTTGCTGCCCGTGCTTTATTTATTTGTAAGTAGGGTGTGTCTTGAAAGAATCTCATGTTCTATGTCATCGCGAGACAGTCCTGGGTCAATCTCTTGGCACAATGTCTCATGTTTAAGGTCCCCACGAGATAGTCAATTTAAGGTCCCCACGAGACGCTCCGTGGCCAATCTCTTTAGTCTTGTGTGTCTTTTAAGTGTCTTCCATGATCTTATTGTGAAGATCACGTCTCGACGCCCTAGTGTTTCTCTCCAGGATTTTTTTTTTATAATAGAGAGATAACTGCAGGGTAGTTAGACATCTTAGATGCGTTATGTGTGTTGTGTAGTGAATAGACTCCCCACTATCTTACCTGAACAACCTCTTTTCCCATCTGCTGTTCTCGCCGTGTGTCATCCTTCCTCAGGTGGGATACACTTCTCATGTGCGACCAAGTGTGCAGAGCTTTGAATATACTGTGAGGAAGGATAGCAGTAGGAGAGAACATAAGCCTTCGGTGTACCCTGCTGTAACCTGGTGTAGTCCTCGTCACTTGACTGGCTGAGGAGTTGTTAAGACATGTACTAGGAGTGTCTTAGGGATCAGCTGGGAGAATGGAGTAGAGTCAGGGATCTAATTGTGTTGCAGGGTTTTGATACTCTTTGGATTTGGCTGTGTAAAAGGGGTTTCAGTTATACAGCCATTCTTGAACCTTTGCGTTCAAACAGATCTCGCATTACTGATCATTTTAGCTAGTGGCTGTGTAGAGCTCAATTATTTCTTTCTTCTCATTTTGGTAGAATGGATAAGAGTATCGAAGAGTCTTGTCCTTGCCATATCCAAGTATACTGTTGATTATTATTATTACTTTTGCTGGTCTTCTCTTTACTGACTGTTTACTGTAACTCATTATTCATCTTTTGGCCTGTGGTAAAAATAAATTACTGCAATTATTTTTTGTAACATCTAACTAGTGTGTCAGGTTTCTTTGTGTATGCCTGATCTGTTCAGATACAAACTAAGAGCAGGAAGCAGGGATAAAGGCCTAACTCTGTGGTGTGTGACGAGTCCACAGTCCACAATAGCCCAAGGGTTCAAACTGCATGATGTCTCTGTGTCTCGTCTCTTCTCAGTATGAGTTTTAATATTTACTTATTTTAGATCATGTATCTCTTCACTTTAATTGAGAACATACAATCGTGACTGGAATACTCCTTGCCCCAACTCTTGACACCAATTATTATTTAATTTCATTTAGGTGTTAACACATGAAATGCAATCTGTTCTAAAAAGCAATGAATCATCTGACTGATATCTTGGTTAATTCTAACACAAACAAGTGTGCCAAATTAAATGCACAACATGAATATTCAGTTTGACATGTTGGATTGCATTTCATTTAGACACCGATAGTCTTCTACACCAAATCTGCCAATGTCTTAGATATCCTCACCTATGCAGTGCTTTGCTGCAGGCCCAAGTTTGCGTTGAATAAAATTTGTGTTATCTCTTTGGTCCAGTGCACTTGTTACTCAGTTTTACATGAAACGTGTTACACAGAACAATTTAGAACAAATAAAGGAATCATTTCAAAATCCAAGATTGCAGATAAATTCTCTTTGTGTCATTTTTCTCTAAAAGCTTGCTACAAACCCTTTGTTTCTAACATTTGCCTCTTGTCATATGTGGACAATCGGAGGTCCCCTGACAAGCCTGACTGACTGTTGTGATGTGAAATTTTGCATACAACTTGATAAATATTTTGTATGTCTTTATTTGTAATGGAATATTAGTGTTACATTAATGAGAAGAATTCATGTTTACCCCCCCCCTTCCCCAACACTTTTAGGAATGGGTCTCTTTGAATTTTACAACAGAGTTGAAGGGGGGAAGTGCCTTAAACAAGTTTGGCAAGTGTTTCTCTACTAAAGTCTCTCAACCCTCGTACAAAGCCAGGCTGCCTAACTGCCAAGATTTATCTTAGCATATGCTGTTTGGGGGTGGCAGGTGTTAAGATGTTTTATTCCCCCATTGGTCTGAAGTATGGCTGTTTGGAACTGGCTTGTATCAGAAGCCTTTAAGTACCATGATGTCCTATTGGCTCTAGGGGTTGGACAGAACATCTATAAATTTGCTCACTCCCTCACAATTTCTCTCTCTTACTAACATCTGATGAAGGAGCATCTCACTCTCTTACCAAACTGATGAACTGAAAGGGCAACACAATGAAGAGCACAGCTCAGCAGCCATATTGAGACAGGCATGCAGCCTGTTCTGAAGAAAGCTGACCAAAAATGAGGACTTAACTAGAGACATTAAGTAACAAACAAGTCTGTGTGCCGCCTGAAACTACACATCACCATTTAATCAGGTTGTATGGTTGCCAATATTCAAATGTACTTTGCATATTGTTATTATTTATGAATATTATCAATAATACATTGCTTAAATTGTAACTTAACTCCTGCTTGTCTTTTACTACACCTAATTGCCTGAGGTTATAGATGTAGAAAGGAAGGAGGGGAGAAGTTATATACTATAATACCTTATAAACAGTGGTACTGTAAGTCTGGGAGATTTGAGGCATTCTGACAAAGGCTACATATTAATAATACAAAAGAGGAAAGTAGGGAAAGGGGACTATCTTACAGACAGACCTCAATATGTGCGTCTCCGGAACTGCAGGTCTGACATTGTGGTCAGCAACACAGGCGCACCGCAGGGGACTCTACTTTCTCCGGTCCTGTTCAGCCTATATACATCGGACTTCCAATACAACTCGGAGTCCTGCCACGTGCAGAAGTTCGCTGACGACACTGCTATTGTGGGTTGCATCAGGAGTAGGCAGGAGGAGGAGTATAGGAACCTAATCAAGGACTTTGTTAAATGGTGCGACTGAAACCACTTACACCTGAACACCAGCAAGACCAAGGAACTGGTGGTGGATTTTAGGAGGCTCAGGCCACTCATGGACCCCGTGATCATCAGAGGAGACTGTGTACAGAGGGTGCAGACCTATAAATAACTGTGAGTGCAGCTGGATGATAAATTGAAATGGACTGCCAATACTGATGCTCTGTGTAAGAAAGGACAGAGCCGATTATACTTCCTTAGAAGGCTGGCGTTCTTCAACATCTGCAATAAGATGCTGCAAATGTTCTACCAGACAGCTCTTCTACACGGTGGTGTGATGGGGAGGCAGCATAAAGAAGAAGGACGTCTCACGCCTGGATAAACTTGTTAGGAAGGCAGGCTCTATTGTAGGAATGAAGCTGGACAGTTTAACATCTGTGGCAGAGCGACGGGTGCTGAGCAGGCTCCTGTCAATCATGGAGAATCCACTGCATCCACTGAACAGTATCATCTCCCCCACACTATGCGACTCTTCAGTTCATTAAGGCTACAAAACTGAGAGAGAAGGAGGAGCTGAGAGCACAGCTGGCTGACTTTGTATCTGCATTGGTTCAATTGTGTGTTATGCACCTATTTTGTTTTTCTTTTCATTACAACTAAACGGGGTGACTAGAGTGGTACCCGAACATTTCTTCCTGCTCCTGACTGCTTCCTTGTCACACTCTGAATTACTGACTCAGAATGGAGAAATTTTTCTTGACCGAGGTGCTCTGTCCAAATCTAGTGTAGGCTTCACAAATCCTGAACATCAGTCCTCAAAATGATCACAAAATACCGTAATCACCATTAAAATGTACTGAATAGGAAGTGAATGTCAATATTCCAAACAGCTGGGGTCATGAAAAACCATATATTTCAAAATGGATTCACAAACCAAAAAAAGCTTAGGAAACTCTGAGTTAAGCTATAAAAAAATAAACAAAACGGCCATCATCGGTATCAGAGACACTAAGAAATGAAGGTCTGTTAACCTCCTGTAGAAAGAAAGACAAATAGAAAGACCCCAAATCTGAGCATTCAGTGTTGCCTTACCACAATTAATGTGGACCTTTGAAATATTTCTATGTAGGCTTGTCGGGATTTCTTATAAAGTAATCCTATTATGAACTCGTACTAGGAAAACGGTCCATACTAACCTGGCACCATGACAGCTTCTGACAAAGTGTATTAACCAACACGCTGTGTGTATCGTCAGCTGATTAGATAAAGTGCTAGGTGCTCCTATTGTAGTAACATTTGCATGAAAGTTCAATGACTGAATGCCCTTTTCATTTGCACCCCCCCCTAAACCCATGTCCTCAATCAGATTAGTGCACACAGGCTCTCGGCCTCTGAGCAAAATTAAAATGACTGGACTCTTTGTTCAGCCAAGTTGTCTATTCTGAGGTACAGTTTTGTCTTTTTTCATGCATTCTTTTTAATCTGCAATTAATGTGTGAAACAACCCCATCAATTACGTAGTCACATGCTTGTGGAACTGACAACAATATGCTTCTAAAAATGAATGAAATACTAAACAAAAATCCCCTCTATCTATTTAATGAACTCACCATTTCCATTTTTGTACTACATGTCACTGGATGCAAACATAAATCATATCCTTAATTACTTTTGCCCATCTTACATACTTTACACACCCACACAGTCAGACACAGATAGAGCAGACTGTGACAGGGGGCCCTGGAGCTGGGAGCCAGTGATGCCCACCCCTCTGCCAGCTTGCTGCCACATGTTAATTATAGCATAGAATTCTCAAAGCAGCTTAGTCCAGTTCAGGGATTTGGAGGTCAGAACACATCCTGCAAACTAAGCAGGAGTCAGCCCTGGGTGTGGTGCCAAGCCATTGTGCCTCACACACCTCTAACATTTACACTTCTGTTAGCCCAACAAGCAAACGGAATCCAAATATTAATGCCTTGTTTAAATAATTTGTAACAATTTTTACTGATGTGTTGAACTACTGCACGCCTGACTTTCCCTGAGGGTATGAATATTACTATTATATAGTGCTATCTATCTATCTATCCATCTATCTATCTATCTATCATATAGTGCCTCTATATATTTTTCTATCTGTCTATCTATCAACCTGTGGCACAATCCAAGCAGGTCTGACCTAATCTTATTGCCAACCTACAAGCCGGTTATTAACAGAAGCAGCTCTTGACCAGACACAAGTATGTATGTGTTTTGGGGTGGTGTTTATTTATTTTTTGGGAGAGTCTGTAAAATTTTAATTTCCCCATGTAGAAAAATAAAGGATAATCTAATCTAATCTAATGATGTCTTTGAGATGTGGCTGGGGCACTAGAGTACTAGAGTGAGGTAAACCTTCACAGCCCAGGACTGCACAAGAGCTTTAAACCAAGGACACTGAAAGAATACAGACATACAGTACATTTAACAGGAGAGAAGCCTTGACAGATGAATTGTCGCCATGCTGTTTCCTGGCAGCCTCTGGAGCCTGCGTATTCCAAGGATATGGAACACTTTTCCACTGGCTTTGAGATCAGCAGAATCTGTTGAACTGTTCTGGTGTCAACTTGGGGCTCATTCCTTAAGACTGGCATTTGGGTAGCACCGTCAATCTGTGGATGTTTTTGCATTGTCATTGCTGTGCATTTTCTTTTAACATTTCATTTTATTTTAGGTTTTATTGTTCAGTGCTTTGTGACTTTTGCTTCTGATAGGCACTCTCTAAATAGATTTTTTTACCTTTCTTTACTTCTACTAGTGCATCCCTGGACCAAAGGACATGCCCTGTTCTAACGGATTTAAACCCGATTCTTGTCCACTTTCTGTGTGGACTACTTTTACATAACACATATTCTCACTCTTCAATTAAACATCAGTTCTTGTTTGTGTGGATGAAGCCTATCAGCAGCACTGATCACAAGGCAGGGAATCAGCACACGGCACACACAAACAAACTGACCCACACTGAGCTGCACTCAGGTCAGCTTTGAATTACCAGTTTACCTAATGTGCACGTCTTTGAGAATGCAGGAGGAAAACCGTAGTACATTAAAGTTAAATTATTT
Organism: Polypterus senegalus; assembly: GCF_016835505.1. Lineage (NCBI taxonomy): Eukaryota > Metazoa > Chordata > Cladistia > Polypteriformes > Polypteridae > Polypterus > Polypterus senegalus. The sequence continues at coordinate 280,938,721 of NC_053154.1, forward strand.
ATCTAAATGTATATATCAGTTGAAATTAAGAAGAAGCACCTTTCAAGATTGAAGCTAAGAAATTCAAGTGTCCTGGTAGCATGGAATGCATTTTTAAGAAACACAGCTAAAACGGAGATCTGGAACTTTCCAAAATTTCTGCATGTGTAATATTAGGAAATCCCATTAGTCATGTGAACGAACTTGATGAACTGGCCACTGTAAAATAGAACTTTTAACATATAAAGCATTAAATGGCCAATGTCCAGCTTACTTGTCTGAACTTATGACTTACAAACCAGAGCGCACATTAAGATCTCAAGATGCCGGTCTGCTTAGGATTCCAAGGATTAATAAAATAACAGTGGGAGGTCGAGCTTTTAGTTACAGGGCCTCTAAACTGTGGAATGGTCTGCCTGCTACTATAAGAGATGCCCCTTCGGTCTCCGCTTTTAAATCCCAGCTGAAGACTCACTACTTCAGTTTAGCACACCCTGACTAGAGATGCTGATTAACTGTACAGACTGCATCTCTGTTGTTAGTCATTAGCGCTAAAACATAAGTAACATGATAGTTATAATTGGATACTAACCCTCATCTATTCTGTTTCTCTTCTCGGTATTCAAATGTGGCACTTGGTGCCACGGCCCACCTGCCAAGTTGTTTTGCCTGCCTAAGTGAAGTCATCCCTGACGGAGGATCGCAGGAATCGTGGGGTAGAGGGGTCCTTTCATCGGATTGGCTGGTCCAATTTTTATATTTATACTGTATTGAGGATTTGTTATGTTCTGTGTATTGTATTGTATTGTATTGACCCCCTTCTTTTTGACACCCACTGCACACCCAACCTACCTGGAAAGGGGTCTCTCTTTGAACTACCTTTCCGAGGTTTCTTCCATTTTTCCCTACTGGGTTTTTTTGGGAGTTTTTCCTTGTCTTCTTAGAGAGTCAAGGCTGGGGGGGCTGTTAAGAGGCAGGGACTGTTAGAGCTCATTGCGGCACTTCTTGTGTGATTTTGGGCTATACAAAAAATAAATTGTATTGTAAATGGACTTAGAAGGCATTTAGTAAAGCACAGCTACCAGTATGAATAGAACAGCAGCCATGACTTTCTCAAAGATGGAGGCAGTTGCTACCCACCCGGCCTTTATAATAAAACATTAGCAGTGATCCAGGTATGAACTCAAATAACTGGATCAGTGACCTCCTATCACACCAGACAACTGTCTGATGAAAATGTGCGTCCAGACTATGAATGAAAGAACAGAAGTTTAGTTGTATTATTATATGTACTATTAAAGAGTGACTTTAATCAAGAAGTGGCACTGCACATCCCCTCTCTTGCCATCGTCATAATCAGCTCAGTAGAAAAGCCTGTTATTTCGTCTTGGAGCTCTTTATAAATGGATTTTCCTTTATGGGATTTGCATTACAGCACACTATAGAAAGCAAGTTCTCAGAGAGGGCACATGTTGCCAGGACTGCAGAAGAAATTACTTTAGTCGCCATGAGCAGGTCTGAAAACAGCTGACAATACCAGAGGAGCTCAACAATTAGTAACTACGGACAGCTCCTGTGAGTAGGAGAAGCTTATACCACTAACTGCTGGTGGGCTCTGAAGCTGGAAGGGTAACTAAGCCATTCTTGGTGCTCTCCCATTGTTTTCAAGATACCGATAGTCAGAAGTGATGTTTCATGATGATTCTTGCTGAATGGTACTGTATAATAAATACTGAATGAGGACCACAGTAGTACTAGAAAGCATATACATGTAGTTCACCAGCTGCAACCAAAAGACTGTGCAGTCCAAAGGCCACACACACAAACAGGCTTCTACAGGTTTAGCAGCCTCAGCATGCTAGATAAAACCTGCAACAATGTTTTAAGTCTAGGTAAATAAAAAAGGAAGTAAACAAAATATCAAAACAGGTCCAACATTTTATTCTTCCTCCCGCAACTGGATAACCACAAGAATTTTTGGAAAACCCTTGGAGAGCTGAGGCAATCTGCTCCACCTTGGCCAACGTGGCCAATCCCCTGCCAGTGAGTATGGTGCCACTGTGCAGCTAACTGTATCGACCTACAATCCATCTTATGCTGCGTTGCCTGGTTTTGTTTTGTTCCATGTTTCATTAAACATCATGTGAAGGTTCTTGACAGTACGCAGGATTGCTGAGATTTCAGAGTTAATCACGGAAGTCACTCTATTAATTTAAGTGTACAATGGTGCTTCAAGTAGAACACGTGATAACACAGAGGTTAGCATTGCTGCTTGCTGGCATTTTTAAGTTGGCACGGCTATGGGTGCATGTGTGAGTTGGCCCAGCAGTGGCCTGGTACTACATCCTGGGCTGCTTCCTGCCCTCCAGACCTCTACAACCAAAATGACAATAACATGAGTTTGAGAATGGTATGCTATGATGCTTAAAATGTATTGATTGATAAAGAAGAATATTCTTTAAATAATTAAACCAATTTATCTACATACAATTGATTTCGGGCATCTGCTTACCCCCTCCAACTAACTGCATTTAACCACATTTTAATGATTTTAATTAATTAATTTTCCTAAGAGTTGTAATCAGCTTTAACGTTTTTATTTTGCATTGCTAATGTCTTGTTTTTTCAAGTCATATTTAAAAAAATTAATTTACTGAACTTACTACTTCTTGTGAAGAGCTACATAGAACACAGAGGCAAGAATAAAGTAGAAAACCACCCGAGAGGAAATGCTGGTCCACAGTAGTCACAAAAAATGAAAGCACAGAGTTAAAAAGCAAAGGAGAGTGGGCACTAAAATACATTTAGGGATTTTTCTGAAGGTGGTTACTACTTTTAGACTTATGGTGGGATAAGCTAAAAATCATACCAACAATAATTGGTTAAGGTATTCTCAGCAGAATGGAGCATAAGACTGGAACCACGTCTGCAGGAGACCAAGGGCAGACAAAGAGAAAGTAAATGAAGCCCTGTGACAAAGAGAGGACGCCAGTGCAGTCATTTAGGACTCTGAGATGAGCAGTACTGCGCTGTATTTGGAGAGCTATAGCTTGAGTGGTCAGTCTTAACTGAGCAAACTGAAATGCCCACCTAGTGTGTTTTTGGTGCCCCCGTGTGTATAACAAGGGTACACAGCTAAAGAGGATTTCACATTTTCAAATTCTGCACAAAACCAATTTTAGAAATGTAATTAAACACCCAAACCTTGTTACTGCTGTTGAACTAAATTAGATTATAATTTCAACAGTTTTACAGTTTTTATTAGAATGAATACAATGAATATTACAAAGAAAGTGAAATCCTATGTGTACAAATAATTTTAAGGAATCACTTTGGTGGATTAAATGCTGCAGAATTACACAGTAGGCAAATTATATGCATTTATTTGAATTTATTTTGCATAATTTAGTTCCAACTGTAGCATGCAAAGAGATTTTCAAATTAGTTTTTATACATTTTAAAGACTTCATGCTACTTGACACTAATTTTAGCAGATGAATTTAGATTCTTTCTCTTTTGTGGGCACATACTTGCAAATCCCTTGCCAGTGTGCCTAATGGCTTAGAATAATTTGCCTCTCCCATCACAGATACCACTCAAAGTGAACAATAACAGTTACTTTGGGCTGTTACGGACTGAATGACGTCCACCAAACTAAATCTGCCTTAATATTGATTTGCATTGTTTAAACAGGAACAAAGCAAACATAAAAATATCTTGAAGAAAATGCGTCACCTGTAATGAGTGTTCTGTTCAAGATCAGGTTATCCTTACACTTCATGTCCATTTGCCTCACCCCAGAAGGAGCAAATCTCCATTCCTCAGTTCAGCATTTTCAATAAATACAAGGCAACATTTTTACAGTCACAAAAGTGGAAAAAAACAAAGTATGAAATTATGAAAGAAACTAGTTGGCAAAATAACACAATTAATTAGAAAGTAATGGTTATTAGTGATTTATTCATTTTTTGCTGCTTCCAAATTGCCCTGAGGTTCCTCCTGAAAGAAAAAAAAAGAGGCATTACTTTGTACAATGGCATGAACCGAATTGTTTAGTACTTCACTCTATCAGTCCAGATTTATGAAGGAAGCTTTAGTGGGTAACACCAAACTATTATTTATTGATGTACTTGTTTTGCACAAGGATGCCATACTCACGTTATAAAACATGCTTCCCATTGCTTCATTAGTACAAATACTTGAGGGAATATAATTGAAATTCTCAAGGAAATTCTACATCTGAATACGAATCTAAAATGCTCCTCGTTATCTGTGAATATCTCTGTGTGATAAACTGATCATTTTGAACAATTGACTAAGTTCGTGGGAAACTTCAGTGTTTGATTGTTGAGTGTTTGAGGGACTATACCAGTCATGTAGATCAATGATTTTGTGAAAATTTGAATTGAAATGCATCACGTCATAACAAACAGGACAGGATCACTCACTGAGGTGAGATGTAATGTGACACAACAGCAGAATTATTCTTTATTATGACCTCAGCTTAGCAAGTGTGTTCTAATTGTTCCAACCCAGAGTGGTAGTTAAAGGTTGTTATGTGTCTGTCTACTCGTCCAGCTCCTATTGGAGTTTACGGGACACAGGCTTAAGTAACATAGACAGGAAGATTTTAAATGAAAATGGGAAAATTAATATCAGACTCTGATCAGTCTGGTAGCAAAGTGGGTTACTGTATACAAATTGGTCCCAAAAAAAAAGCTAGTGGCTCTTGAGGTAGGACACATTTATCCCTGATAAAGCTCTAAAATGTAACATTTGATGAGGATGTGTTAATTCCTTCCAAACCAATATGAGCAATTTTTGTTGACCACAGCAAATCATAAGAGAAGGCTGCTTGATTTAAAGAATATATAGAGACACTTGTAAGGTCCAATGCTCCTTCTTTGATGAATGGTGTCTGCTGATGCCACCTATGTGTAGCTCCTAGCTGGTGGAACGAACTGTGCACCCCTATTCAAAATTATGTGTTAAAAGCATTTGAAGACTCTTGTGTTTGTTGAATTTTGGTCTAATTGATATTAGAGCCATTAGGATTGGTAATGCAGGAATTGTAACTACAGTAGCTTGTTTTTTTTATTCTGAGCTCTTCCCTTGTGATCATCAATTTTGTACCCTTGTCCAGAAACTCTTGTTCCCAAGCAGTCCCCCTGACTGAGGTTTACTTGATTATGTTGATCTCTTTTGTAAGTCACTTTGGATAAAACATCTGCTAAGCAAATAAATATAAAATATGTTTAAGAAAGCAGTAATTTAGGCGCAGCATGAATTTGCATCAGGGTTCAAACATAGACTGTGTGTTCGTAGAGACTATGATGAAAAGATCCACAGCTCACACATAATGGCGCTTAAACAAATAAATGAATACAGATAAGTCAAAAACCAGCTACTTTGATAGAGGTGCTTGATTTCAGACCAGTGCTACTTTACGTCCTTGCGGACTCAGAACAAGATTCAGTATCCCATAATAAGAATGGCAACTTAATTAAAGTAGGCTTCAACCTTAGGCTGGGTGGCTTCCACTGGAGGGTCTTTTGCCTCTTCCTGTTGGCCACTTTCTCCAGGCTGGGTTTGTGCAGGTTTAGATTCTTCTGAAGCACCTTGCTGAGGAGCACTTCCATCTTGTCCCACAGGAGGATCTTTCTGTTAACATTTTTTTCAGACAGGAAAACAAAATAGCAAGTCAACATAAATGCAATATGAATTAAAAATGAATTAAATAATTAAAAGCATTAATTAATCTGGACATTTGCCAGTTGTCTACATACAGTCTGACTGCAGAAATTATTTATCTGAAAATCATTTTTCTTTTAAAAAAGTTGTAACTTTTAATCCAACTTTGTTGTGTTACAAGAAAATGAGACCAAACAAACAAACAAAAAAAACAAACAGCTGAGCGTATTCTTACACAGTACCCTACATGTTAGATGAAGTTAGTGTGCTGTATATATAATAATCAAAAACACCATGTAACACACACACACACACTGTACGGTATATATGTGTGCTTTTTTGGTGTTTGCCAAATCCACAAGAGGCTACCAATACGGCACAGGACAGGAGAATGAACCAAAAAGAAAATGGCAAAATATTGCAATGGAAGTGCATGTTCACATGTCAGTGTAAGGGAATGCTGGAGGCCAATAAGCCCTTTAGGTATAATACATGCCTGCCCCACAAGCAACTTATCTTGGACAGTGAGAGTGTGAGAAATCGGCAGGAGACCACAGTTCCTGCATGCTACTACACAGCAGCACATGGTACCTTGCTAGAAAAGCAGGGAACAAATGGCCATTTTGAGTGTAAGACTGGAGAGGACTGGCAGGAGGACAATATTTTCCTTTGGGCCAGTTAGCTGGCAGCCCACAGTCCCTGACTGGGAAAAGTGGGACATGTGTTTTCCTTTGAAAATAGGTGGCCTGCAAGGTGTCTGACAGACTCAGTTCCTCTAAGGTTACCTAATGCCTAGGGGTAAGGAAACACAAGGGAATACTAGAAGATTTTTAGCGTTGGTATCACTGTTGAAAAAGTGCTTCTGTGGTTTGGAGTCAAGAAGACAATTTGGGGCAAAGTGTCCTTTAGTAACCATTTACCCACAATAGTACTTGTGATGGCATTCCAGTTACCAGGCTACTCTTTTAAAAGACAGATGCTACAGACCATTCTTCTGTCATGTCTTCACCCTATATCAAAACCTCTTGAGAGAAAGGTTTGCTGTGCATTAGTCCAAGATTGAATAACAGTAAATTTCCAACATGTCTCATAAAATACTATTTTTCCAACAAATGAAATTGTGGAACTAACTTATGCATCCACTAGATGTCCTTCAAGAAATATTAGAGTCCTGAACACATCCTTCTTAATGAAACAATTGACAAATAATAGCATTACAGCATGGACCTTTAAACGTCTCAACTCATAAACATTCTTTCCTTTATTTGTGTTGCAGATTTATGGTCATGAATATTTATTAATAATGTGGAAATGTAATTAAAATATTAGCATAATATTAACCACTTCTAATGCTAATGCAATTAAAAATGTGTATATTTAGCAAAATATCAACCATGAATGTTCAATATGAGATCATACTTAACTTTAGGTTATAAAAAATTGTAAGCAATGGTTTCACTCTTTTTATAAAGGTATCCTAAAGACTAAAAGCAGTGATTTTTCAAACAGGATCCTGGAGATGCAATACAAGAACCTTTTTTCCCTAAGCAGTTTCTTAGCCAGCAGTCAATTCTTGCAGAACTCAGATATGCGGTTTACTAAAATGACTTTGGCCGGTCTCTTGCTCTACAGCACCAGACATTTCCAGCAGTTTACCTCAAGAGAGGTGTGTTTTAGATGTGCATGGATTAGTATGCATCAACTGTTTCATCTGTGATTTGTTTTTTAAATCTCTCTATTAAAGTAAAAAAAATCCTGGGACGAGACGTGACTTTTTCTGAGAGATACTTTCATGTCCCGCGAGATGAGACTTTGTGCCAAGAGATTTAACCCTGCCCAGGGCCGGAAATAAAAGACAAAGTGTAGATGACAAAGTAGAATGTCATAAAGAGTTAAAAAATGGCGCAATACAGAGCAGGTTAGTGATCATGAAAGTACTAAAATTGTAAAATCTCAAAAAAATGATAGTAAAGATCACATTAGTGCAAACAAACAGAAATTATTACCAGGTGAAATAATGGAACAGCAAAAAGGGCTTGAATGTATAGTTCGGATTTAAACTTTAAGTCGGATGATCTTGTGGATCATCTATTTCTTTTTGCCATCAGGTAAAAGTAGTGTTTCTTTCCAATGAAGAGACCTATCCGCAAGAGTTAAAAGATTTGTTATTTGGTGAAAGTGAAATGCACATATGCGAGCAACAGAGACACGAAGTGGCTGGCGCGTAGTGTTGGATTTAGGGGGTGAGGGTTGGCGAGCGAAGTGAGCAGGGAATGAAGCCCCCTAGTATTTTATTAAGATGCAAAGGGCTGAAAGTCACTGAGCTAATGGTTCGTCTTCATATTGCACATACAAGTACAGTATGCCTGCTCAGAGATAATGGGTTGCTGTTTAATGGTAAAAGTAACAAGTAAGGGCTCAAAGTCTCACCAATCAAGTGATATAAAATAAGCAGATATAACATGCATACAAAATATTTTTGGGCAACTAAAAAATCTCATTCTTAAGATATTTGCAAATGCGGGTTAAGAGCTGTGGCTTGCTATCTAGAAGGAGAGGGGTCTCTGTAATTAAGAAATTACTTGGGATTAAAACTGACAGCCAAAGAGGGTTCCCAGAACAGAGTCTAAAAGTAACAGGATTAAAATTCTTCAAGAAAACCCTGACTGAACAATTAACAATATAAAGGTCACATTACTGTTATGGTTTATAACTTGTTACGTGTTGTTGTTTCAGACTGATTTGTTAGTATAACACAGTCCATTATATAAAGGACAGATATAACTTCATTTTCAGGACCTTGTTCCACTTAAATTTGAAAGGTTACGTTAGTTACAAGATTATGATTTTTTATTGCATGCTTCATTATGTACTTTTCTACATACCTGATGGTGACTATAAAATAACAGGCTGCTGTAGGACTGCAAACTACTGAAGTATGAAATGAATATAACCACCAGAAGAGCATGACTGGCAGCATTAAGAGTGAAGTACAAACATGTTGCACGTACCACAGGAGCAGAAATGCTTTCATCGCCTTCTTGAACAGGTGGAAGGCTTGGAGCCCCAGATTTCTCTGCCAGTTCTTCCAGAGGTTTTTCCGAAGCTGCCAAACGTTCTTCTTCTTCCTAATGATAATAGCATCATTTTATGTGGCCGTGTGGGTAAATTTAAAAATGATTAACACATCTGTTAATATGTCATAAAGTTGTCATTAGTGATGCAAGTTTAAAGATTTTTATTTACCAACAACATCTGTATGAAGCTTCAACAGTTCATCCCAGCATGAACTACATTTTTAAACTTCGTCATATCAAGCTGTCATATATTTGGGGGGGTGAAATGGTCTCTAATGGACAATTAAAAATTAACTCCTTTAGTTTAATAACTAACAATGATAAATATTTTTTAATTGAATGAATGAAATGGAAAAGTAAACTATGGATGGATGCAGCACTTCACCCAATCCAAAATACAGATTTTTTGAGAGAATTGTGTTACTGTCTGGTGCAACCTTAGAGCACCATCAATGAATTTGCCTCTTGTGACATAACATGGGAGCAGCAGAGAATTTTTGCTTCTCTGACAATCATTTTTTCTTCTACTAATATATTGTACAGTTCACTAACTGTAAATAAATAACCAAAGAAGCTGTCATTCAATCCTGCAGCCAGACACACCAGGTAATAACCCACCTTAAAAGGGGGGCTGGTATGTCACAGGGTGCCCATAAGTACAGTAAGACACTTACACAAGCCAAGCTGTAGCACATTCATTCAATTAAGTACCCCAAAATGCATGACTACAAGGCTTGAATTTTGTAAGAAACTCAGCATATCCTTAAAGAAACCCGTGTGCACACAAGGAGAACATGCAAACTGCATACAGATGGTGACCCAGCCTAGAGGTGAAAGTGAACTTAAATATAGCAAATGCTTCCCACTTTGCCCTGTGCCTCTCATCTTTCACATCAACTGTCATTATCTGAAGAAGGACAGAAAACGAGAGATTATCTACTGTATTTGTCTTCCACTGCTCACTTTAAGATGCTGTTGGAGTGCCTTCGATAACCTCTCCTCTTCTTCTTTCAATTTTTGCTGAAGCTCTTCTTCTTGCTTTGCTTTCTCTATTTCTTGTTCCAGCAGGGCCTGCTGAATTTTTTTCTGAAACAGAAAGAAATCACTAAAATTTAATGAAAGAAGTGTGAAATCAGAATATATCCCGGTTTTAAAAATAATAATCTTCTTATAAACTGGTTAAATAATGAAATATTAGAAGAATACAACAAAATGAAACTTTCAATTGTACTGAAAGCGAATGAATCAAAGGCAAGATATGCTTAGAGTTGAAATGCTGAAGGCCTGCAAAATGTGAGGACATGGCCATGTGGCTTGCTCTGTAAAAGGATTATGAGGTTCATTAATGATAAATTAATATGAAGAGGAGTCTACAGATGGTGAACATAACCCCTGTTCATGGTAAATGACAAATACCGGAGGTAATGAAGTGTAAACTTACTGTATTCAAACCGAGTTTGTTACTTGGGACATTGAGTATGTAAGATGTGGACGGGGAGGCAGACTTGGCAGTGTGTGGGCCGTGCTATACATAAAAGATGTTTCAGGATCATCACCTCAGTTTTGACTATTACATTCACCTTTATTGTATCAAAGACATTTTAAAAATTGAAGGGGGCTTGCGTGGAGTATGGGAGGACAATATGGCTGATGAAAGCAGAGCATGAATAAAAATCATAAAAGAATGAAAGAAGAAAGATTGGGAAGTTATAAAGAGACTTCCTGATGTGATCAAGTTAGAGTTGACGAGTTGGTCTGGCGGTGATTAAACTGTTTATTGATATAAACAGGCTGAAATGTTCTGGTTGTAAGGAGAAGGAGGCACAGAGGGGGCTGAAGGACTGGAGACCAAGGCAGGGCAGGCTGAGCTGACATAGAGACCTGAAAAGAGCGACTCTCACCTACAAGGAAGCCTAAGACAGAGCAAGGCAGAGAAGTGAATTTCTGAGAAGCAAACTGTGAAATTTGTAGGGGTAAAATATTGTACATTTTACAGCTTAAGCTGAGCATACATTTTCAATATAAAGGTTATTATGCACATTTTAAACAATAATACCTTTTCTCTGTATTCCAGATTTTCTTTGTATTTATAAATCCAGTGTGCAAGATATTCAATAGGATCCCGGGGTCTTTTTCTGGATACTTCTGCTAATCCTTCCACAAGACATTTTCCAAGAGTATTCATTAAATATTCTGAGTCCATTCTTCTTGATGATTGTTTTTAACTGATGAAAAATTAAAATTAAAATAAATATAAATAACTAAAGTGCAAGTATTGCAATCTCTCTGATTTCTGCTTTCCAATTATATAATTTGTTTCATTATCTGCTATTTAAGTAGAAAATGAACAGCAATAAATTGAAACAAACAAATCTTCAAAAACAATAAATACAGGATATTACTGTTTACGTTTCAAAATCATGATTTTAATTATTACAGTGGTGCTTGAAAGTTTGTGAACCCTTTAGAACTTAGAAACCAGTTAAGCAAATGAGACAAAAATATTATACTTGGTCATTTATTTATTAATAAAAATGATCGAATATTACATATTTGTGAGTGGCAAAAGTATGTGAACCTTTGCTTTTAGTATCTGATGTGACCCCCCTTTGCAGCAATAACTGCAACTAAACGTTTCCAGTAACTTTTGATCATTCCTGCACATCGGTTTGGAGGAATTTTAGCCCATTCCTCCATACAGAACAGCTTCAACTCTGGGATGTTGGTGGGTTTCCTCACATTAACTGCTCGCTTCAGGTCCTCCCACAACATTTTGATTGGATTAAGGTCAGGACTTTGACTTGGCCATTCCAAAACATTAACTTTATTCTTCTTTAACCATTCTTTGGTAGAATGACTTGTGTGCTTAGGGTTGTTGTCCTGCTGCATGACCCACCTTCTCTTGAGATTCAGTTCATGGACAGATGTCCTGACATTTTCCTTTAGAATTCTCTGATATAATTCAAGATTCATTGTTCCATCAATAAAGGCAAGCTGTCCTGGCCCAGATGCAGCAAAACAGGCCGAAACCACGATACTACCACCACCATGTTTCACAGATGGGATAAGGTTCTTATGCTGGAATGCAGTGTTTCCTTTCTCCAAACTTAACCCTTTTCATTTAAACCAAAAAGTTATATTTTGGTCTCATTCGTCCACAAAACATTCTTCCAATAGCCTTCTGGTTTGTCCATGTGATCTTTAGCAGACTGCAGACAAGCAGCAATGTTTTTTTTGGAGAGCAGTGGCTTTCTCCTTGCAATTATGGCATGCACACCATTGTTGTTCAGTGTTCTCCTAATGGTGGACTCATGAACATGAACATTAGCCAATGTGAGAGAGGCCTTCAGTTGCTTAGAAGTTACCCTTTGTGACCTCGCCGACTATTACACGCCTTGCTCTTGGAGTGATCTTTGTTGGTCGACCACTCCTGGGGAGGGTAACAATGGTCTTGAACTTCCTCCATTTGTACACAATCTGTCTGACTGTGGATTAGTGGAGTCCAAACTCTTTAGAGATGGTTTTGTAACCTTTTTCCAGCCTGATGAGCATCAACAACTCCTCAGAAATCTCCTTTGTTCGTGCTATGATACACTTCCACAAACAAGTGTTGTGAAGAGCAGACTTTGATAGATCCCTGTTCTTTAAATAATCAGGGTGGCCACTCACACCTGATTGTCATCCCATTGATTGAAAACACCTGAATCTAATTTCACCTTCAAAATAACTGTGATCATCTGTGAGGTTCACATACTTGTGCCACTTACAAATATGTAATATTCTATCATTTTCCTCAATAAATAAATGACCAACTTAATATTTTTGTCTCATTTGTTTAACTTGTTTCTCTTTACCTACTTTTAGGACTTGAGTGAAAATCTGATGATGTTTTAGGTCATATTTATGCAGAAATATAGAAAATTCTAAAGGGTTCACAAACTTTCAAGCACCACTGTAAATCACTACTTTTGGTAAGAACAGCACTTTTCACCCACAAATTGATACATTTTTTTGTGTAATGAAGACATGCAAAAATATTCAGAACAGAACTGGGGACTTTCAAAAATGACTTATGCATATATAGTTCTTATACTATATATACACTATATATATATATATATATATATATATATATATATATATATATATATATATATATATATATAGATACACACACATATATATATACACATATACATATATATATACATATACATACACACACACACACACACACACACACATATATATATATATATATATATATATATATATATATATGTCCTCTATCAATCATTGCCAACTCAATCTATTCAATGTTTATGCCCTCTTATCTATGTGTTGTATCTATCCATTTACCCACCAACAAACATGGGGTAAAAAGACATCCTGATAATGAACAGTATTTAAATGTTTCTTATACATACTCTAAGTCCACCTATTTCTTTATACTTACATCCTACTGGATTAAAATGTTAATACTAAGTCAATTTACAATTTCAAATGTTTTGATGAAAAATTCACAGCATTGTTTTATTCTTTAATGTATATTAATTTGTAGAAGTACCCGAAAATTTAAAAAAGCATAAGTGTTCTAATTTTTTATTTACACATCATTTAAATTTTTCCCATAAGCAGGTAATGTAAATGTCCTGTAAATGTGAGAATTGCAAATTCAGATATAAACACTATGGTGCTAATATTCTGCATCACACTGCCGAAACAGAAACTTCAGATATGTATGGTGCAACTATCTCATTTGTTTGGGCAAAATGAAAATCTTTCTATTTCACAAATATTTAAATTGGAAACAAATTACTTCTGCAAACAACAAAAGAATTATGGTCGTTTAATTGTTTTTGACTAACAATGGATACGATACGATATCTGCATACAAATACAAAGTTAAAATGTGATTTTTTTTTTATTTTCTAATTTAGTTTTATACAAAAGCTGAAGTTATGACGCACGTTAGGAATGTGTATGCTTTGAGATGTGAGCTCTACGCTGAAAACCGAAAATAATAATGATAGTTAAAACATATTAAGACGACTTTTATCTCGTACCTACATGAGATTGATTAAAACATTACATTTTTAAAATCCAGATTACTTATTCATAGAAATAACCTTTTTGATTAATCGTAGTAAAGAAACAGGCACATTATGCAAAAATGTTTACATTAGCCGTGGAATGTTTTGTTTCAACTGATGTAAATGAAGCCAGACAGGAAACACCAGACTACAATGTGATAAAGAAAACTGAGCGGCTCAAATCAACTGCGCGAGTTTTATAAACTTCACTTCCCAGCATGCCTTTCACGTTTAACAATGACGTCGACAGAAACAAATGTGGGTTCACATATATGGGTACTATATGTATGTAATTTTTGTAAATAAGAATATAATAACCTTATTAAATAAATTCAATGCACTCTATCTATTCCAGCTTAGTAAGCGACAGGACGACTTTCTCATATCCTTTTAAAAAATGCAGTCCTTCCCGAAGTGATGTTTATTTGCATTCACGAAAACAGACCTCAATTTCTTAATTAGAGAGACGTTATAGCTGTCAGATAACTGGTGTCTTAATTATAACACATTATCCAACATATTACTGTTTTCATCAAAACTGATATCTTTGTTTAAAATACTGTACTCAGAACTCACAGACTAATATCAACAGCACTTTAAATAAAAAATCCTCGGTTCTCGCCTGGGTTGTCTTCAAAAATAATCTGGAAAAATAACATACTATCTTAATGTGCTGTAAATGTCATGTGAGATATTCCATACGCTTGACATGCAATGTCAAAATATTGTATTTCGTTACTTGTTACCATACCGTACGTAACCAACCTGACTTTCTTTGGCTTCGGTGTTCACGCACAGCGTCCGGAAGTGCTCTATCATCTCCATGACAACAGTGCAAATTCCGGTAGAAACAAAGGTCACTCTGTACAAATGTAAGGTTCCTCAGTGCAAACAGGAATTGGACTAAACGGGTTGGAAAAAGTTATGTTATTCTTTAGACAAGGCAACAAATTGAAATAATTTAGTGAATATTACGTGAAACACAGTAGGTGTTAAAATGGATCGTCTTGTTTACTTTTTAATAATATAGCCACTGACTTAAAAAAATGATGTGCAACAGATAATAAGGATTTTATTAGGAACATTAATATTTTCAGGAAAGACAAAAAACGAACCATTACATACAAGTATTATTATATTTTCACCATTCATGCTGAAAATAATGCTTTACATGTAATAAAGATCCGTATTTACATATTGCAGCCCAAAGTTGGTCATGCAAATGCCTTGAGCATAAGAAAGGTGCTATATACAGTAAATAAAATGTATTATTATTATTATTATTATTATTATGATGCAAGGATTCATGATGGCCTTTTAGCTCTACTCCTTGGCTGCTTTGCCACACTTTCTGTCTACATGTGTACAGACACCTTAAGAGCTGCGTTGATGAAGGTATACCTGAAGAGCCACTGCTTTATTTTTTCTGTTGATGTCATTTGGTGTATGCAGGCCACTCTTACATGTTTTCTACCAGTCTGTAGTTAGCAGTGTAAAGTTTTATATGGGGGGAATGGCCTTAGTGCTGGTGATCCCAACAGACTAAATAAACCGATTAAAAAGGCTGGTTCAACCTTGGGAGTCAGGCTGGATTTACTGAAGGAAGTGGTTGAGCAGACGGTCACTCAGAGTGCCGCTGACTATTTTGGAAAATGGCTGTCACGTCCTGTAGGTGGTTTTGGCTAAATAGAGGAACACAGTCACTAACAGACTGAGACAACTGCTTCGCTCCAAGGAGGACTATGTGAGGTCATTTCTAACCTCGACCATCAAACTCTGTATTGAGCCACCGATAACTGAGGAGGTATTGAATGGTACTGAGCTGAAACAATGAAACCATCTGTAATATGCTGGGCCAATGACTGACATCCTGTAGTGTGAAATAGTAACTAAGAAGTCTGTACAATTCTAATCACTTTCCACTTAGTGAACACCTACACTTTTATCATCTACTAATAGATCATTCTTGTTATATGTGTATTTGTGTCTTTTCTGTCTGCTGCGGTAACCTCACAATTTCCATTGGAATTAATAAAGTCTATCTATCTATCTATCTATCTATCTATCTATCTATCTATCTATCTATCTATCTATCTATCTATCTATCTATCTATCTATCTATATTTAATTACTTACAATTATTAAACAAAAGCATGCACATATTTTTTCGCAATAGTGGGTAAAAGCCTACATGGGCCACAGTTTAATTGTTTCAGTTATTTTACCTGCCTAGGACCTTGAAACATTCAGCAGACATTCTGAAAGAGTGAGCCAGTGACTGAGGTGCTGAGGTTCTGAATGACATGTTGCTCGCTCATCTCCCCTCTCACTGTGTGATGCTGAGAGTATGAATTGTAGTTGATCTGTGATTTGCAAGTCACTTTGGATAAAACGTCCATGTAAATACATGACATTGTTGGCTAAGTGACCTTCCGTCTGCCCATGACTGGAAGCACATTAATTCAATTTCTCAGTCAAACAGTATGCTAACCATTCTAGCATCTTCAAGTGAATGGCAGGAGATGCACCAGCAAGTAAATGTTAAATGCTAAGAAGAAAATGGTGCAATCAACATCCAGGAAAAGACTGGGTTGCTGCTGGAAGAAGTGTTGGTGATGCCAGCAGGGGGCGCTTGCCCTGTGTTTTGTGTGTGTGGATCTTAATGCCCCAGTACACAGATGAGGACACTGTGCTGTAGAAATGTCACCGTCCTTCAGATGAGAAGTAAAACTGAGGTCCTGACTCTCTGTTATCACAAAATATCCATGGGAATCCTTCTTAAAGTATAGGGCATTTCCTGATATCCTAGCTAAATTGCTCACCACAGCCTGGTCATTCTTGCCCTCTGATCCTCCCATTTCCCTAATTGTCTGTCTCTCTCAGCCCTTATTCTCCTATTAGCTAATGTGTGCTCAGTTTACTGGCACATGAATGGCTGCCGTCATATCATCCAGGTGGATGCTGCACATTGGTGAAGGTTAAAGTGACTCCCCACTGTCTACAGTATGTAAAGCACTTTGAGTAGTGAGAAAAGCACTATATACATGTAAATAATATTAAGATGTAAGTTGGCGCCTATAGACTATATGAGAAAGTGGACATCATGAAATCATTGTTCAGTAGTTCACTTTGTTATATAGTTAATTTCCTTAATTGACAGCACAGTATATTTTTTAGGTCCCTTAAACCCCTTTGGCAAAAATATGACATTTATTTATCATTTCCTTAAACAGGCTTAAAATGCACATGAAGGTCCGGCCTATGAATTTTAAAATTTGCCAATAAATTCACAGATGCACTCAGACAATGGCTCACTAAAAGCACACTACATTTTTTATTCTTTAAGTATAACATTTACATGGTGTTTCAGGTGTTTTTCTAATTTTATTACAGGGCTGAAGCACACAGCATCACTGCACTCACTCAGTCACTCATCCAGAGTCACATTAGAGTCACCAGTTCACCTAACCTGCATATCAGGGGGACGTAGCAGAAGGCCCACACCACCGACACAGGGAAGGCCTGCACGCTCCACACAGACAAGGAGAGGGCTGGAAGTCAGCCAAACTCAAACCTCTGAAGCTTTTAGGTGGTGGTGGTAACCATTGTGCTGCCTGAGGGGTTGTGCCACCTTAGGCAATAACATTGAGTTTATCACTTCTTCAGAGGGGCACATTAAAATAAAGCAACAGTTCACAGGCAATAATGTTCATATTAATAATAAACTACAAGAATACTTTCATGGGGAGAGCTTTGGAATTATTATCTCTTTGAATCCTTTAGTCATTTTACATCAATAAAATGAAATGCTTAGCCAAGCAAGTGATGCTCGAGTGTCTCTAAATACACAGCGCCTTGAGCATGGGAAAGGTGCTATATAAATAAAATGTATTATTATTATTATTATTATTATTATTGTGAGGTTTCTACCTGTCTCTTGCATGATGGATGCTCTCCAAGTGAGTACCAACCTCTCAGATGCAGATTTTTTTTTCCAAAATGTCAGCATTTTAAGGGAATGTTATCATGGGATGTTCATGTCTTTCATTATCTGGCTTTATAGTTCTATATTATTTACTACTTTCTGTCCTTTAGTGCCTATTTTTATGTACTTTGAAGGGCACAGACACTTGAGTTCCTGATGAGTGTATGTTTAAATGATAAAAATAAAAAAATCTATTCATTTTCAAAAAACGTCATTTTCTAAACCAGGAATAAATCTGAGTCACAGCAGAAACGAATATTAGACAGGATACCAGGCCATCCCTCGCTTTGCACAAGTATTTGTTCATGGTCTGAATGGCCTCCTTTCTTGTTCAGGTCAGTTCAGGTTGGGGAACATACACTGGCACAGCGCACTGCACCCACTA
The DNA here is from genome assembly GCF_016835505.1 of Polypterus senegalus. Lineage (NCBI taxonomy): Eukaryota > Metazoa > Chordata > Cladistia > Polypteriformes > Polypteridae > Polypterus > Polypterus senegalus. The sequence goes on from NC_053154.1 coordinate 280,956,931, forward strand.
CATGACGAAACACCTCAGGATCCTGGTTGGCAACCCCCCAGACAGACATGAGGTCCAGTTCCACCCCCTGAAATGGCCATCTATCTGCCACAGCCAGGTGTTACATGGGCATCCCCTTGGCCTGGTCCAGCCACTCAGATCCCCAACAATGAGGATCCTGTGAGCTGGATTACCCTCTGGGAATTGCTCCACATAGCCGTAGTGCCATAACTGACGCTCCCTCACAATGCAGGTAATGTGCCTCATTCAGGACTCCATGAGCAAACTCTCATTCAACACAAAGTCAAACCCTTTCTTGTTGTTTGCTTTTAAACGGTTCTTCAGATTCAATGCTGTAGCCTGCAAAATTCAATTTAAAAACATCATCTATCAATCCATCCACCCATTTTCTAACCAGCTGACTCTATTTAAGTTTTTAGGGAGCCTCTGCCTATGCTGGAAACCGGTATGAAGCACCAAAGTCCATGAAGTATGAAGCATGGAGCCCACTTTATGACACACACCTTTTTCAATCTACAGTAAATGCCAAACAAGCTTATCAAAACAGAATATGGCTGCATCTGCTGTACGGCTTAAGAACTCAGTAGGTACTGTAAATGAAGGAATGGAAAGAATTAATACATGTGGAAGAAAAATTAGGCCTTGGGGTCACATAGTCATAAAGTGTTTTGATGTGCTTTCCATATTAAAATATAGCCTTTATCTTAAAGAAACAGCATAAAGGGTTAATAAATGTCTGTCCAGCATATCAGGAAAACAGCTAAAGGTCAAGTGAACAATGGAGACTACGATGTAATACACAAAATGTACTGAAAGACGACTAACAAGTCAGCAGATGTCCTGTGGACAATCAGATTGGACAGCTGCCACATACACAGAAATTTCAAGAGTAACGTCTAAGCCTAACGACATAGGAAGAACAGGAGTTTAACAAAAATCGACTTTCTAAGTTATATGATGTGTAAATCAACAAACCAACCACAGTAAAATGTAAGCATTGAATGAAACTGTATGTAAATTCAATTGTTTATAAAATGAACGTCTATCCTTTGTTTGTGTGACCGTTCTCGTCACGCTGTACCGGAGTGCTGTCAGAGATGCTCCCTCCTCGGCTTGGTGCTGCAGGTGTAATAAACAACGCAGATGGACAAGCTTTTCTGTGCCTGATTACTGACTCAAAAATGTTATCAAACTTGTCTTATTACAGGATAAGTTTCTTTCTTTAATTAAGTTGTTGATTTCTACCACATATACTATTCACAACCCCCCATGCTATTTATTTCTTTCAAATAATCTGGAGGATTTGGTATTTTGCTTTACTGCATTTGTATCGTGTTTGTTTGATTTATCTGAAAAGGATAATGGCAATGTATTGTAGTGACTGATGTAATATTACCAATAAATCATTTAACCCCCAAACTATAACGAACAGATATTGTGACAGATAGGGGGCGCTGTCGTCCCTTTGAACCCTCAGATCAGACGCCAGACACCAGACAAAAGTCCAATTATTATTTATTTTGTAATAATAATGTGCACCAAGCACCCTCCATTCCACAATACTCATAAATATACAATACACAATAATCAATAACAATAAATCCTCCTACTCCCAGATGCGTTGCCACCCTTCCTCCCGACTCAGCTCAATCTGCTGGGGTTTCCCGTAGTCCTTTAATAGTCCCTGACCCGGAAGTGTTTCTGATCCCTCAGTCCATGTGATTCTTATCACTTCCGGGTCAGATCAAAACTCTTCTTCTTCATCCCGGAAGTACGTCATTTCCTCTGTTGCTCTGTGCTTCCAGGTTATAGGGAAAATAAACATCTCTGAGCCTCCCTGCAGCATCTCCTGGCGGCCCCGAAGTTATCCAGAAGGGCCTTGTACTAAAACTACATAGTCCATGATGCGCTGCTGGAATTCGGGGCATTTCCATGTTGCAGGGAAGGGTCCCTCTGGTGGCCTGGGGGTATTGGCCGGGATGAATGACCGGCCATAGTCCACAATGTACAGTATGGAGTTATTTTTTTCACTACGTAAAGGTCAGTCATTTTCTAACCCACTTAGTCACGAACAGGGTTGTGGTGAGTGTTGAAGGCTTTCCCAGCTAGCATAGGGCACAAGGGAGGAACAAACCCTAGGCAGTTACTCCATGTGGACACGGTGAGAACATGCAAGCTCCTTGCAGGAATGCAAACCCCAGCCTCCTTGGTGTGAGGCAGCAGCGCTACAACTGTGCCAAGGTTTGTTTCAAATAGTTCCAAAGTGTTTTCCTCTTCCTGTAGGATGTGTTATTTGTTGACTCTCCTACAAGTTGACCTTTACTCCCCAGCTGTGTTTCACATTATTTTTAATAACTTGTGCTTTCCAAGACTGATATGTTATCATACTGCCAGCGAACTCACATTTTGCAATAATGTACCTGTGGAAATGGCAAAACATTTTATTCTATGCTTGGTTAAACGGAATGCTCTGTCCTGTGGGGCTCCATGTATTCTGAACAGAAGAAAATGTCAAACGCTGCCAAAGCAATAAATACAAACCAAATGACATAACCTGATTTAGTGAAACATAGTGAGAAGTCAAGCAAAATGACAAAGGTGTCATTTTGCTTGACTTCTCACTACATTCATAATGGCTAACACAGTACCACACCCTAGTACTACAGTGAAATGCATTCAAATAAAACATCAGTTGCCACACAAGTCCACATGGGGATTGTCATTCTAGCTCAGCTATAGTAACCCATTACACTCCAAGATGAGATGGGGTGCTGTTGCTGTCTCTGCTCTTTCACATGCAGCTCAAGGAAGGCACCAAATGAGGGCACCCATAAACCCCACCCATGGCACCCAGAGCAAGCCCTGCCTCTTGCAGTTGGGACTCCATAAAGCCAGACAGTCCCAAGAGGTGGCGTCTCTTTTTGTGACCATGTCTCATGACCTCAGAGCTCCAGCGTGACTCCTTGTGAATACGTTTCAGTAGGAGAATCTTTTATTTTGGACCGTGTTTACTGTTGTGCCGCAGTGCACCCTTTCCCTTATTTTTGTTGTTCATTAAATTACCTGCTTGGTACCCCAATACTTATTGGTGGAATCCTTGTGGTCCATCTGCTTGGTCACACAGTATTACATACATTAAGATCATAACTCTATTGTTGATCTCCAACAACTTACAACTGACCAAAAACATATTTAGACATCTGGTTCAAGGATCTCATGACCTGTAAATGACGATTTTGGGAAATATGCTATTGTTAGGAGCCTGTTCCTTGCTTTTGAATTTTGCAGCGACACTCATTTCCTTTCTTTTTTAAAAAAATTCCCAAATTTCTATTATAACATTTCATTCGCTTATGCTTGCTAACCTCTCTTATCAAATTTGCTACAGCATGTAAGTCTTTCATACATAATAATGAGGGCATATTTAGGTGTTGGATTAGTCCGCCAAAGCCCGAACAAATTTCAATAAAACTGTTATTCTCTTCATTTTTTAGAAATTGGAAAAAATGTTATATTATGCAGCTTTGATGTTATAAAGTCTCTTTGGGTTTATTTCATTAAAAGCAGGATTATGGTCTGTTACCTGGTGCATAATTATCCAGCTGCAGCAGTACAATTTCCCATAGGCTGTCACAGATCAGCGGTGCTTACTAAGTACCAACAGGATCCAGGAAATCCTGGCATGTGGCTCCCTCTCCCACATTTGGTAAAGAGTGAAGGCAGGAACCAATTGCATACAAGTTCTCTCAGATGCATGTCCTACAAGGGGCTTATTCATGGTTTAGTCATAAGCACTGACAGAGTAGACACCCCCAAAGGGTCCCCTCAGCAGACCTTCACAATGCCAGCTACAAATATATGTGTGGCGGAAGGTCTGGACGCATGCCCAGCTAGGGCGCCCCTTTGGCACTGAATCCAGAGGAGCAGACTACGTCCCCCGGATCACTTGGTGGCAGTCCCCCTGGGTTGCATCAGGGTTACAATCATGGAACACCGGAGCTCAGTCCTGTTGGGCTCCGTGGCCACCGCCAGGGGGAGCTGCACAGCTCCCTGAGCCCATGTGAGCCATGATGCAGCCACACCGGGAAGTGCAGCTTGAATTAGGTTAGTCATCACCTGGAGCACTTCTGGGTGGGCCATAAGAGGAGCCAGCAGCCACTACTCTAGGTGCCAGAGTCGGGAGGAGGACGACCAAGCTGCCTGGGAGGAGTGGAGGAAGAAACTTTATTTGTGTATCTGCTTTTGTGTGCTTGTAGTGATGAGCACACGGGGAAGAAGTGCCCCACAAGTGAAGAAGAAAAATAAAATCTTTTCTGTTAGCGGGACAGAAAAGGCTTCTGCTCCTTGTCCTCTTTGCCCAGCTCTTCCCATTTCAGTCAACCACAAGCGTGCTAATAAGGATGTGCCAAGTGACCTGCCAGCCCCAGGTAAATAAAACAACATGACATTTTTGAATGGAAATACCTAAATGATAACACTGGAATCTCAAAATGTCTTACTATATTAACTCTACAGATGTTTTCATTGAATTGCAACAAATTGGCCAGTCACAGCACGGGTTTAATCTGATTTGTCCAAAAAAAATTTGTTTGAATAGTGTCTGACTTCAGTGTAGAAGTAGGAGAGATTAAAATACAGCAGAACACTCATGTAGGGTATTTCTAGGAACCTACAGGGAAAAAAAGTGTTAAATGCAGAAAACTGTCAATTATTATCTCATTAGTACAGGTCAGGGTACAGTGTGTTTAGGGTTTTTACTTAATATACATCCATTATCCAACCCGCTATATCCTAACTACAGGGTCACAGGGGTCTGCTGGAGCCAATCCCAGCCAATACTGGGTGCAAGGCAGGAAACAAACCCCGGGCAGGGCACCAGCCCACCGCAGGGCGCACACACACACCAAGGGCAATTTAGAATCTCCAATGCACCTAACCTGCATGTCTTTGGACTGCAGGAGGAAACTGGAGTACCCGTAGGAAACCCATGCACACATGGGGAGAACATGCAAACTCCACGCAGAGAGGACCCGGGAAACAAACCCAGGTCTCCTAACTTTGAGGCAGCAGCGCTACCCACTGTGCCACTGTGCCGCCCAGTTTTACTTAATATTTTCATGATAATTATTGATAAATAGTTATGATCTACTGTAGTTTGAATTGTCCTAATTTGGCCTATTAAATTTGTGGAATTATTAGTCATTTTTGTTATTTCAGATTGATATTCCTTTTCATGAATGCTGCAGTGTTGTTTGTAGCAGCTTCACCGTTGTTAAACCACCAGTGTTAAATCAGGTCTGACCCCAATAGCTGCATGAAACATACTGTACAATCTTGAGTCTGATTTTTGAAGCCAGAGAAGGGCTATGTTTACACTGCACCTGAATTCACATTTTTCCACTCTTATGTGACACATATCTGATGATTTTAAAGAAGTGTGATTAGCAAAAAACGATACAGAATCAGAACTTTTCAAAAAGTACTTACACTATGCATTAACAGTTTTGCATCCAAACACTCTGCATCACACTCTTTTGTCCACTAAGCTCATTTCTATATGCAGAACACCGACAGCAATAAATAAAACCAACAGTTCTGATCGTTTGCTTCCTGTTTCTCTTTGCTGTCATCACAAGTTTACGATTTGCAGACATCCCACACTGAAATGGTGTGAAGTAGAGCAGCAACTCTGCTGCAATGTGTGTCTGTCTGACTAAATTGTTTTATTCATACCAGATATGGATCAATAATAAAATTCATTTAAGCTTACCAAAAAAATATCAGAATAAGCTATGCAAAGGTAGACTTAAAGGACTTGCGCTCCTTTAGTTAGAGATTTTGAATGTCAACAGCAGCAGCCAAAAATGTTAAGTGTGTTAAAACAACTGGGGTTCTGTGCTTTTTTCAGGGTGCATGCCACATTTCTGCTATTGCGGGGTGGGGCACAAATTTTGCACTACGCAATAGGTGTAGCAGTTGTGTTGTGTTTCTTTTCGCAGCTATGTTGCTAAGTCTGGTTCCTATTTTATTTCTGCTACAGTATATCTTTTCTGAAAACAACCATGAAATGCATCAACGCAGCTATCTCCTGCTCTGTGCATGGAAGAGTCTTTGATGGGCAATTCATGAACAATTCATTGTTTTTGAACGATTCTTTTCAGTGAGCCGTACAAATCGATTTGAGAGCACAAACAAATCGATTCAGATTTGAAAATCAACAGGAGTGCTGTAGCTCACATGTCATGTTGTCAGTGCCTTTGGTTTCACAAGTACAAGTAGATGTTTAAAGTGCATGAGCAAGTTATACCCACCTGATTCATGATTCTCATTCACTTCACTTATGATTTTTTTGAGGTCGAACTGAATCATTACCACTGATGAGTTTTGTGTTCATCATATGAATACTGTTCAATATGGGCAACAACACATTTATATTAAAATGTATCTGTTGTTGGTTTTGTACAATTTGTTATTGGAATTGTTTTAAAACAGAATACATAAAACATATTAAAAAAGTACATTTATGTCCCTTTATACATTCAACAAATTAGTCACACAAAATTTAACCTTATAAAATTATTATTTCTAACCATTATTTGTTATTAAATTACTGTAATTTAAATCTAAATTTAATTTCATTTATTGCAGCTCACTAACTGCACTGCCACATGTCATTCACTGATTCTTTCAAGTTCAAACTGAGTCATTACCCGAGAACAAGGCACATGATTGATTTGTGAACTGAACCCCAGAATAAGTTGAACAATTCTCAGTTACTTATGATTCTCTATTGTATCGTCTTATTTTAATTACTGTATGCATTTTAACTGTTGTCATGCTTTGTGTACAGAAACAGGACAATGTCATATGAGTAATAAGCATGTTAAATATAAAGTGTATCATTTATTACATTAAAATAGTGTATGAATTATTATATAGTTACAACGTGATCAGAGGAGAAGCCTCAACCAGATTATTGATGATTCAAACAAATCAAAAGGATCGATTCACTTAAACTGGTAGGTTGAAAGAATTGTATCAAAATTTTGTACAGCACTTTGGTGCCGCCTTTGTTGTTTTGAATGTGCTTTTATAAATAAACTAGACATTAAGCCCGTTACAATAACGGGCGCTACAACAGTAGTGTATAAACATTAGTAGGAACAGTCTATATTAAATGGCAAGGGACCTTGACCTCATTCTGTTTCTTGTCTTAATTTTTTTTTGTCAAAAATATTTTTGCAAGAAGCCTAAAGTAAAATAATAATAAAAATAAAATAGAAATGCATATGACAATACAGTAAGTATAATTAATATTGCTTTAGTGTAAAACTTTGTAACCATCTGTAAGACACAATATCTGAAGAAGATATTTAGGTAAAATTTTACATTTTTTTACCTCATGAAATTTTTCTGTACAATTTCATTACAGACAACATTTCTTGTAAATATTCTGTCTGAGTTTGGCAACAGTTTGCCTTGTTCAGGAATCTCTACAACCTTGACAACAACATCTGGAAAACTTCTAACTCTTGATAATGCAACATAAAACTGACCATGGCTGAATACTGCTTCTGGCAAGTAAACGCCAACCTTTTCTAAGGTTTGCTCTTCTGAGTCTTTCTCTTTTAGCGTTTTTCTGACAGTCATTTTCTTTTTGTTCAATCGATCTATTTGCTCGTATTTTTCTTTGTCTTTCAGCCTTTCTTTTGTTGATGTTTACTTGTTGAGCTGACCGTTCTTCCAGGAGATGTTGCTTATATAGGATTTGATTGTCTGTGTCTTTTGTCCAACTTGGCGTGTCCTTTTTTTGGGTGGCATGTTGTTAGTAGATATGTCTGTAATATTTTCTCCTACAGTAATACTGGCTTGTATGTGGCTGTAATATGCATCACTGTATTGTGTGTCTTTAATTTTCTCTCGCAGTAATACTGGTTTGTATTTACGTAAAATGCCTGTCATTTTCTCTGACAATAATACTGGCTTTGATGTCCGTAATATGACTTTAATTTTCTGTCACAACAGTGAGGAATCAGCAGTGTCCCCAGCAACTGATGCAATGTGTGGCGTGCTGCTTATAATTGTGCCTGTGGCGTCTTCCCAGCAAGTACTGTGCAGTTCCCCAGCAAGTATTTTAATCTGTGGGGGCGTGCAGCTGATTATTTTATGTGTAGCATCTCCCCAGCAATGGATTTTATGTGCGCGGCAGCGACTACCCAATCAGCACTCTCCCCAGCAATGGTGTCCTTTATATCTTATCATGCGCGGCAGCGGCTAGGCCATTCACTGTGCGCCCAGCTTCCAGTGTGTGTGTGTCCACGGTGCTGAGTTCATGGGCGGGGCATGGTACAATGTGTGGCCTGCACGCGCACTTCACCAGAAGACACACACACGGACATCCCTAGGCATACATGTGTGACATCAACTAGAAGTAGTGGGATCTCAAGACTGAACTTGAGGATTACTGGTCTAAAGGGGTCATATATGGAAAAGAATTTAATTTAAACGGGCGCAAAAATAAATGTTGTTCAGTCACATCAGCTTCTGATCATCATTAGCAGACCATTTAGTAAAAACGAATCTGCTAGAAAATGCATTATCTCCTGTGATTTAATTAAATATCACATAATCTTTCATATATTTTTCATGTACAAATGTATTGATTAGTTATTTTAAATGCAAGAAACTGGAAATGGCAGCATAGTGGTACAGTGCTTAGCACAGACAAAAACTTCTCCTGTTTCACATCTCATCCTGGTCACACTTGGCATGGAGTTTACATATTTTTCTTGTGTCTGTGTAGATTTCTCTCATGATGCACCACGCCTTTTACATTATATGGAGGCTTGTGTGTGTCTAGCACCCCATCTAAGGTTGATTATTGTATTACATCTGATGGTGTTCATGCTGTATAGAGTCTTGAGTGTTATGAATTGGATTAAGTGTGTTCAGTTAATGGATGCAGTCTGACAACGAGGAGAAATCACAGTCTTTAAAGAAGTGGTGATTGTTATATCAGTGGAGATAAAAGCTTATTATTACTGTAAAAAATATCCTGCGATGGAGCTCATTATGAAAGGTGCTACAGTACAGTATATTAAAAGTGGAGTGATTGAAAGGAAGGCTGCATGGTAGTAGTGTGGACATCATGACCGATTTTACAGTACATTGAGGATGGCTTCGAAATCCTGGCCTGGACGCTGTCTACACAGAGTCCACAGTGTAAAGCAATATGCAAATCATCATGGACAGCTGCACACACTACACAACCTAAATCCTGTCAGAAAGAAGAGCCTGCCATTTGGTACCACGTTTCTGTTATCCACTCATTTCAATTTACTGTTTAGATGGTCCACTAGCTATGTGTTGAGTCTCCACCAACTCTGTCTCCTGCCCATTATGTTGAATCACCCTAGGTGCCGCACAGCATACCAGAAGCCCACCACCAATCCCACTACCTCAGTAATGTTTCAGTTGCAGATGTTTGTCCCTGCACTTCATGACAAAGTCCTATGCCTTGTTTCTTAAAGTGCACCTAATGTCCAGTTCAGTTGTTACCTCAACACACCAACACTTCATTAAGTGTGCAAACTGAAACAGTGCTTGCCCACCATTACAGTATCACATAACAAGTGCCAGAAATGTCAGTCAGACTTCTGTAATGTTGTGCACTTCACACGCTCTACTTGTGGAGCTGCTGCTGAGTGACCACATTTCATGTTGCTGGCATTTCTTTTGCTTGCAGCTGCCTTTCAGGCTGCCATCTGAATATGTCAACAAGACCCACACAAACCCACCTGTTGGTCCTTATTTGAGCCTCCAACAAATGCACTTTAGGATTTGTAACCCGCCCGTGCTTGTGTAAACGGCTCTGTGCCACTACTGGCTAACTGCATGCACACCCCCAACACACCCTTATTTTCTAAAAATGAGAGACTTCAAAGAACCTAGGACAGCACACAGGGCAGCCACATACACACTGTCAGGGCAGCTTATATTAGACCAAGAGAGGATCGAGACTACAACGTATAACCTACTGAATTATGTGACAACGTGGTGGATGACAAAGGTCCAAGTCAAGAAGAAATTTATGGGCTTTGTAAACAAAGTTGTGTTCTCCAATGATACTTTTATATGTGTGCTTATGTCTGAACAGATTTTAAATAATTAGCTCTGACGATAGTGCTGTGCTGGATTTTGCTTGGTTACGTTGAATAAAAGTAAATCTGGACTTTTAATGATTGCTCTCTAAAGCAGAATACGAGCTGAACACAAACCAGCAGGATATTTCACTCACATAGATTCCTGTCACAAAGCTATAGTTAGGTTTATAAAGCTACCTGTTTTCTGAACCTACTTATTATGCAGTAGAGTCACAAGAGCCACAACGTATGTTGTCGGCATTGGGCCACAAGGCAGGAACAAACTGTAGGGCACTTTTCACAGGGCAGGTGTGCACCAACATTGACAGTCAGGGCTGTCTTAATGTTTGGGCACTGGCTGGGGAACCCAGGAGCATAGGAGCCCATAATGTTTCTGATGCCTACGTATGGCACTGTTTTGCAATCAAAATAGGGGCTCCAGTTCACTGTGATTGACTCCCTGAAGGACATGAATCACTAATCAATCTTACAAGCTGCCCATTCCTCCAACCTTTTACTGAACCTGCTTAGTCCAAATCTAGGTTGACAGCTAGCAGGAGCACATCCCTGCACAACCGGGCACAAGATGGGAGTACCTGGTGAAAACGCATGCAGAATGTTTAGAACTTAATGTTTTCATTCATTTAGCACACTTGCTCGGTGTAAGCCACTGCCTATTCTGGCAGAATCATGTACAAGGTTGGAAGTCACAATGCATGAAGCACCACTTCATTGCAGAGCTTGGACATTCATGGTCATATTAGGTCATTTAGAGGGACTAGTCAACTAAACAAGCACCTGTGTGAGATGCGAAAACCAGAGTACCCTGAAAAAACCACACACACTCAATGTGAAAGGTCCTCAGAGAAAATGGCTGGGCCAGGGCTGACACCACACTCCCTGCAGTGGCTTGTAAGTAAAAAAAAAAAATGTTATAACATTTTAGAACAGGGACAATGTTTTTGGTATTTATCCACTAATTTGTGGGCATTACAACAAACAAGCCACGTTGCACAATAAAATGATTTATTGAACATTAGATTCCATATGAGACTATTAAAGTAGTATGTAATACATGTTTAATTAGATGAGCTGTCAAATAACGCGCAGTTTGGTGCGAACGCTTGATGTGGTAATTACACTCAAGTACTCTTAGAGCAGATGGCTAATAATGTGGTTAACATTCTAAAGTGCTACAAACAACACTCACAAAAGAGCCACAAATTATACAAACTCAGAGAACTACAAATGGTGCAAAATGAAAGTAAGCTGAAAATAACTGCGTAACAAATTTAAGACAGTAATTCAAAAAAAATAAAGCATATACTGTATATAACCCCAATTCCAAAAAATTTCATAAAAACACTAATAAAAACCAAAAAAGAGTGATTTATAAATTCTACTCAACCTGTGCAATATTTAAAACACTACTACAGCACATTATTTGATGTTTTACATTGTGAATTAATTTTTTTTTTAAATGTTATAACATTTATAACATGAGTGAAAATGTACACTCATTTCAAATGTTTTGACTTCAACAAACTAAAAAAAAGTTTGGACAGTTGAGTGTTTACCGCTTTGTGACATCACCATTTCTTTTAAAAACACTCATTTAGCATTTGGCCACTGATGACACAGGTTGGTGAAGTTTAGAAAGTGGGCTTTTTCTCCACTCGTCCATTAAGTAGGTCTTCAGCTGCATAATTGTCCAGCGCTTTCATTGTCGTATATCGTGCTTCATAATGCCCCACACATTCTCAGTCAGAGGCTGGCTAGGTTTTTAGGGAGGCCAGTCTCATAGCCACACTCTCTGCTTGCACAGCCATGCACCTGTAACGTTCCTGTAAAAGATGACATCTGGATGGCATGTTATGTTGTTCCAAAATTAGTACATATCTTTCTGCACTAATGGCGCCCTGACAGATGTGCAAGTTACCCATGCCATGGGCACTGACACACCTCATACCATGACAGACACTCACATTTGGAAATGACTATGATAACACCTTGGACGGTCTTTTCCTGTTAGGCGAAGAGAACACGATGGCTGCTTTTTTCAAAAACTTTGCAAAATGTTGCCTTGATGGACCACAAGACATGATTCTACTGTGCTACTTTCCATCTCAGATGAGACTGAGCTCCGAGTAGTCGGTGGTGCGTTTGTGGACAGATTTATAAAACTAGCATAAAGAGGCTTGAAATATGTGTATGGAGCTTTCCATGTAAATGTCAAGGTTTATAAACTAAAACTTGACAGGAGAACGTGTATATATTTAAGTCAACTCTGACCCATCAGTATGCAACATTTCAGAGAAACTGGGAAATGACAGCACCCATCATCAAGTAGAGAAATGCAACCAAAGCAGCTACCATATATACTCGTGTTTAAGTGTCCCACGGATAAGTCTGGGCTTGATTTTACCGTACAGTTTACGGTATTTTATAACGTCGGTTGTATAAGTCGAATGTGGAAAACTCACGCTATTGCTCCAAGAGATTGATATGTTAACACCAATCTGAGAGAGTAACCACAGAGCACACTGCCTTTTTTTCTATGTATTGTGCCTATGTGACCACACGATAATACCAAAACTATTCCGAAGCAGCGTTTGCACTGTTTTGTGTTTTTTGTATCTCACACCCTCATACACCTTTATCGTAAGAGCATCACTTATCTACAATGTAGCATTTCAATCAGAAGAAAATATGAAGCTGGTTTTAAATTAAACTCCTTTTAAGTGCGAAAGAAATTGGTAACTGCGCTGCTGCAACAAAATTTGATGTGTCTGAGAAACTGGTGCGAGATTGGAGGAAGCAGGAAGATGTTAACAAAAAAATAAAATGTCGTTTTTTTGGGTGTATGAATCGAGGTCTGATTTTATGATTGATTTTTCAGGTTTCAAGAACAGACTTATAAACAAGTATATACAGTAAATGATGACTCACATGCATAATAAATCATATTACCGAGCCATTATTAGAAAGCGCATTAAAAAGACAAACATATTAAAGCTCAAAAGTGATGAATATGACTCTATTTTAGTCCCCTTGTAAGAGGGCCAATGCTGCATATTTGCACTAGAAAACCTTTGTAGCTTTTCATCAGTTTCTATCAGCTGCCTGTTGTCGTTTCTCAGGGAAATGGCCGACACGTCAACAATATCTGAGCCAAACTTCACTCCATTATGTTGGCTATGATGGAAGCCATTAACTGACCAGCAAGGTGATACATTCATTTTTCATATGGTCGGGGTATACATACATAAAACATAACATGCTTGTGCTAACATAATAAGGCAATTTGTAGCAGTGTCTGGTTTTCCAACATAATCTGAGCATTTTCTGCATTCATATTGCAACAAGGGCATCTATCGCGAATAACGCTGGCTTACTGGTAAGGTAATTAGCTGAGCCATCAGATTTTCATATGGCCTCTACTGTTTAGTCATTGTAACAGCAATTACGGCATTACATGTGCCAGGTAGTAGTGGCTACCCACTCTGGTGCCTTATGAGGAAAGGTGCTATAAATGCTGTGCATGATCTTGGGCACTCAGTTGCGGAACACAGCAAGACCTTTGAATGCAGGTGCGGGGGTCTTGATATACCAGATGGAAGCCTGCTCTCTCAGCCAATGAAGTTCGGCAGGATCATGACTGCATATGTATGGGGTCGATTAGGATGCTCCATGTATGGTTGTTTCAGGAGCAACCAGTTTGAGGCACTTTCATAGATGCACATTTAGAAGATGGCTGTAATAAATAAAGTTAAATTGCATAGAAATGTGTTTATGCCAGGTTTTAGAAACCATGTTTTTTTTGGCATACACATTTTCATGTTTTTTAGTGTTTTATAAACAAGGCCTCTGAACAGTGTCGACACCTAGTTAAGCCTTAACTTGCATCTGTGGATGCAGCGGTGAATGGTGTTGACTGAGAAAGGTTTTGCAAGCTCATGTCATGATATTCATTACAGATGTGTTACACCTTTTAAGACAGTGACGTCTGAGGGATCGCAGATCACACACATTGAGAAGTGGTCTTCAGCCTTGGCCTTTACTCATTGATATTTGACTGGATTCTTCAAATCTTTTAATCATACTGTGCACAGAAGAGGGTAAAAAGCTCTTTGAGAAATGTTGATAAGAACAAATGTGCGAGCCTAGACTCATCCCTACTCTTGAAGGAGTAGGTCGTTTTTGAAGGCTCCTTATGTACTATGACATGATTGTAACATTTAACATCACCTACTTCATATCACCTTGTTACTGCACATGATTCTTAGTCCAGCTTTTTTGGAATGTGTTGCATGAATTAATCTTAGAATAAACATTATCTTCAAATGCAGTTGATTAGGTAGGATGTGAGATGCCTTGTTTTTCTGCTGCTTTTGTTTGAATGTAAGTCAACGTAAATTTAGAAGTCACTCCCTTTTGTTTTTTTGAGCATTTTCCCTACTGTCCCAACTCTTTTGGAATTAGGGCTGTGTATGGTAACGTAGCATTCTCAAATTCGCTTGATCTAGGTCACTGAGAAGAGGAGTCTATCCTGACAGCAAAGGGCAACAATGCATGAACCAACCATGAACAGAGTGCCAGTCAATAAATATATACTGTGCAAACATCTTGGGCACCCCAGATTTATATACATGTTATCTTAAATGTTTAGTTTTCTGCATTTGTTTGTCAGTAGAAAAGCACTGATGTCAGATGTCCATACTTTCACTGGCCAAAAAAATTAGAGGAATCAGAATGGAGGAAGATGACCAGACTAAAAGGTGACAGGGGTGGCAGATGTCACAGTTTAACTTTCAAATCATCAATCCTTACACCATAACAAGAGTGAACAGAGCATTAAGAAACAAGGTGCCCCAGTAAGGTCTCTCTCAAGCAGAAATGTAATGGCAGAGAGGAGTTTCAAGATGTGCTGTCCAAGCTCTTCTGAAGAAACAGAGTGAAGTGTGAAAGGCTGAGAAGCAGAAGTGCAGCGCTCCACCATGGAAACCGAGTGCAGTGGGTGAGAGATGCAGCCAACTGACATCCTTTCAAAATCACAAAAAGAGCAGCACTGCTGTCAGCTCTGCACACACAGAATATACACCCGTCAACATGGCGTGGACTTCATGGAAGGGTTACTGCCTAAAAGTGGAAACAAAGCCAAGAGACTCACCTATGCACAAAAATACAAGAACTGGGATGACTGTTAGAGTCAGAATGAATAGAATCCTCAGTGATGAGAAGTACAACCAGATTCTCATCCATCAAACAAAACCACAAAAAAAGCATCTGATGGGTCCCGGGGGCCAAATACTTACAAAAAAAAGAGATTTCAGTTGTTGTTTTTTTTAATAATTTGGTAAAAAGTTCTGAAAACATGGTTTCACTTTATCATTATGGGTTATTGACTGTAGATTGATGAACAGAAATGATAAATTAATTCAAATTTATTTTTAAAATTGAATCTATGACACAATAAAATGTGTAGAAAGTGTAGGGGTCTAAATACTTTCTAAATCCACTGTATTAAGTTTTTCTTCAGAACATACATAGGTTACTAAACTACATTAAAATGGGGAGCCGTTTTGGGTCATACTGTACATTCAAAGTGAAAACCTTGGAAAGACAATAGGAAAAAGAAGAGTTTAGGAAAAGACTCCCGTGCATCTGTCTGGAGAAGGGCTAAGAAAGGATAGCAAGTGACCAGAACTGCTGTGGTGATGAAAGTGGCCTGCAGCAGACTGAACCCGATTAACACTTTATCAGATAAAGACAGTTGAAACTTTCAGATAAATCGTTTTAGCTTCTCAAATGGTACTTGTATTATTCATATGTTTTGTTTTTAAAGGCACTTATGTCTATTATCAAGAGAACAGGGAATATTGGACTGTGGACCCTGATGGAGCCTTCGCTGCTGCTGCTCTTTCAGTACAACAGCCCTTTTAATGGGAAAAATTAACCTGACGCAGCTGATTGTTCCATTGGAAAATCCAGAGGTGCTCAGCCTCATATAACCTGAAAATGACCTCAGCTAACGAGGATAATATTTAAAATAAAAATCACACCTCCCTGATCTTTGAGCCATTAATTTGCCAAAGATGTTTTGAAGCTGCAACAGCACCAAAACATGTCTTGCATCAATGCAGTGCCTCACACAGTTGGTAAATATTTGATAACAAGTTAGTTCCACTGGCAAAAAAATTCAAAAACAAACAGTGGTGTTTCCACCAGGAGGCAAGGGATTGGTCCGGAGCTGATTAGGCAACCAAGGCTCAATTTCTTGTTTTGTTTTTTTTTCCTACCCATATTTTTCTGCAGTGGAGATCACCGTTCAACACACAAAATAAGTGACCTGGATTAATTGGGTTAATAATATTGTTCAATATTCTCACAAATTAATTAGCACAATTACATTGTTTGATGTGACTGAGCCTGATCTTTGTCGGCCTTTGAGCCTGTTTTGTGCCACTTCCAACTACCCTGGACTAGAAAACAGGTAAGAATAAGAAAGGAAGGTTTGCATAAATTCTAGGCACAAGTTTAAATTGCTTTTATGAAATGAAATTTGGCTTTAGTAAAATATTACTTGCAGAATATTAAAAGGGTCACTATGTGTGCTAAGGGCACAAATTGGGCAGTTTCCACCAGCTCATGTGGTCTACTCACAATGCCAGCTCCAAGTGGCCTCCATCATTGTAGAGGTGGCATCGAAAGCACCTCAGCTGGCACTGCTGTCTCACTGAGTTCACAATGTGCATTGAACTTACAATCTACATCCAGAAAAAAAATAAAATCACACTTTGGGAGTTATTCAGAGGACACAGTCACTCAATGGTAAAGATTAAGCTGGCAAATATAAAGTTCATATCATAGAGATTTGGCCACACAGTCTATGTCTACTATATAATTTGTGAATTTCCCCTTGGGATTAATAAAGTATCTATCTATCTATCTATCTATCTATCTATCTATCTATCTATCTATCTATCTATCTATCTATCTATCTATCTATCTATCTATCTATCTATCTATCTATCTAATTAACCACTACTTACTGTCTGTGTGCATGTGTGTAAGTGTCTGGTCCCTCCAAGCAATCTGATTGGTCAGTTTGTCTTTGGTCTAATTAGTTAGTTTCGGTTTTGTTGCTCAGTCAAATGTGATCAAAATGGGAAACACCGGGCAAGAGAGGTTGACACCCATGAGGATACCGAGGGGAGGCGTAGGAGGAATGCTGTGAGTCACCTTCAAACAGGGAAGTATTCATAAGAATATGAATGATGGTTTCACAGTGGGTAATGGGTGCTTGGCTATAACTGGTGGAAGTCAAAAAACAGACAGGAGGTGAGCAACATGCCTGAAAATAACAGAGCTTGAGAAGCAGACTTTATAGGAACGTGAAGAGAAAGCAAGTGCTGGACATGAGAAGCTAAAATACAAAAGGATGCCAAAGAAATGTGTAGTATGAAAGCTGGCCATAAATGTAAGGAAAGAGATATTTTAAAATGTATTCTATTACCTGATGGGTAATGTAGCTAGTATATAAAAGAAATATTTCTCATAGCAGTGTTCCACAATAAACACCATTCCAAGACATTTTACAGGAAAGTTCACACCAGAAGTAATGCAGGTTCAGTCATATATATGTAGTCCTACAAACAAAATTTGTTTTTATATGTCACCTTAGCATAATAAATGCCATCCTAAGACTCTTTGCAGCAGTGGTCTCCAGCTCCAGTCCTGGAGGGCCGCAGTGGCAGCAGGTTATCATTCTAACCCTTGTCTTATTTTTAACTTCTCTTCCCATCATTTTAATTGACTTTCTATTTAAGACTCTGATCCTTTACTTGTTTCTTTTTTCTTAAATTAGTAGCCAAACAATAATGTGATACAAAATGAGCCAACAGAAGACCAGCTAACCTAAGCCCATCATATAATATCTGAACATAAAGGAAGGTGAAGGTCTGCTGAGGTCCACAAAACATTTTGACGGTGCTCCTAGGAAACAGAAAATCAGTTATTCTGGAAATGTCTGAGGTGGCAGAATAAGAACACCAAAAAGTCTTTGGATTAAACAAAGAATTTAATTAACAACAAGAATCGGTTTCTAATTAAGAAATTGTTTGGCGGGAAATTGGTTGGAGTTTGAGGCCCTGACTTAGCTGTTCTACTGTTGGCTCGCTTCACATCTCATTTGTGTTTGACCTGAAACATAACGACACAGGACAGGTACATTAGCAGCCTCACAAAAGAAACACAGATGGCCACAGACTTTGTCTAATGGATTGTCAGCAGCGCTTTGGTGTACTTTTCAGAATGCTGAGCCACTGTCTAACATCAGCCAGCGAGGCAGCACATCCGTTCTGCATGTTAGCCACTGCTGATAAACTGGAGTCACTGACGTATTGCATCATTTTACATTTACTATGCATGCTGCCACCCAAAGTCTCTGTTTAAAACTGCGTTTGACGGTCAGCAAGCATTTCAACTTAATAAAAAATGATTCTCTATTTGGAGTTAAATTTCAAAAAGAGTTTCAACGTCAAGCTAACATGTGCTGTGAACTTTAGCACAACTGACAACTCCACAGGTTGCCAGGATGCCAAAAAAAAAAAAAGAGAGAGACACACACACACGCGCACACACAGACACACACACAGACAACATTTGGCAGCTGCCTAAACATTTGAGTGTCCCCACCGCCTGCTCCCAGTGCGCTTTCCCACGGCTCACATGATCTGTGTGTATTTTCTCCTGTCCATATATAGGAGCAATCTGGGAATGACAGCCGAGGTCCTGTAGAAAAGCAAGCGTGAAGTATAACTAAAGCGGCGTGCACTCTGAAAGAACTCCTGACACTCCACCGCTGAGCCAGTAAGAGGGGACCTTCACAAAAGACATCCAGAATTGCTTTGCTTTGAAAATGAACGGGCCAGTGGATGGGCTATACGACACAGAGCATGATGATGGGGCTTTCATGTTCACTTCAGAGTCAGTCGGGGAGGGACATCCTGGTGAGTGAATGACTATGAGCTTCCTTACAATTTGTAGACTAACTGAAAGTGCACTCCTCTCTGGTAGCTGAAGGAGGCTGGGAACGCATGAGCCAGGCAGAGGTGTGCAGCCAAGGATGGCTGGTGGGGTGTTAAAGGAAATGATAACATATTGTCAGAACGTTATTTACAAGAATGCTGACATTGCTAGCCTGTTTAAAAACTAAGGATAAAGCCCAAGGGTTGCTGCAGCAGGAAGGGAGCCATGAACAACACAGCCAGATAAAGACAGTGTGGCTGCCTTGGCAAGCACAGCCTGACCCGAGAGTGACATTAGGTGAATGTATCTAGTTGTGTTCACTTTGTTGGCACTTTTTTGCATGGTGGCACAATGGGTAATGTTGCCACCTCATATGGCTTTCACTCACATTGATTCCCAATTGGGACGCTTTTTGAGTAGTTTTTGCATGTTTTACCTGTGCTTGTTTGTATTTCAAAAAGGCCTAAAGATTAGCTATTAAATAAATTGCCCAGCGTGTGTTCTACTCAGTTGGTTCTTGCTTTGTGGTAGGATAGTATCTGCCTTTCTATGACCCTCTGCTGGAACGAGAAGATTCAAGAAACATGTGGATTTTTAGTGCAACATGACAATTGTTTCTCATTTCTACAAATGCAAGTCTAGGTAAAGATGGACAAAACAGTTTGAGATGGACACTGATCAGCCAGCCTCATGATGGACAGTCCACTGCATTAGACACTATGCCACAATACTTATATGGAAATCACCCCCAAAAGAAATTTCCCAGGGCCTGTAATGGTATGTTGCCCCATCCGAGGAGTGCCTTCTAGCCCCAGGAGTAAAAAATTCAACATCATCACTTTGCATTCAGAATTCTTCATTAAAAGCAAAGCAGCGCCTCTTTAGGATCAACCCTGAGTGCATGTTATTATCCAGTAGGTGTGTGAGAATCTCAATGCGCTGAACAGTATTGCTGTGTTTGGGAAGAAGAAAAGCACAGTTTAGTCGAAAAGAGAACCAATGGTGCTTTCTTCTTTTGGCTCTGTAGCTAGCTGTCTGCTACCCTAATACTTTAACTTGGAAGTAAGGCTAATTTTAAATACTGCGAGGGACGGGTAGACTAACTTAACTAAACCCCAACCCCCCTACGACTCTTGGCAACATGAGACCCTCAGGAGGCAGCTGTCTTTCTGAATAAAAACGGCCTTGTGACCATTTTTCTTGCTGCAACCAAACAGCTGTCCACTAAAAATCATTAGGAATGTGGCTGTGCACCACTCGGTGTGGCACTGATCTCTGAGTTAGGTACAGCATTAAGGGTGCCACAGATCCAGTCCTTTACACACCATGGTGCTTTCACTCTAGCAGAGATCATTGTATAGGACCCATTGTGCTTCTTTCTTCATTAGATTTAATTTTCTATGGAATGCGGCCATCATGGCTCTCTTTAAAACCTGGAAAATATTTGCACTGTTCTTCTGCATTTCAGGCCAAAGGTCTGCAAAATGGTCCTTGTAAACTTTCTCTGTCTTGTTATTTATTATATAAATCTAGATCAGGGGAGGCCGTAGAGTACAAAAGCCAAGAACATAACCTGGAGGAGATGAAAATTCAGTTTTTGTACACTTTGCACTGTCGCATAGCATTTTACTCTGCATGGCAGTTCCAATTATCACACATTAAGTACACAATGTAGACAGTAAAATAAAGAGAGCAGGGCATTGAGCAACAGGATTATGGGTTTACAAATCAATATCAGTCCAGAATGCAATGAAGAAGAGCTGCCGGCAAGTTGTTGAATGAACAGGAATGCTTCAGAGCTGAAATAGTCATCACTGAAAACAAGAAGGGTGAGATGGAAAGGCAAGCCTCAAGGTAAAATGTAACAAAACCGGGGAGGTGAAGTCAGGAACAGGTAGGAACTTATTAACGAAGAAAAATCAAGAAAATGTAAACCACAAAAACCCACCATGTTATCCAAAAAACACAGATAAAAGTCACAAAGCAAGCCAGAGTTGAGAATATTTGAGATTTGTTCACCCTCACTACTCTAACACATGGATTACTCTTTCTTAATCATCCATAAACTTGGACAAACTGTGATGGTGTGCCACCATTGTGCCACCAGCAGCATGATAATGTCACGTGTCACACTTCCAGTAGTCATGAGGAAGCAGCAGGCAGCCATCCTTAACAACAATAGTCATGATGTTAAAATACACAAACAACAACAGCATCAGCTGTCAAAAAACAGGCAAAATGGCAACAAAATAATGTATAAAAATGATGATAAAAAATTTGGATGTGAGCATCAGTAGGCTTTGCACCCTAGGAACCAAGTTACCCGAACTACAGTATTCTATAACATTTCAGTAATTATTTACCACTCTTGTGTTGATCTTTTTGATCATAAAATAGGTTATTACGATAGCAATTCATGAGAAGAATTCATAAGTAATTGCAGAATTATGGTATTTGAGGGTTTCTCAAGAGTGCCTCTTTCTCTTGCCACAATTTGGCTTAAAAAGTAATCAGCACTTCGTCATCTCATGACAGGTTTAATTTCCAAGCTTGGTAATTTTCCGTCTAACTGTTTTAGCTCTAGACTGTCCTCAAGAAACTGTGACCCATCATCGAGATATT
The DNA here is from genome assembly GCF_016835505.1 of Polypterus senegalus. NCBI lineage: Eukaryota > Metazoa > Chordata > Cladistia > Polypteriformes > Polypteridae > Polypterus > Polypterus senegalus. The sequence goes on from NC_053154.1 coordinate 280,978,725, forward strand.
AATGTTTTTGGTATCACGGGACCCTAAAACATTGAAATCCGTCGAAAACCAGACATTGAAATTTTTGACAAATCTAAAGCTTTTGCTTCTACCCCATAGATGATTGGTTATTTGAGGGGAGGGAACAAAGCAAAAAAATCAAAACAACATTACACAAAAAACCTCAATGCAGAATCAGTTTCAGCATGTTCAGAAGTGCAGAAACCATGACAAACAAGCTCTGCAAGGACCAGCTTCAAAGGGCGTCCACTATCACATTCTGAAACAAGCTGTAAACCAATGTACTGTAGGCCATCAGGATGTTCAGTATGCTTCATGATTTGAGGAGCTTTATTTGAATTAGCTGTGGCCAGAATAACACTTCACTGAGAAGGCAATCACCATGACTCATTCCATAGGCTATGGAGACATGTGTTTGAGATGAATGGACAAGTCTTTGACTTTAAACGTGCAACCAGTAACAAAATGAAGTTTTAGCTGAAATGATGCATAACGGTGAAAACTCAAGTCACTTTCAAAGAAGATCCGTAGGAGTGGGTGGGTGGCAGAGTAACAAGGCCACAACTCTCACCTTAAAAAGTATGTTCATCCAGAAGCAATGAATGAGGGAACTGTAACAAGATGCATCAGCAAGGGTAAGAATAGAACGCCATCTTGAATAAATTAGTAGGATAAACTCATTTAGGATGTAAATATTTCCGCAATAAGAAAGACTAATAAAGATTTGAATGTACTGCATGTGCAAGATATAATTAAGAAGGAGGAGGTTTATTTTGGAAAGGAGACAGTATACTGCATAGGAGTCAGTGGTCACCTTGTTCAATAACAGAGAAAAACTGCTGCCAGCATGACGACATCTTCAAAGTACATAGTAAGTTTGGTAATTTACAAGCCAAAGTTATTTCTTCACAAACATTCATTTACCATGCAAAATTGCGATAAAGCTAATAAATGTTAAAATACATAGCCAGACCTACAGAAGATGATACTCCAACTGAAAATATAAGTATAAAAACTTACAGAATACATACCTCTTTGAATAAAAAAGTACCTTCTATGTTTGTGACAACAAAAGGGTTCTGGAGATAAGCATTTTATCACATATTCCTGGTACTATTTTTCTCGATGTAAAGATATATTTTCTATTCTCTTATGTGAGTTCTCACATAAATACAAAAGTAAATCAAAACAAAATCAACCACATGACATGAAACGTTTACTATGAAAGGAAACCGCACCTCCGGGGTCAAAGGTTATTGTGGAAGAAGACAAGTGCTGAGATAGCGTGCATAGCCAGTCATGTTTTAGAATCTTTGCATGTCATAACATTGGTGTTATTTGTTCAAAAATGACATGTATAAGATATTCTAACATGTATGTGTAATCGCAAGACATGGATCAATACTTGACAAAGGTCTTGGCTTGAAAAATGTGCGTATTAGGTATGATTTAGGGCTTTATGTCACATGCTCCAAATGGTTCAATGTAAAATGCAAAGACTCACTATGTATTTTTAAAAATTTATGGAAGTCGTTTAGCTTAAGAACACAATTTTCCTTTGCAAATGCATATACCATGTTTGTGAAGAAATAACTTTGACTTGGAAAATACTAAACTTATCTCATAGGTCTGTGTACAGCATAAAGAGAATGTCAGAATAGGCAACTAAAGCCTACAATTTGTTTATTTAAAAAAAACAGAACAAGCCAGGAGTCAGCGCTAAGTGCCAGTCGAGCACAGGGCACACAAGTACACCAACAGCAATCGTGCACGGATACACACAGGAGGATCAAGTGCCATGAAGCACCACCTGCTGAGTCACCTTGCTGCCTTTCTATCTGATATTTGTTTATCATAAATTAGCTATATTCCTATTATTTCAGACATCTACCTAGACTAATCTACTCTAACAAGTGGCTTTAAAATAAGTAAGCATACAATTCTTGAAAAGTAAAGTCTACCAGCTGATTGGCTGAGTGCAACTAAAGATCAGAAAAGGCCGCACCCTTGGGTTTGTGATCAGATGGTTATTCGTTATCCATTATATCACTACCTGTTTAAAGCGCTAAAAAGTTAAAAAGTTACAATATAGCACTTCAGGCAGGCAAAGTAGTGAACACTTCAACTGCACAAGAAAAAATGAATTTGATCTCTGGTGGGAATGTGACCAGAGACTGTCACCAGAAATGAAAAAAATAAAATAATTCACATTTTTAGGATATCTTTTGTAAATCGCAGTTTTTTATCCAGCCTTTATGGCCATACATAATCCGATTAAGTATTGCAGGGACATGATTTCCAGGCCGAAGTTTATTTATATATGTACATTGTAGTTCAGTGCAGGTGTTAATATATTTCTCAGTGACTTCAAGTACTCTGAAAACACAGTTAAAAACCACGGATATGGATTCAGGTAAAGTCAAGCCTTTACAGATTTAGTGTATTATATGCAGTGTTTAAAAAGGCTAATCTTAAAGCAACATAAGGTTTGAGGATGCTTATAATCTAACATATTTAATCATAATAAATGAATACCTGTAGTGAATGATAACTGAATCAAACATTCATTCTTGTTTATCTAAGTGTCCGCAGATAGTTGCTTCATTTCTGTTTTTAATGCTGGATGGATTATTCTTCCTTCTTATTCTTCCTTCTCTGCCTTTTTTTCTTTTGCTGCCCTTGTTGTTGTATCTCATTTTAAAGTGGAATTCCAAATACCGTAACATTTCTTACATGGCACCTTGAAAAAAAAAACAACATAAGATAAAAATCATCTAATGAATAACAACATTCAAGTTAAATCTTTCTTCCCTCCACTGTACAATTTAAGAAAAGGCCCAGAGCAGACTGTTCTTTTTACTTTTTAATCTGTGCAAAAAGCTGCTTGGGATGTTCTACACTTGCCTAACTGTGGCTACTGTACACTTCCGCACCATGGTCTGCTGGGCTAGTTATTCCAACTCTATGGATGCCAAAGGCCTGAATAAAAAGATCTAAAGGCCAGATGGATTACAGAAGCAACAGTGGGCTCACTGGAAGAAAAGAGTCCATCATGGCTAATATTACCCATCTTCTCCCCATTTTTCCAGAGCGCCTTTAACTACTGGCCTTTCCACATAGAAGTGTGGCTAGCAGGGCTCTTCTTCATTCTTAGCCATCACAAGATATAATGTCTTCTCCCATTGTCCCCACTCTCCACCCTCTTCAGTTTTAACAAGCACACTGGCATAAGAATAACATTTCTTCAATTTATTATATTAAATATTCAGTTCTGGGTCTTCATACTTTCTATCTATCTATCTATCTATCTATCTATCTATCTATCTATCTATCTATCTATCTATCTATCTATCTATCTTCAAAATGTCTTATTGTTGGCAGTGTTCACCAAAGCATGAACCATTCCGGCACATGGCACACTCGTGCGTACATTGACTAACTTTAGACCAATTTATTTTACATGGTATCATTAAACAGTATCATTCTCTCCATTTTCTGAGTTAACTCAGATTGGCCGAAAACTGGGAGAATAGGGTCACACTTTTTCAAAGCCAGGTGCCTTCCTGACACCAACCTCCTCTTTCTCTTTTACATGAATTTGTCTATAGTACATACTGACAGAAACGGCTTTGAATTCCTTGGTAGTGCATTTTTGAAGTGATATGCTCAATGTACAGAAAACATAGCACTGATATGTCTGACGCAACAGTCTCTCCCTGTTGCACACCTAATGGCGAGAGCAGTGTGGATAAAGCTACCGCATTGTCTGTGTTCGCTGGTTCAGCTAGATCGCTTCAGAATGAAATGCCATATAGACACATGAATTCACCCTGATGCCTCCTGATGGTGCTCATTATACACATTTTTGTTCACTCTTTTTAAAGCAGCTGAAAGTGTCACTACTTGCACAACAAGCAAACAAAAAAATGTCCCACTCTTTCCAGCAATCATTAACTATAAGTCAGAGACTTGTAACAAAATACATAAAAGACTATTAACTGTATGCAAAGTGTGTAATGTTATTGAAGGCAAAGGGATCTCCAAATCTATTTCCTAAGTAACTCAAACACAATTTAAAGTTCCTGGTTTCCTTTCTAACTAGAGATTATTATTTGTCTTTAACTGACCACCTTGTTCCTTTTCTAATGTCTCTGTGGTCAAAAAGACAAAGTAAGATGAAAAGATTTGTACTGCTATCTGCTTTATACATTGCCTTTCAGGACAGTACCCTGCTGAAGTGCTTGACAGTTATTTACAGAGCTGCACATCTCTACTATTGGAGTGCAGGAGGTTGAAGTGACTTCTTCAGAGTGTTAATTGTGGGGACTGAATATGCCAAATTGTGTTGTTAACATCCAGATTTTTCACCTCTAGCCCATTCTGCCTTCTATTCACAAGGAGTGTCCTGGCAAGTAAACTTTTGAGAATAGCAAAGAGAACAGAAAAAAGACTAAAAGCCAGGAGATTAAAAATAGCAACCAAAAACAAAGTGCAAGACAAAATTCCAAGTCAAAAGATACAAGCAATGAGGTCAAAAACGAACAATGCTCTCAAGAAAAATTTTAGCAAGTCTTTGAAAGACTTTAGGCGTCGGCAGATTGGATAAGGAAGAGAACACACAGCTAGCCTTTGCACCAACTGCCAAAAGGTCATGACCCCAGAGGACATGCCAATTGAAACACAATGAGGACCTAGTGACAGGTACACAAAGTGGCAGTGATCGTGAGACTTAAAATGGCATCCAAGACAAAAACTTACACAACTCCTAAACCATTAGGAAAATTGAACAAATAATGACAAGCAACGAATCCTTGACCTCAAAACACCCAACTAACTAATAACTATTAAAGTGAGCAAAAAGAACCAACAACAACACCAAATCATGACAAGGAGTTTCAAAGGTAAAAAGTTGGGGTTCTTCTCCATGAAGTCCAATAATTTATACCCCACCTACATATAACAAGCTCATTGAGAATGATAATGGAGCAAAACAAACAAGCACGTGTAATTAACATACGGTAGTGTGTTTGCTGTTTTCTTTGTTATTGTACTACTGCCAGTAGTCTGTAGGAAGCAGGCAAGTAAGAATATATTCCATTACATGATAGTTTTTCTGTGCCACTTGTACACTATTGGCTATGGAAGTAAAGAAGTCTGGCACCTCTGTATCGATATTTGTGATCTCTAGAGGGTGCTCTTGTGCCAAATGCAAGCGTTTCCTCTATTAATTTACACTAGACTGTTACTGAATCAGTAAATATGTACATCAGTCAGATACTACATATGTTCTACATGCCAGTTTCCTACTGCTTGGTGTGTGTTGTTCACACTACATCTTGCATCATGCCTCAGTATATCCACACAGAGCGAGCTCTCTATGGGCGAATGCATTACATTGTACATGTGTGGGCACTAAAGTGAACATCAGCATGAAAAATGAATTTGCATCAGCTCATAATAGTCAGCCAGTAGTAATCACACCATTACAACGTAATATTCTTTCCCAAATGACACCTCTACTACTTCAGGTGCCTGTCCCCAGCTCTGAGTAATTCTTTGGGATTAACTGACACCATTGCAATACATGACTCTGGAATCAGCCTGTTTTATACCTACTAGGGACTTGACTAATTTTAATGTACTACAGTATGTACACAGGGTAATACAACTGCTGGGGACTCACTCACCTAACCTACCTCTCTATCAATGGCCCCTTCTGTATTTAATTAAAAGGTCTGCTGGGTTAATAGTGTGAAGGTGTGCCCTGTAATGGTCTGTTCTACCCTCCTCCCAGTGCAGCTGTGATTTAAAAGCTACAGTATTTCTATCTACTTTGGAGCAGAATTAATGGTTCTCACTAATACAGTATGTTCTCTTTATTTCATTTAAAGTTATCTTGAAGACTAAATTCTGTAGCTTTATTATTCATCCATCCCTTTATTTTCTCAAATATATTTAATGGAATTTATTAGATCACAGGGAGCTGAAACCAGTCCCAAGAGCAATGAGTAAACCGCAAGGACCAGTTCTGTACTGGACATTGGTTCATCACAGGACACACACAGTCAACTCCAGGCTGGAATTCAAGAACAAGTCAACCTACCCAGCATGCTTTTGGGGGTGTGGAGGATTTGGAAAGAAGGCCACATGTGCATGAGGGACCATGCAAACTCCACATGAACAACAACCACTGAGCTGGGATTAAAATCCATAAAAAAGCTAATAAACACTTTCTGGGCACTGGTAGAAAATGGGGTATGGTACTGAAAAATCTTTTGTAACTCACTATACCAGCCATCATTTCCCTGCTTTAAAACATATTTCCAAATATCTGAGAGTAGAATAAAACCATTTCTAGAAATCTGCACTTCAGGTATTTCAAAATTTGTGACAAAATGTCAAAATATGAAAATCAGTCTAGCCATTTTCTGTTTCCACTTAGTCTAATTGAGGGTCATAGATGACTGAGGCTTTCTAGTCCATCCACTACTTTAAGCCACTGGTGCCAGACCCTGTCCTGGAAACACTCTGTGACATCTGGCCTTTTAACTTAATCCAATCCCAGTCTTTCCAGTTCCCGTCATCCAGGCAGGACTGAAGTTGCCTCCCCCACAAATGAGTAATGTGGCTGCACTTCCATCGCCATTAACCATGTGTTGCTGGCACTTAGCCTGAGGGTCTTGCCAAGGCTCCATGTCCTTAATCTTTCCCTCTCTCTGCATCTCTCTCTATGATGCCCTCAAGTACATCACTTTCTAGAAAGTCTGTAAGTATGTCGGTGAGAAAACCTTCATGGACACAGTGAGGGTATGTAAACTCTACACAGGCCTGGAATAGAAGCCAGATCTCTACGGCTGTAAGGCACTAATCACATGTAAATGTCATTTTTACTGATTGATTAAATTAATTAAAGGTTAGTGATAATAATATCTGCAAGTCAGGGTTTGAAATTTCACTGCTCAAAGTTATCATCACCCCTTTATAATCTGCAAAATGGTCACTGTGGACTTTTACTTTGCCGATGTATACCCTTTTAAGAAGCAACCAAAAAATTCTGGTGGTGCACAGGAGGGTTCAAATGTGGACATGGAATAGGACTGCAATAAGCTCCAGAAATCTAAAAGACTTGGACTTGGTAAATTGCCAGTTTTGCCCTCCCATCATGTTCCAAGAAGCCCTCTAAGGAGGGAGGCCACTACTTGAGGGCTGAGGAATCTCCTTCACTAAACCACAAGATACTTTGTGACGCCTTACAAAAGGCACTCTAGTAAAAAAAAAGTATAATGTATATAAATATATATATTTCAGATTTGTTTTATTTTATTTGTTCTTCACAGACAAAATATGTGACCAGATCAGTGATGCAGTGTTGGACGCTCATTTGAAACAAGATCCTGATGCGAAGGTGGCATGTGGTAAGTTTAAATAATACGTACCTTACCTTCCTTGAAGCGCAAAGCTCAGGCTTACAATCATTCTTGAGAGTGGCACATGCATTCAGTTTCATGTACACAATAGGGTCTTTTTCTAGACAGTTGGGTGTACATTATGTGAATGATGTGGCACTAGTGGTCGACGGCTCTTCTACACTGTCCTTTGACTTATTTGTGAATGTCAATGTGTTTCAAAGTCTTTTTTGCTCTGTAACCTGGAGCTACTGTAACAAAACCACGCAAATAGGTCAACAACAGGGTAATAAAATTAGTGATGGGCCACAGCACAAAGACTGCACAACTGGGAGATTATTGTTAAAATATTCATTGAAGTAATCTATTCTGAAAGATATAAAGGAGGAGAAACATGCTTCTGGGCAAATGCCAATTAAACAAATCTCTCAAAAATATCTGACTGGAAATGTGACATTATTACTGAATGCCATGAAGTGTAATACCTGCAAAACATTATAAAGAAACAAAAGATGGCCTTTATTCATGTAGTAATTAAAATCTGAAACTCTGTTTGTGAGCAAATAAACCCAGCAGACTGTATGAAGGAGCACAATCTTTGAATCTGTAATAAAGAACACATAGCAATCAAAAGCGTCTGTGAACAATAGGGGGTGCTCTTGAGCCATACCCAAACTCATATCCTATGGTGAAATGCCTTGCTCGTCTTTGAGGTTATAATTTTATTCTTACTAAGGTACCACCACACTATTGTTGCCTGCAATGCCAATGCCCACTGGCTACCCTTTTACTATTCCAAGGCACATGAGGGACATCTCTAGTGGTGCAGCAGGCAGCCTTCCTGTTCATTATGCTTAAATTGCACCTCGGAACATGTACCTTATAATTCTGTGGGTAAGTTTTAATATAGTGTCCATGTTGGGTGATCTGCTGTGAAGGGCACTTCATTAGGTCAGGCCAGTTTAAATAATAATCAGTGAAAATGATGTTACAAGCAATTATAATTATATTTACTGAATAGCAGTACTGCACATACAAAAGATGCTGGGTTGGAGTTCGCCATGAAATTTAACTTAGTAAATTAAAAGGGCCACTGATCAGCTACTCATTATGCTTTTTAAATTTTTTGATAGCTTAAAGACATTTATCCCGAGACCAACCTTTGCCCCTAGGAGAAGCAGATAGATCACTTACCCACGGGTTTTGCTTAAAGCATCCTGTGACAGTTTTTCCTGTAAGTTGAGGGTTCATAGCTTCTTCTCTGCATTTAGCTGAAACAAACAGCAAATGGCTCACAGCCTCACTTCTCACATGGTTAGCACTATCATGATATTTGTATTTAGTCTCCAATTGTTTTGGCCCCTTGAATGCACATACCTCGGGCTGGTCTACATTGAGGTTAAAGAGTCCAAAGAATGTCTCTCCGAGAAGGCGCTCTGTTTGCTCACGTGGATCCCATGGACAGAGCAGTGTCCAGCTGCCTGTACATTCCTCATATGGCTTATCAAAACTCCTGGTTTCTGATTTACGTTCACCTCTGAACTCCTGGGATTTCCGGAGTGATTTCTTGACCATCCTTGCAAGGCCATCTGTCCTGTTTCATGTTGATTAACTTCATGCCTCTGGTGTTTGGCCCAACGCTATTTACTTGTAAGTGTGGCCATGAAATCCTGCCGACTGTACGATTTGTGAGCACCAGGGGACACCCCAAACAGAAACAATTTCAGGTAAAATAAAAAGTAGTTTAATATATAATAATTCTTCCACACGCTTTAATCAGTCTAGTACAGCAAATAACACACAATTTAGTCACCTCCTGTGACAGCATAAGTGCTGTCCGCTTCCTCCCAACTCTGACTCCCTGGTGCAGATGAAGTTGATTCTTTTCTGGTGGACCTGAGAGTGCATCCAAGGTCAAAGCACTGCACATCAGGAGCACTTCTGGGATAGACAGAAGTTCTTCAAAGTAAGGACAGCTCCCCCTGGATGCACCTGATTACCCTAATAGGTCTGCCTCTCAGGACTACAGCCCCCAATATGCCCTGCAGGGTTATAAATAGGAGCTTCACCAGGAGGATGCTGCCACCCTGTGTACAGGGGGAATACATGGCCCTGGGAAGCAGCCTCCCTCTGTCCTTCCATTATGGCCCCCCAACCGGGTAAAAGTTACCAGCAATTAATCTGTCTGTGATGCCTGTCTCAGGAAAAATATCTTATCTCACATATAAACTACTTTAGGATATCACTACCATAAATGTGTTATGTCAAGCCTCAATGTGTTTCAGAATACAGGCCATGGTATTTCAGTTTACTAGTTGACTAGTATTGAGTACCTGCGTAGAAATCCTATGGCACATATAAAATGGGCGCAGTGTGAAAGTGACTTCAGACTTCAGTTGCTACCAAGTACTAGCAATGATAAGTGTTTGTAGGATTGGACTGTGGTGCTTGCCACCTGGTGCAGTAGACTCAACACCAACAAAACAGGACAGATGGTGCTGAACATTCAGAATTTGGGGTCATCCTTAAGTTTAAGCCATCAGAGGGATGAGGGTGGGCCAGTGAAACGTTTGATATTGTTTGGATGCACCATTTGACAGACACTCAAGTAGGACACTAACACCAAAGCACTTATCACAACAGCTGAAAAGCAGACAGTGAATTGGGAATTATGGCTGACTGTGGAAGAGAGGAAGCAGTTGGAGAGAGTGTCTATTAAAGCATCAAACATTATGGACTGTGAACGTTTTTGTTTTGCCATTATCTTCTCCACCCATGTCAAAGGGGCTTTGTAGGAGGCATACAGTGATGCAGCTACAGCAAACTCCTTTGTGAAGTTGCATTCCTCTGGGAAATCTGTAAGAAGCACTAAAGCCAGGACAGCCTGTTTCTGCAATAAGACTGACTCAGAGGCTTTAAGATGTTTGGATCTATTCACTTTGGTAAATTCCCATTTTTTAGTATACAATGACAAATTACTTGTTAGATATGTTTGTTATGACAGTGGTGCGCTGGTAGCACTGCTGCCTCATAGTAAGGAGACTAAGAATCACATTCTGGGTCCCCCTGGGAATGGACTTTGCATGTTTGCTCTGTGGGTTTCCTCTGGCTGTTCCAATTTTCTCCCACGATGGAAAGACCCACAGGTTAGGTGTACTGGTGATGCTAAATTGGCCTGTGTGTGTGTGTGTATTCACGCTGCGATGGATTGGTGCCCCATCCAGCGAGTGTCCCTGTCTTGTGCCCTATGACTATTGGGGTGGCTCTAGCCCCCCAGAACCCTGCTTAGAATTAGGTGGTCTTGGAAAAGGGTGTGGTATGTTTGTTATGTTATACAAGATTTGTGGATGCTCCCTGGTTCTTATTGTTCTGTCTTCACTTAATTGTTTTCATTTATGTTTCTTGTCATGAACTATTCAAATGCAAATTAGCCGTCAATTGATCATAATGAAAGATGCTGCAGTGAATACAGATGAGCTATTTAATCAATACACCACAGTTTGATTTACTATACTAAACTTGCTATAATTTACAGTTTGATTTGAATATTCTGTATCTCTGTAAATACCAAGAACACATATAAACTGCTGAACACTAAAGGGTGTCATACCCAATAATGAGTGATTGATCAACTAGAGGAGTAAATCCAGGACCTGCACACTACTTGTATGAAATTCAGGTTCTCCATGTGTCTGTGCTCACGTTCATGCTCATGTACGTTACGTTGATTAGCAACTCTAAGGTTTCCATTAGTGAGTGTGCTTTAGTGTGCCATTTGCAGAGGCCTGGTAACCCACCCTAAGCTGATTCCTGCCTCATGTCACACCTTTCTAGAAAAGGAAGAATAAAAACAGAAATCCCAACATGTGGCTCATCCTAAAGATGCTTTATCAGGAATGCGCCTGTGTGTAAAGAGCTTCCCCTTCCACAAGCATAACTAATCAATCCAGCAGGTGATCCTACTAATACATGCGAGAACAAGAGATCAATAAGAAAGAAGTTATTTCTACTGACCTGGATCCATTTGTTATGTACATGTAATTAAATTGCAGAACACTGAAAACATTATTATTATTTACTTAGCAGATACTTTTATCCTAGGTAACTTACAAATGAGGTTTTACTACAAGAATGATTAGAAGGTTTAAGTATCAAAGCAACAGAGAACAAGATAAAATGAAGACAAGGGAGTAATAGTAATATTACTACATAATTATATACCTGCAAATAGACTAAGACAGAAATCAGCACTCTAAACCCATTGTCAGCACAACAGCAGCTTTACAGCAGAACAGAAACTAAGCTGTTCCACAATATTTAAAAAAAAATAAAGCATTTTCAAAATATGCCTAAGCAGAAGTAAATGGGTGCAGTTTGAATAGACAAAGGGAGATAATTTCACAACCTATTAGAGCAAGAATGGAGACTCATTGTCCAGTTTTGGCACATCTGGAAAGGGGAAGGATGGTCAGCAGAGATGTAGAGGCAGAATGGAGACTTCTTGAAGGGACATATGGAGTTATGAATGACTGAGTATATTGAGAAACAGAACCATTCAGAGAACTGTAGGTCCGGACAAGAGTTTGAGATACATGGAAAGATCAGGTAGCAGCTGATTGAAGAACTGCCAAGAGAGACTTGCAATAGACCAGCCGAGAGAGAACCAGTGGTCAAATGAGGAGTTGCGTGGCATGACTAGTGAAGAAGGGCTGAATCCTCTGAATATTATGAAGAAAGAAATGACAGGGTCAGGTAATTAATGCAATATATTCAATGTATATATATGTATACAATCACACTGAGAATCCTGACCACGTCTGATGGTGAAATACTGACATTTTCAAGGGCAAAGTGTAGAGAAAATTCTGAGAAATGAGGATCAGAAGGAAAGTTAAAAATATTTTCCTTTGAAAGTTTAAGTTTAAGATGATGATCATTCATTCATGACAAGATGGCCGAGAGATAGGTGGAGACTCTTGTGCTGAAACCTGTGGGTTGTAAGAAGGAAATGAGACAAAGATCTGTGCTTCAACAGCATAGAGTTTTTAGGAGAAGCCATGAGAAGAAATAACATTGCAGAAAGAACCAATATACAGAGACAAGAAAATTAGGCCCAATACTGATCCTTGAGGCACACTGTGAAGAGTGCCTATGGAGAAGACAAGAAATTAGACAAGGAGACACAAAAGGATCAGCCAGAAACCAGGGACTGAACCAGCGCTAAGCACAACCACTGATTGCAAGTTTATGGATGGAACAGAAAATCAGAAATTAATTAGCAGTATAAAAAGCTGATGAAGATAAAATGGATAAAGACAGGAATGGGAAGCAGCTTCAGCAGGTCTAAGAGCATTTCTGACTAAAAGCAATGCATTCTCGGTACAGTGAGCCTTGCAGAATCCATATTGAAGAGGATCTAGTAGATTGTCATCAGAGAGAAAAGAGGAGAGATGTTTGTGGACTATGCTTTCTAGAGTTTTGGACAGCAATGGCAGAAGGAGACAGGACCGAAATTCTCAATGGCAGATGGGCTGAGAGGGTTTCTTTACAATAATAATAACACAAGACTTCCTGAAAGCTTGAAATCAGCAGAGAAGATCCTAGAAGTCAATGAGACGTTAAAATGAGAAGAGATGCAAGGGAACAAGGAGGGACAGAAGGACTGAAGAAGATGTGGATGAATGGAATACAGTTCACACTCGTCACACTTGCATCCTCTCCAACCTTGACCTGTCAGTATGCAATTCTTTACTTCTGGTGCAAACACAATCACAAGTTGCTTCATGAGCATCTCTGTAAAATGTGTTCTGTGCCACACGTCAGGTAATGTGAACCATGACGGGTGCTACATTCTGTAAAGCTATACTGTGTGGACACCAGGGAGCACTCTAGCTCCCTAAACTCAACAAAGACAAAAGTTTAAAACACAAAAATACAAAGAGCCTTTTATTATGTGGGAAACTTTTTGAACCAGTGTTTCCCACCACCATAGCCACAAGTACAAAAACAATACAGCACACAATGGCTCCTCTTTCTTCCTTTCTCTCTTGGTCACTGCCTCCTCCGCTCTTCCCAGCAAGCTTCATCTACCTTCCACCCGAGCTTAGCTCTCCTCTGTGAGGCACTCAGTTTCTTTTATGCTGGCACCGCGGAAGTGCGTCTGCTCTTCCACCCACATGGTCTGTGAGCACCTCTGGATAAGGTGGAAACTTCACACCTTAGGGTTTCTCAGTCCTTGCAACACCTCCTGGAGGCACCCATGGCACCCAACAGGGCTGAGGTAAAGAACTCCAAGTCCCATGATGAGAGGGAGCTGCCATCTAGTGATCTGGGGAGGCAGTGCCCTAAAGAAGTGGCCTTCCCCTATCCTTCCGTTTCTTGGGCATCCCGGCTGAGTTGTGCTGTCAGCCGTCCTTTACAACCGATAAACAGATTACTGCTTGGTTTCTTAATTATGATGTATTAATATTAGTGAACATGTCTCTAAAAGGCATGCTGTAGTACACATGCAGAATGCTTTAGGATCATGTGAATCACGAAGAGCACTGTTTTCAATTCAGACGGCGTGATCCACAAATTAGACAGAGAAACAATCACAAATTGATCTACTGAACAGCATCTCTGTGGAAAGCGTACCACACTGCAAATGTGAAACGCTTCGGGCTGATGTATTCCATGAGAGGTGCCATATAAAATAAAGACTAAACGACTGCCTCCTCAGCAGCTCAGTCAAGCGGTAATCAATTAGTTATTAAGCTGAAAACAACAATGTTAATATGGCTTATGCAATAATTTAAAAAGATGATAAATTGCTTCAAGTTTCTGGAAAGGCGATGTGCTCCTTGAGGCAGCAGCTTCACTTGCCATGCTGACCTCATTATTCTTTTATATTTTTGTGCTTTCTCTTTTCACCCTGGAATCACAATTGTCAGCACCAATGGTTTCAGTCTGTTAGACTCAGGGTGTATTATAAAACTGAAGCCATTAATAGTTAAAACAGAAAATGATAGAATAAAAGAGAGTACTAATTCCAAGTATATATCAATTTAAGACTTAACTAGGGATTCAAAATGACGTTTTCCCTGAAGTCCTCATCAGTTCAGTTGAGTTTCAATATGAGAATTACATAGGGTGACTGAAATAGGTCTTGGAAAAGCAAAAAAAAAAAGATTTATAACCAATTAGGAGCAGAAAGGACTCACAAACAAACCTCACAATAAGAGATATTTGGGTACAATAGAGATATAGCTGTGTGTTGTATTAAGACAGGTAAATTTGTATTTATTTATGTATTTGTTTGTTTGTTTTTAGTATTATAATCCAACTCAGACCCCTTCACTTAAGGCAACAAGTGGCATTTAAATGATTTAACACATGTATAAGGCACACCAGTATGTCTGTCTCTCCACTTCTTTAAAACCTTAGCACAATTAAAGTAAGCTATGATCAAACAAACATTCTTAACGTTTCCAGGTTTACTTCCCCTAGCAGGAATGATACAACATTTCTTCCATTCTCCACAACTGACCAGTCAGCTCTTGCCATTAAATGCCTACTCACAGCACAAGAGAGTGAAGTGAGGTGAGAATGGAGACTGTGATCAGACTGCACTGAGGCATTAAATCACAACTCCCTTCTACAAATTACAAGAGATAATGAAATCAATAGTCAAGTCATGACTCCCCTTCGGGATACATATAGACTTTATATGTCTCCTTTAGTTATGTTGCAATGTAGAACTTGTAAAATGGGGTGAACAGGCCTAAAAATAACCAAAAATCTGAGCAGGACTTCACTGGTCTTTCTCAAAAAAAGGTCTCACACCAGACAGCCTGACCCCAAACTCAAAAGGCAGACTTCAAGGATTGCACAAGGTCAAAATGGGGCTCAGGCTTAACATGTTCAAAAATACTCTTAATGCTCTTCAAGACTGTAACACAGATGATATTCCCACCTTTTGTAGTTCATGAAATCAAGGGAAAACCACTGATGAAAAGGATTAACAGAAAAAATACAAAAATCTTATTTATTCTTTCCAGTGCTCAGTTACTTCACAAATCAGGGCCAAGTAACTAGCATACAGTTCTTGTGTTCTGAAATGGCAAAGTACTATACCTGTATATATAAAAATATTGAAACAACTACAGTAGAACCTCTGTAGTAGAACTGATTTGGTCGTGAACCGAAGCAATTTCCCCCATAGGATTGTATGTAAATACAATTAATCCATTCCAGACCATACGAACTGTATGTAAATATATATATATTTTTTAAGCTTTTAAGCACAAATATAGTTAATTAAATCATAGAATGCAGAGCGTAATAGTAAACTAAATGTAAAAGCATTGAATAACACTGAGAAAACCTTGAACAACAGAGAAAACTAACACTACAATAGTTCGTGCTATAGTGCTACCAACCACTGGCTAAAAGCACTTGAGTTTTAAGCACAGGGAAAAAAATGAACATTTGAAAAAATCCATAATTTAATAAACCACCAAGAAAAATAATATTGCAACAATGCACGCTACAAACCAATTGCTGGAAACAGAAGTGAAAACAAAATCAAGCCCAGTGCATTCTTTAACTGCCTTCCTACCTTAATGCGTCCAGCTCTCTCTCGCACTGCAGTCTGTGTGTGTGTGTCTGCAGGCTGCCTCTGTGTGTGTGTGTGTGTGTCACGCTCTCTCTCGCTGCCTGTGTGTGTGTGTACGCTGCCTGTGTGTGTGTGCGTCTGTCTCTCGTGCGCGCTGCCTGTGTGTGTGTGTGTGTCGGCTCTCTCTCTCTCTTGCTTGCTGCACAGGAAATGCACAGGGAGAGACTGAACATGTACAAACCGAAAGGGAAACTGGCTTGTTCGTATACAGAGTGTGTGGTTGTGAACTGAGGCAAAAGTTTGGCAAACTTTTTGGTCATAAACCGAGTTGTACGTGTACCGAGACGTTCGTGAACTGTATATAGAAAGAAAACAAAGACTCAAAATTTATTTCCTACTGCCTTCCTACAAAATAATGTCTTCTAACCACGTTTTCCTAGGAAGAACCTCAACCCTGTTAATCTGTTCAGAGGACTTTTCTCCCAGCTAAAATTAACATTCTTTCCTTCATTAGTCAGAAGGCCCTCCCGCTCCTGACACTGCCAATCCTTCTCTTCTTTAAAATATTCAGAAGGCTGCTAGTGTGTGCTGACAACTCTCAGACTTAAAATCCTCAGTTATCTTGATCTTTCCCTAACTATCTACTGTAGTGCTGTTTAAACATGTGTGGGACTCCTCGAGCCTATCCCAACACAACATGTAACTCAATCCCACCTGTAGGAGCTTTTCTTAACCTGCAACATCTCTTAATTAATTTAGCTGAAGCTTCAAAAATTTGAGCAAAATTAATTGCACGTTAGTGATTGCCAACATGTCAGGCCACCTCCATCCAGGCACTTATCTGAACACACAACACATGCAACCTTTCATTGTTAGTCTCAGGGCCTTAACTTGTCTCTTAGTTGCTCTTTAATTCTGCCAGCATCTAAACTTCTTTCTGTTCATGCCAATACCACACCGACGTCTCATCAGCACCTCTGCTCTCATGCATGTGCCCAGCCTGTCATCTTCCACAGATTAAGATTTGTGCATGAGCTTGTGCTGTCCCTGCAACACGACCCCAAGTGCACTGGATTCCACAGCACAACTCTGTTCAGGTGCTGATGTCAATTCCCTCAGACATATTACCACTGAACTAACATCACATAATAGGTGAGCTTACTAAAAGTGTTTGCCAACATATCATATCCTGCAACCCTTCAAAGCAGTGGATAATTGTAAATCTCTGTCTTGGTCTGTGTGTCCAGTCCCTCTGAGCAATATGATTGATCAAGTTTGGCTTTAATATGATTGGTCAGTTTGGCTTTGGTGACGGGACAAAAGAGGAATTGAGAGTGTGAGATGCATGAGGAAGGGTAAAAGGCATAGGAGACACAATCAGAGAGTCACCTTCAAAGACGGCACAGAAAGTGAAAAAGGTGCCTTGAAAATAATGAGAGTCTGAGAAGCAGACTTTACGGGAACACGCTTGAGTGAGGGAGGGCCAGTAAAGAGACGTTCACACAGAGAAAAGGCTCTGAAGGTACACATAGGATAGCACAAGAGATAGCAAATGCTGTATTTTTAAAATTATTTTATTACCTGTTTTCAACAGGTACTGTGGCTAGTGTATTAAACACAAAATGGCAATGAAAGGAAAATAGAAAAATAAAGCAACATGGGTATGCCTTACAGAGGCAACTTAAGGCAAACAAGTTCAGCCTGATATTCAAACTCAAGAGTCCATAAATGGAGCAAAATCCACAAAAAACAGAAAATCAGAAGTGCACCACACAAGATGATGCAAACTCCCAGAGCTTGTTCTTGGATTTTGGCTGACCTAGGCAAAGTTTTAAATGTCACCCTGGCACCCCCTTTGCTTTGAGAGAATCATCACTGCTGGACCTTTGCATTGAGACCTGGAGACAGGACTGGGGACAGCAAAGTATTTAGGATCTGGAATTCACAATTTGAGAATGTCGAGTTATAGCAACGTCTGTTTACAAGACTCTCTCAGAAAAATATGCCCTTGAGGGGTGCCATTTCAGAAAATAATGAGGAACCAGGCTGTATTAGTAGTCTTTATTTATTGCTTTTAACATTTCTCTAAAAAGAAAACACTTGTTATTGCTAAAACAACAACTGAAGTTGTAAAGTTTTCTATTTAAACCACCAGCTCAATGTGTGCCTTTTGATGATGCTGACTTCCACATATATATATATATATATATATATATATATATATATATATATTTAAATTAATGCCCTTCACATTAATACAATAAATTGAAAACTAAGCATAATGACATCATTCAGTGAAACTGAGAATATAATGATTATCTTTAAATAGGAATCTTTACCCACAATTCTTATTTATAGTATGCTTGTGTATACAAATAATGCAATCTCTATCCAAAATAATACACAACTGCTTTAGCGTTCCCAGGGCAAATCTGACAAATGTGGTGAGCAAGAGAGGACGATATTTGCTAAATTCTAACACAAGTTTTAATGTACATCCATATAGGAGATGATCATAGTTTGGGGTAAATCAGCTTTTAGCAATTCCACTCAAGAACTACAGTCCTGTTGCTGTGTTAATTGTTTAATTTTATTTCACCATGTCAGTGTCTTCTGTGCTACAGTTTGAGGATTATTATTACTGGTATCATCATCATTGTTATTCTTGTTCATGTTTTTGTTGGACTGTGTAGGTCATCAGACGTTAAGACCGACCATAGCTTGTTTGCGACAATAATATAAAATAAAATAATATATTTGCTGTGAATCCGAGTGTTCGTAGATCAGTATTGTTAAAAAAAATGTCACGCTGCCCAGGGCCATTTCTGGGCAACAGATTGTGCAGTACATAGTGTAGACAGTGCAGGTGTTGGTGAGGCGTACAACAAAAAACATTTGTTTGTGTTCCGGTCCAGCTCGGAAAAATGTTATAAATAAATACATAAAGATAGGAATCTCTACATGGGTTACAGAAATGCACACTGACCACTATGCCCAGAAACGGCCCTGCAAACTCCCCAAATCTCAGTGGTCCCCCTCTGGCTCATGTTTAAAGTGCTTCTCTTTTCCTTTTTTAACCTTTTGTGTATTTTCTTTGCTTTTGATCTGTTTTTTTGGTAAGACATCTTCAAGATTTTGACACTACTTGCTATTTTTTTAACTTAGAAACTGGATCTCCATTTTGAGGACTAGTTGGACTTTAAGCATCTAATTTTCGTTTGGTTAAGGATTGCCATGGAGTGAGATATGTTTTATTATAACCTGCAATTTAACCTAGGGATCCATCTTGTCAAAAATGTGACAATAAAAATGACTGCAACCTGAACTCTGATGTGCCCTTTAAATATTGCAGTTCATTTTGCACAGTGCAATGGATGACCCAGTGTGCCAGGTTTGCCAGTGGATTTGACTAGGATATTCAAGTTTGACTTTTTAACAAGGGTAAATTTTTTGCTTGAAAACAGTGGGAATTAAAATGGCCAGATTTGAATTTAGATACATATTAAATCCCACAGTTCATTTATACAGATAAGCAATCGAGTGTTTGAGCAATCGAAAATTAGTGTACCCACATTGGACTGGGTAAACTTCACATGCACTCAATACATGAAATATGAATTTGTTTCGTAACGTGTGCAAATTAGAAGCTGTGGGCTAGTAAGTAGATGGCTAACTAATGTCCTTATCTTTTACTATAAATTAGTTCAGTAGTTAGCGCTGCTGCTACGCGGATCCAACGAACTGGGCTTGAACGCATAGCCTGCACACGTAAATCTCGTACGTGAAAGTATCCCGTACATACGAGATATTTTCACGTACGTACAAAATAAGGGACATCCCATAACTGGCCAATATCAATTTCTGTGGAATGTAACTGTGTGAGGAAAACATCAGACTGTTTAGTGATATGTCCTTTTTCCAGAAAATGATGTATAGTAGCATGCGAGGGTATTTGGTGCTCATCTGAATGTATGTGGTGCACACGCAGCATAAGCTGGCTCAACCTTAAAATGCCCTGACTATGGTAAGTGGTGGGCACAAGATATATATACTGTAAATTGTGGATACTGATCAGGATGCCTCCTGGACGCCTCCCTGGTGAGGTGTTCCGGGCACGTCCAATCGGGAGGAGGCCCCTGGGAAGACCCAGGACACGCTGGAGGGACTATGTCTCCCGGCTGGCCTGGGAATGCCTTGGGATTCTCCCGAAAGAGCTGGAAGAAGTGGCCGGGGAGAGGGAAGTCTGGGCCTCTCTGCTTAAGCTGCTGCCCCCGCGACCCGATCTCAGATAAGCGGAACAGGATGGATGGATGGATGGATTGTGGATACAAAATAGTAAGTTGTATGCACCAAATTGTTTACCAGGAAAAAAAAAATACACCATATCCCCTCAGGGGCTCCATACAAGTGTGCAGACAGATACCTGTGAACATAAAGCACGTACAGTATCTAAGCCCTTTGAAGGGGCCTTAGCTGTCTCAAAAGCTTGCATTTGTAATCTATTTAGTGAGCCAATAAAAGGTGTCATTTCACCCTACTTTCTCCTGTATCAATCTATGGCTAACACGGTACAACACTCTACTGCTATAACCCTTTGAGTCAGATAACCCTCCCACAACCCTAAACTTAACCATAGTGTAACGGGGCATGTGATGGGCATTTAGTGGCTGTCATTGTGGGCATTACCTGATGTAAATCATAGGTATGGCAGGCTGCAGTTAGACCTATTGCCAACCATCCCACACTCCTTTAATAAATAAAAGCCCATCCATCTGCTTTTTATATCACCACACCACAACAGATGGAAGTGACATCAAACTGAAGCGCCGTGGCCTTGGTAAAGATGTAATTAGGTTTCCCCGGAGAGCACTTTTGCATTTTTTTAATTTAACTTTATTTCATACGTACATGAAAGTATCTCATATGTTTAAACATCTCGTGCGTGAAAGTATCCCGTACGTACAAGTTATTTTCACATACATGCAAAATAAGGGCCATCCCATAATTTTTTTTTCACTGTGCAGTTCAAAGCTTCCGTACCTTAAATAGAGGTGGCAGCATCTCCAAAAGAAGCAGTGAGATCAAGTAAGTAAGTAATAATAAGCAGCAGTGCATCAGCAAAATCATGGAGAAGATTATTCAGAGTTTGGAAATGGGCATGTTTGGTGCTATGATACATTTAGAATACAAGCTGGAAATATTAAAACAGTGTTATTACTTAAAGAAACTACAACTTCAAGCATTTTAGGAATGAAATGTAATTTGGGGATTGGGCAAATATTTATGAGAAAACAAAGGTTTAGGAGCTTCATGTTTTCTGTAATGGAACAATTCTTGCAAGCTTTGGAGCAGCAGTTATTGAGTTGGTCTGGAAAGACAGATAGAGAGTGATGCTAATGAGGGGACAACATCATCCCTGTCATAGTTCAGCCTGGGTCCCACTCGTGGACCCTGACTCAGCCTCCTCTAGTTTCCCCTTTCCCATGTGCAAGAGAATCATTTCACAAGCAGTATTCAGAATAACTCTTTTCTGGTTTGACTAGTAAAGCCATGCAAGTTAGCCCTAAAATTGGGGCTGAATTCTTCAATGACTGTCTCCTTCCCCCTTCCATTGTCAGACATTTTTGATAACTGTCATTGTAGTTCAATCATGTAATGTTATAAAAAGGGAAACTCTAGCATTTCTTTGTGTCCGGCAGCCATTTCCAGCTGTTTTTGAGGTTTTAGCCATCCCTTTTCCTAAGAGAATTTCCCTGGTGGTCCCAAGTTTAAATCAATTGCCTTCTTAGGTGGCTAATGTGTCCTTCGCTGAATTTACTGGAGTTGTTTTTGTCCATATGCTTATTTTGAGGATGTTGGAATTTTGCTATTCCAGTGTGTGTTTTGAATTTAATTAAATTAAACATTTTTAAAAAATATTCTCTATCATTGAGTTTCATGAAAGTTTGTTCTGTTTTTGGATATGTTTCAGTTTTGCTTCAATTTGATTTTTCCTTAGGAATTATTCCCAGGTGTTTCTTCTTATTACTAACTGCATTTTTTTAACTAGTATCATTTTATGTTATTAATAACCTGGATTATTACATGATAATTTGATAAGCTCAGGTGTTTATCTTTTTATTAGGGACATTCACCACCGATATCTTAACAATTAATTATTTAGTGACTGTAGTAAGACTGTAATTGCAAAGAAGTATAATTAGTTCATTAAACCTGCTGCGACTTGCCTAAGGAGTCACTTCTTCCTTCAGAAGAGAATCTTGTTAAATGAATATTCAGCCCAAAAATGATATTTTTATATGTTACTTACCCCTTGTAGTTTGTAGTGATGGCCAAGAAAAAATTTAATTACAGGTTTTCAAAGAAAAAGGAAAGAAAAAGTTTACGATATAATGTATGCTAATGATAACCAATTTTACAATAGCAAAAAATCTCGTATTACTTGTGTTGCGTAATCTACATATCTGTTATACAGCTGTATACTTTCAGCATGCAAAAAGTATACATATTTAACTAAAATATTGTTAAATAAATAGTTCCAGAAAATAGTTCATAAGCAGGAAACACAAGTCTCATGGTACTGAATTTTTGAAGATTCTCCTTTCCTCCTCATTGGTCGAGAGTCTTATCTTCAATCCCATTTGACCACGCGAATCCTTGAAGCCAGAGGCAAATGTGAGCAGACCTATGAATAAACCTGCCACCTCACAAGCCTTGAGTAGTGATGCACTGTAGGTAGGGGATCAGTCAAGCAGCCATTATAGGTAGAATGAGAGAGAAGGTCATGAGCAGAAGGAGAAATCAGGCAAAGTTCATGAAAGGGAGCAAGACGGTGGAAGGACAGAAGAAGAGAGCATCGACTGACCTTACCTCTCAAAGGTAAACACTGATGTACATATCAGGTGCCCAAGTACACATACAACATTCACCTTAATAATCACTTACATTTATGCAATAAAATGCAACCAGTTCTGTAAAGAAAAACCCAGTTATTAGTTCTCTTTTAATAAAAACTGCTGGCTTTATTTAACTTTTTGCTTTTGTTGGATCTGATATAGACTTAATTTTTACAGAGGCAATTACATTAACTCTTTAGGCTCAATAACGAGAACATGACAGAACATTCCAAATCAGAGAGTTTAAATCTGTTTCAGGATTAATGCATGGCCTTTGCTCATCAGAGGATAATAAGTATATTTCTTTGCTGTAATTTGCTTAAACTGCTTTTCAGGAGATTGAAAGAATTGGTGGGACTGGAATATTGCAGTCAAATTCGACAGACAATAATCAATCAAATAAGTCAAAGAGACAGGCGGTTGTCTTATACCGTGTGACATGAGAACACAAGATGACTAACCGTAGTAAATAAAACAATTAGAAGTTGCAGCATTAAAGTCTTTTTGGAAGAATGTGTTGCCTTTCCCTAATGCTGAGAGTGCTGTCAAAGGGCAGGACAAAGTCAGACTTGGGATAATGAGTCAGACTATCAGAGAGACTTCAAAAGGTTAAAACAAAGCTGAAATGAAAATTTAAATCGAAAGGGGGCAGGCATTATGGTCCTTGCTCTAGATTTGTGTTCTTCTAAATGAACTGTAAAAGGTGTTTGTTTTGTTTTCTAAGTAGATCCAACACATGGTACTGAAATTTTAAATTGACAGTAAATTCAAAAGTAATGGTGATGTCCGATCTTGAGACTGGCAAATGTTGTTGGCATGAACCAACACGACCACTGCCATGCAAAACTAGCACAAATCAGAGGCACCCACAAGAAAAATACACAAGATGGCACTGTAGTTATATCACTGTCAAAATAATAAAATATACTCAGTGGTGCATAAGCAAAAAGGGGAAACAGATCGTAAAACTCATATTACAATAGCACTGCTGATTCTATATTTCTACAACTTAACGGAGTCTGGTGGAAACAGAACCGACCACTTTGTGATTTATAGTTCAAAATAGTTTCCATTAGCCCATAATGAATGCAATGAAGTTCTTTTCATTTTTGAGTAACAATTGCATGAAAAACAAAGGGTTTTTATTTATTACTTTAATTTATATGTTTTACAGAGACAGTCTGCAAAACAGGAATGGTCCTTCTATGTGGAGAGATTACATCTCGTGCTGTTGTGGATTACCAGAAAGTAGTGAGAGATGCCATTCGCAAAATTGGCTATGACGATTCAGCAAAAGGTGGGTTAAAAAAAAAATCAGCATTTTTGCTTGCATCAAATCTAAAATAACATACAGCTCTTTCAATTCCTCTGGACTAATTATATTTGCTTGGCAATATGCTGAAGAATCATACAATTTTACAGCTTTCTAAGTGCAAGATTGTGCAGAAGGTCTCCAGCAATGTCACAGATCTGCATGATCAATTTTAATCAGCAGCTAATACAATTTACACACAACAAAGACAGCTTGCTATGAACATGATGTAAAACACTCATCTCACTTTGGTAGGAGAGTTAAAGCTGCATTCATTTGCTTCCATCATCAAGAGTCTGCATAGCAGCTGAGCTCCTTGAAAATGAATCACAAGCATAAAAAATATTTGAAAATACAGCATGTGTACTTTGTGCAAAAATCACATGACAAATTTGACAATTTCTTAATGATGTCGACTGTCACAGTACACATACCTCTACCATCTGGTAAGACTTCCTCCAAGCCTCACAATGCATTGATAATTTTATCATATCTTTATAAATGAGAAAACAACGGAATTGAGAATTTCAGAGTTTAAAATATGAAATCTTATGGCGCATTCCAGAATATTTAAATATTGCATGTAGATTTCTTTGTCAGGGAGCTGTAATCCTGAGCTGAGTGGTGGTTGCTGTCCCCTTTTATAGCCCACCCGGAAGTGCTCCAGGTGCTTGATCACCTGTTTCCGATTGCACTTCTGGGCAGGGCTGCAGAGTCATACATGCAGACTCAGGGAGCCATGCAGCACCCCCATGGCAGCCACCCCAGATCCCATCAGGGCTCCCATGGAGCCCTGCGGGAAACTGAGGCACCATCGTCAGCCAGGGAGGCTGCCACCAAGCATCCCAGGGGAGGTATTGAGTAACCCATGGTTGCTCCCCCAGAACATACGTTAAATAGATACATAGCAAAATTATAAAAAACAGAAAAACAATGAACAAAAATGACAAGAGTACAAAGAAGACAAATAGAAGTACTTTAAATATGAGCCAGGTGAGGAACCCTAGCTGGACCATAACCAATTTACTCGACTCTTCATGACTGAAATGTGAAGCCAATGTAAACCCCCCAACACCTTGCTCCTCTTTAATCTGATAAACAGCTTAGGGCTGTCAAAACCAAGACTAGCAGATTTAATAGTATGCACATACAGTATGTGATATAAGAGGCATGAATTTAATACTTTAGCCCTGAGAATCATGTACAATATTTTCACGAATGGATCTACTGTGTTTGCATTAAATTATTATTATAATTTATAATTTAATTATTTTAATTTAATTCTAATTATAATTAAATTTGGCCCTGGTTTGTGTGTGTGTGTGTGTTCACCCTGTGATTATTCTTGCCTTGCACCCATTACTTGCTGGGACAGGCTTAGATTTTCTGTGACCCTGCTCGGGGTAAAGCAGGTTTAGAAAATGGATGGATGGAACTTAACCTGATCAGATTCCTGAGATTGTTAGGTCAAGAAAGCTAAGTATAAAGTAGACCTTAAAATGATAATGGGGGTCTGCTTCCTTTATCATCCAGTAACACACCAAATTAATTTGCCTCTCTTGTGTAACTACTTTGTCTCATTTGTTTTAATGCATCAAGTTACTTTTTAGCACTTGCTGAATTTAATGTTCACCGCTGGTTTAAACCCACAGGCTTTGATTACAAGACTTGCAATGTGCTCGTAGCTCTGGAACAGCAGTCTCCAGATATTGCACAAGGTGTCCACTTGGACAGGAATGAAGAGAACATTGGTGCTGGAGATCAGGTATGTTTAGGGAATGCAAACTAACAGGATATAATGAAAATATGAGAGGTGTCAAGATTGTATTCATCTGTGCACTTTTATTTAGGAGGTGATTTGAAAAGGATTCTTACTCCTGAAATACGTTGCCAGCATAATGTAAAGCTTCAGTACCATTCCTTTTTAATTTTACACAACTCCAACAAGTCTATTTTCAGTAAGACTCTGGACCATATATTCAGCTCTTAGATTAATGTTCTATTATTAAGCAAAGTATCCTCATTTAAATTGATTTTGTAAAACAGGTGACAAAGTTAAATGACTTGCACAAAACCTTTGTGAGCAGCTAATATGTTATATGTCTTATAGGTCACATTTAAGCAGAACTGCCATTTTAGTGGCTCTCTGACTAGCTACTCTATTACTTAGCTAATTTAAACAGAAGCAATAAAATGTATTACGAGAATATATTAAACATCTCCTGAGTCATTCATCAAAGATCATACAATTGGAGAATAAAGACAAGATAATAGTAGGAAGACCCTGTTAATCACTCTAACTTTTAAGATACTGTACTGTTGACAATAATGCATACATACAGGTTTATTTAGCATTCTATTTTAAATAGAGACTTATTGTAAATGCTACAATGTAGTGTTTAGTACATCCATTCAAAATGTTTTTTGTATCATACAAAAAAATAATAAAATAAAAACAGGGACAAGATAAATTTGGCTCTAACGTTCAAACTCTTCTAAGAAAAGAAACATATTGCTGGAACTGCCCACTACAGAACATCTAAACCATTTCTGAAAACAAACCAAAAAATGAAAAAAAAAAAAACTTACAAAAGTCAGTTACAACATAACATTCTCAAACCTGCTTAGTCCAGTTTAGGGCAGCAGGGGCCCAGGGTCTGTCCTTGCAGCTCTGGACTCAAGGCAACTACCAGCCCTGTCCAGGATTGCAATCCATCGCTGGACCCCACCTGCCCCACCTCACACACCCACCCACTCACATGAGTTCAGTCTAGCACCACCGATGAACTTAATACACATGTCTTTAGAAATGTGCAGAGAAAACACAAATACACACCCCCACACACACACACACACCCACCAGAGGACACACAGACTCCACACAGACAACAAACACGTCCACACACACACACACCCACCAGAGGACACAAACACATACACACACACACGCACACCTACCAGAGGGCACACAGACTCCACACAGACAACACCTGAACACCCAGTGCCTGAGGTACCACTGTGCTTACGTACTGTAGTTAAGCCAGTTATCACCTGCAAAAAATAAGAGACCTATACGTAGGACTGCTAAGTTTACCAGTGAAAGTATTCACAATTATTTAACATATTATTAAATAATAATCTATGAAAACTGAGTTTAGCAAAGGCTAAAAATGATATGGGCAGAAACATTACAGCTTTTTACAATTGCTAAAGCACAATTTTGACAACAAGGCTCATTGTTGCAAATCATTTAGCGCAATTCACAAAACACCTCACCCAAAGAGCAAAACACCTCACATATCCTGCAAAATGAAACACTGCAACCAAAACTACATATAGAATAATCATAATCAAACTACTCCACTAAATGGCACACATGTCAGTCATATCACCAGATTTTTGTCTAACCAACTACACACTGTTGGGCAAAATGAAAAGCACTCTCATCTTTAGTATGCTCTGCCACAATACTAAAATAGTCCAAATTGTAGAAAATTAGAGTGTTCACATGCACAGAAATATTTGCAGATACACACACATGCATTTATTTTTTTATTTTTCACCAAACAAGTCAGTTCAACATATGCACAGCAGATATATTTACATTGGAGTGAACAAAAATATGCTCAGAAAAAACAGTAAACTGAAAAAAAAAAACGTGCAGAAGAAATACATAGAAAAAAAAGAGGCAAGAAAAATAATTAGGCAGCATCTTGCCTCTCAGCTGGGTCTGGCCACAATGCCTCGTCCACATCACAGGCAATATCTTCCCTTGCCAGACATCGAGGGAAGAAGTGCCTTGAGTGCCTTATCCATCCCTGAATCGCACCCATATCAATTTCATCACATGCCTCTTCCATAGCCTGCACAAGAGGCATGCGCACATAGGGCTGCCGGTCGTCCTCCGCCATGCCGAAAAGAACTCTTCTATGGGGCTCAGAAATGGTGAGAATGGTGGGAGGTATTGAACGAGAAACAGTGGGTGGTCAGCAAACCAATTTTGGACTGGGGCTGCATGATGAAAGCTCACGTTGTCCCATACTACAACATACCGGGTTCTTGCATGGTCTGCATCATTCATACGCTCTGGTGGAATGAGAATGTTATGGAGTCTGTCCAGAAATGTTACAATATGGCCTGTGTTGTATGGTCCAAGGTTGGCATGATGGTGAGGACACCATGCATATTGGAGATGGCAGTGCACATGGTGATGTTCCCACCACGTTGGCCAGGAACATCTGTGGCCAATGACGTTTCTTCCCCTTCTTCTGGTCTTTGCTAGGTTGAAACCAGCCTCATCTATGAAGATGAACTCATGTGGGATTGCATGAGCATCCATTTCCAGTACTCCCTGAAAACAATTAACTAAAATCAGTCAATATGGTGTTATCCAGTACACTAGGAAACAATGTTGCGTGTAATGTGCTGCAGTCAATATTGTACTTACATCCACATACACTCGTCTGAGCTCTTTGTTTCTTTGAGAGTTTCTCTCAAAAGGCACCTTATACAATCGTTTCAGGCTGATTTGGTTTCGCTTGAGAATGCGAGCCAATGTGGACAGACTGACTCGTTGAATGTTGGTGAATATGGTGTTGTCTTGGATGATGTTGCTTTGAATTTCTCTTAATCTGATTTCATTATTCTCCAAGACTGAGTTTACAATGGCAGCTTCCTGTACCCCTGTGAACATTTCGCCCCTTCCTCCACCATGGTTGCGTCTCTCAGTCCTTTACAAAAACAAAAAACAAAAATATAGGGCTTGCACAATGCAGCCTAAAGATTCCCCCACATTATAGTAAATTGGACAGGAAACTCGTACAGTTAGTGTATGACATTAGCCATTCATGAAGTACACAGGTGTCACCCAACTGATACACTATGACATGGGGTGTACTACACAGTGTGAAAGACATTTTGGTTGCATACCTGTGCTCCAGTCTAAATGTCCGGATGACAGAGGCGACAGTAAAACGGCTCAAGTTGGGCTGCACTCTATGTCCAGCCTCTTGCATTGTCAGCCCATGGTTGATGACATGATCAACTAAGGTTGCTCTGATTTCATTTACCAGTTGCTGTCTTCTTCGTCCATGACCTCCTATACCAGCTCTACCCCTACCTCTCACTCTTCCTCCCTCTCTCATCCTCACCCTCCCTCTTCATCTTCCTCTCTCTGCAATGTCTTCCATTGTTCTTGAAAAAAAAGGTGCTCACCTGTGGTCTTTTTATAGTGCTTACTTCGTGATTGAAGTGGTAACAATTAACCATTGAAGTGTTTGGCCAGTTGGCACATATATTGGCCAATTAGCTCATGTTCTGTCCTTTTGAATGGCAGTGTGTTGTAATGGCAAACATGTGACTTTATGTCAGATTGTTGTGTCTTATGCAGAGAAACGTGTTTAGTGCATTTAGAAAGTGCCATTTTGAATTGCAAAATGTGTGTAAAGCAGGAAATGTGTTTAGAGTTTTAGAGACTTGAGAAGAGGTTTTGCTCTCTTTGTGTCAGTTTGAATAATTGTGCTATGCATGTCATTTTAGTGTGTTAGCAATTGTGAAAAACTGTAATACAAAAAATATATTTTAGCAAAAGTCCTATAGTTTCTATGATTTGGTAAGTATTGTCATTTGCTGCAGGCAGAAGCTTGGAAAGGATACTAACAGAAAACAAACCTTTATATTCTTAATATTTACAAGCAGGTGGTGAAGTCTTTGATTTATTTAATTTACTCTTCAATGCTGTGATTTTAGTTTAGATTTTACAATATGTGTTACCTTATAATCATCAACACCATAATAATAATATCACATTGGGTAAAATCCTGAAGAAACATTAAAAAACATTATTGTTGCTTACAAAAAAAAATGTCAGGCAGAGTAATGATTATGAAGCTGAAAATTGGAGGTGTGATGATGAATGTTGTTAGTACATATGCACCGCAAGTTGGGTGTGCAAAGAGTGAGAAAGATTTCTGGAGTGAGTTGGATGAAGTGATGGACAGTGTACCCAAGGGTCAGAAAGTGGTGATTGGAGCGGATTTCAATGGACATGTTGGTGAAGGGAACAGTGGAGACGAGGAGGTGATGGGTAGGTATGGTATCAAGGAGAGAAATGAAGAAGGCCAGAGGATAGTGGATTTTGCCAAAAGGATGGACATGGCTGTGGTAAATGCACATTTTAAGAAGAAGGAGGAACAGAAGGTGACATGCAAGAGTGGAGGAAGATGCACACAGGTAGATTACATCCTATGCAGAAGAGTCAATCTGAAGGAGATTCCAAAGTGGTGGCAGGGGAAAGTGTAGGTAGACAGCATAGGATGGTGGTCTGTAGGAGATCATAAAGAAGAGGAGAGTGAGGGCAGAGCCAAGGATCAAATGGTGGAAGTTGAAAAAGGAAGACCGCAAGGTTGAGTTTGGGAGAAGGTGAGACAGAACCTGGGTGGCAGTGAAGAGTTACCAGACAGCTGGGAAACTATGGCAGATGTAATAAGGGTGACAGCAAGAAGGGTGCTTGGCGTGACATCCGGACAGAGGAAGGACGAAAAGGAAACCTGGTGGAGGAAGGGAGAAGTACAGGAGAGTATAAAGAGGAAGAGGATGGCAAAGAATAAGTGGGATAGTCAGAGAGATTCACAAAGTGGACAACAGTACAAGGAGATAAGGCGCAAGGTGAAGAGAGAGGTGGCAAAGGCTAAAAAAAAGGTGTATGATGAGTTGTATGAGAGGTTGGACACTAAGGAGGGAGAAAAGGACCTGTAGCGATTGGCTAGACAGAGGGACCGAGCTGGAAGAGATGTGCAGCAGGTTGGGGTGATAAAGGATAAAGATGGAAACGTACTCACAAGCGAGGAGGGTGTGTTGAGCAGATGGAAAAAGTACTTTGAGAGGCTCATGAATGAAGAGAACGAGAGAGAGAGAAGGTTGGATGATGTGGAGGCAATGAATCTGGAAGTGCAACAGATTAGCAAGGAGGAAGTATGGACAGCTATGAAGAGGATGAAGAATGGAAAGGCCATTGGTCCAGATGACATACCTGTGAAAGCATGGAGGTGTTTTAGGAGAGATGGCAGTGGAGTTTTTAACCAGCTTGTTTAATGGAATCTTGGAAAGTGACAGGATGCCTGAAGAGTGGAGAAGAAGTGTACTGGTGCAAATATTTAAGAATAAGGGGGATGTGCAGGACTATAATAACTACAGGGGGATAAAATTGATGAGCCACAGCATGAAGTTATGTGAAACAGTAGTGGAAGCTTGGTTAAGAAGTGAGGTGATGATTAGTGAGCAGCAGTATGGTTTCATGCCAAGAAAGAGCACAACAGATCTGATGTTTGCTCTGAGGATATTGATGGAGAAGAATAGAGAAGGCCAGAAGGAGTTACAGTGTGCCTTTGTGGACCTGGAGAAAGCATATGACAGGGTGGTATTGTATGAGGAAGTCGGGAATGGCAGAGAAGTACATAAGAGTTGTACAGGATATGTATAAGGGAAGTGTGACAATGGTGAGGTCTGCGGTAGGAGTGACGGATGCATTCAATTTGTTGGTGGGATTACATCAGGGATCGGCTCTGAGCCCTTTCTTATTTGCAATGGTGATGGACAGGTTGACAGACAAGATTAGACAGGAGTCCCTGTGGACTATGATGTTTGCTGATGACATTGTGATCTGTAGAAATAGTAGGGAGCAGGTTGAGGAGACCCTGGAGAGGTGGAGATATGCTCTAGAGCGGAGAGTAATGAAGGTCAGTAGGAACAAGACAGAATACATGTGTGTAAATGAGAGAGAGGTCAGTGGAAAGGTGAGGATGCAAGGAGTAGAGTTGGTGAAGGTGGATGAGTTTAAATACTTAGGATCAACAGTACAGAGTAATAGGGATTGTGGAAGACAGGTGAAAAAGAGAGTGCATGCAGGGTGGAATGGGTGGAGAAGAATGTCAGGAGTAATTTGTGACAGACGGGTATCAGCAAGAG
This sequence comes from Polypterus senegalus, assembly GCF_016835505.1. Classification (NCBI taxonomy): domain Eukaryota; kingdom Metazoa; phylum Chordata; class Cladistia; order Polypteriformes; family Polypteridae; genus Polypterus; species Polypterus senegalus. The sequence goes on from NC_053154.1 coordinate 281,010,900, forward strand.
TGAAAGGGAAGGTCTACAGGACGGCAGTGAGACCAGCTATGTTATATGGGTTGGAGATGGTGGCACTGACCAGAAAGCAGGAGAGAGAACTGGAGGTGGCAGAGTTAAAGATGCTAAGATTGGCATTGGGTGTGACGAGGATGGACAGGATTAGAAATGACCTGCATGTCTTTGGACTGTGGGAGGAAACCAGAGTACCTGGAGGAAACCCATGCAGACAATAATAATAATAATAATAATAATAATAATAATAATAATAATAATAATAATAATAATAATAATAATAATGATAATAATAATATATTTTATTTATACAGTGCCTTTCCCATGCTCAAGGTGTAATCTAAGTAAACAATGTCTAGACCTCAGCATTAGAGTTTGGATTGCATTATCTATTGGAGTGTACAGTATTTAGTAATGCATGTAGTACTGAAATAGTTTGGTTTGTGATGTGCCATCTGTTTGAATGACAAATGCAATGTGTTTTATTACTACAAATGTCTGTGATGTGCAGTCTGTTGGAAAGAAAGAGACATAGCAACTGGCTGGACACACAGACACATGTTCCTTTATTAAATTCGATTTGAAATAACTATGCAAAATAAGTGCAAATGAGTGTATGATAGATTTAAAATGGTCAACACAAACAGCACTGAGGGAGCATCAGTTATGGCACTACAGCCATGTGACGCAGTTCCCACAGGGTGATCCGGCTCACAGGATCCTCATTGTTGAGGACCCAAGTATCTGGACCAGGCCAAGAGGACATCCACATAACACCTGGTTGTGGTAGATAGATGATTATTTCTGGGGAGTGGGGCTGGACCACGTGTCTGCCTGGGGTGTTGCCAACCAGGATCCCAAGCTTTTTTGTCATGTGGTGTGGGCGGCAATGCGTTATACCAGTGCATGCTCTCCATCCTGACGTGACGTGACCTTAAAGGTCTCTTCCAAATGGCTGTCTCCAGTCACGTAGCTGTGGGGTTGTATCTGAGCTCTGAAAAGTCATCACCCCACATGCTAAGATTTCTAAACCATGCAAAGGCCAGTAGCACTCAACTCACTTTCAATGAAATGCTTAGGACATTTGGGGTAACACATCATAAAGGCAGAGACTAAACCCTTTGAAGAGAACCACATGTTTGCTTAGTGTGCAAGCAGACAACTGTTTGGACACACTGCTGCTTGTCTTACATCATCTCTGCTCTTTTCTTGACATGCCTTCCACTTATGAAAGAACACTATTTCGGAATATTTCTTTTGCAATTTAACACTATACAGCTTTGAATAATAATTGATAAATTGAATAATTGTAATATTCATCTGTATATTATACCCAATTATCTTTTAAATCATTTGGAGATATCTAGAGTACATAAAACTTTCTCAAACTTCATTTATTTTAACACGGGGGCTCCTCAAGGTTGTGTCATGTCTTCTGTGATCTAAGGCACACCAATCATCACCATCCTGTTATCAAGTCTGCTGATGAGTCACGAAAGCCATTACACAAACCGAGTAGACTGTTCAGTGAGGTTTCTCTCAACGTCTACCAATCTTAAACTTGATGCCAGAAATTTGTTCATTCATTTCTCATGGTTCTGGGAAAGAAGGTGGAATTTCTATGAACTCACATTACTAATGATCTATATTGGAACACTGATAAAATATATTTATTCTAAATGCAATCAGAATTTACTTCTCCTCCCATTCAGACTTTTGAAAGTGAACAGGGATGATCTCATGCTGCACTTTGTACCCGTCACTTTCAGCTCCATTGCCTGCTACAGTGGCATAACAAATGAACATTTAAAGAAACTTCAACAGGTTACCAGGCAGGAAGCCAATGTGACTGGAGCCGATGTGGATGATACGCTTGTGCTACAGGGCAGCCGACGAAACTCTGCTGTTGACAGCCATTCATTACATGCTGTGCTTGCCTTCAGTAAGCCATGGAGGATAGTGGGCTTAAAGCTGTGCACTAACCTCATCAGTGGAAGCACAGATTTGTAATCATAAAACTTCACTGCCGTTTGAAGCACCTTCAGTGGGGTCTGCATAAACACAGTATACATTACTATGAAACATTTATTAAAAGAAGTGTTTTTCTAAAATGTGCTTAGCATATAACCAGCTCTGTGTGTGTGTGTGTGTGTTTTTCTTTATAAAGCAACTGAAAAGTCACATTTCTTGTTTTGTCTATAAGAGACTGAAAAAAAAAGTTCAAACTTTAAATGGACAAAATAAAATTTATGAATGGTGCCACACAGCTTAGGCTCAATTGGTGTAGATCGAGCTTTAATAACATACAGTAGACTACCTTGGCATAATATCCTGACAGTGACTGAGAGATGCAAATGTATGAATCAGAGGCATTCACTTATTTACATGTTGAAGAAAATACCAAAACACCCACATGTCCCATTTGAATGAGGGGAGCTTGTCTCCTCATCTCTCAGATATCTTTCTTTTTGCCTCTAGTATCTGGATACTCTTCTTCCCAACTCTAAGCTCAACCTGTTATGGCAGGGGATAACTTTTGCAAAGTTCATTTTCCAAGGTCAGCTGCAAACCTTCAAGGCTATAAGGCCATCAGGTGATATGGCCATCTGGTGGTCTTTGTTTTCTCTACAGCCCTGGTCCCACACATTTCAGTCTATTCTTGGGCTGCTTGCTATAACCAACAGGTAGCAGGGTACCAGTAGCTTCCTCCATGACTCACTGTTGCCATCGACCGACTTGAAAGATACAGCTGGGTGTCACTGAAGGCCCAAAGACTCCACCTGTGAGGACTGTGCCCAGAGCACAGATGATACTATCAGCTGTCATGAATTAATGTTGTGGCTTCCTTGGAACCATCTTGGACTTTAATTTTTGCAATTTTTTGTAATTGTAATTGTGTTGTTTTTTGGATTTTTTTCTTTTATTGCTATTTTAGTGATGCCATCATGGTTTTATTTTTTGTTTTTTGGTTGCCACCATTAGTTTAAGGTTTTTATGTTCTTTGCTGGTCACACAATGCAGTGGTCACATGACACATTTCCTGCTTACCTAAGATTGTGGTGTGCATCTGTTAACTTAGAAATGAAAGGCACTGTTCTCTTGATAAAGCAGGACTACTAAAGAACAAATATGGATCAAAATCTTTTTTTTTCCTGGTTTTGAATTTCCCTCACATTTTGCTTTTGATTCCTTTGTTTCTTTGACTTCTTGGTGTAGAACGTCCTATCATTTCCCTTTAGTACCTGCCATATTATTTCTTAGTCAGAGTCTCTCAGATAATGTTTGTTGCCACTTTGAGTTTACTATGGACTTTTGATATGTTTCACTTTAGTTTTTATTTTTTTGATTAACTTTTATTATTACTACGATAGTATCATTATGCCGCTTATTTTATCATAGCAGCTCGGGTGCAACCATCTTGAATTTTAGCAATGGTGCCATTGCTGTTGCAGTGCAGAATATGTGATGTTTTAGTTTCAGGATTCAAATGTTATTAAATGTAATCTGATTAAGAATTTTAACTAACATTTTTCAAACTGATAATTGGTATTTCAGAGGTCTTTGAGGTATGATGGCCTTTTGGCTAGTCCCCTGACTTTGATTTTAACCTTTTCCACTGTTTTTCTAAGCCATTCTTGCTTTCAATAAAATATTTAGATTTGAATTCTCTTGTCAATACCATGCCTGGCCCCTCATGACTACACCAGAAAGTCACCAGGGACCACCACCTCCTGACATCTCTCTTTCTCCTTGCAATGGGGTATTCGGTCCTTCCAGAACAAAGATCTATTCTACTAATAATATTTTTTAAGTTTACCAGATAATTACTATCAAGTCAAGTCAAGTTCGGGAGCATGGACTGGTACAGTGCGTTGCCGCACCCACTACACGACGAAACAACTCGGGATCCCAGTTTGCAACCCCCCAGGCAGACACGCGTTCCAGTCCCACCCTCCGGAAATGACCCTCTATCTGCTGCAGCCATGTGTTACGTGGGCGGCCCATTGGCCTGGTCCAGCCACTCGGGTCCCGAACAATGAGGATCTTACAAGCTGGATCACCCTTGGGGAAACGCGCCACATGGCTGTAGTGCCGTAACTGACACTCCCTCACAATGCAGGTAATGTGCCTCATTTGGGACTCCATGAGCAACCGCTCATTCGATACAAAGTCAAACCAACGGTACCCATGGATTTTCCAGAGAGACACAGTACCAAAGGAGTCCAGTCTTTGTCTCAGGTCACTGGATAGCGCCCATGTCTCGCAACCATATAGCAAGACAGGACTCTTAAGAGTTGGACCTTCGTCCTTTTGCATAGATATCAGGAGCACCACACACCCCTTTCCAGCGACCTCATGACCCCCTCAAACTCTCCCAATCCGTCTACTGACTTCACAGGAAGAGTTATCAGAGACATGAATGTCACTACCAAGGTATGTAAACCTCTCAAGAAGGTCAACACTCTCTCCGCAGACAGACACACTGCTGATGGCTGTGCCCAAGAGGTCACTAAAGGCCTGGATCTTGGATTTTATCCAGGAAACTCGCAAGGCCAGACACTCAGACTCCTCACTCAGTCTCTCGAGCGCTCCATTGACTCTGCGAACATCACAGCATCATCAGCAAAGTCAAGATCAATGAAACTTTCTTCACTAACAGATGCCCCACAGCCGCTGGACCCCATGACCTTGCCCAACACCCAGTCCATACAAACATTGAACAGAGTAGGAGCAACAACACACCCCTGACGAACCCCAGAATCAACTGGGAAAAAAACGCAGAGGCCCTGCCTCCACTCTGCACAGCACTCACAGAACCAGTGTATAGGCCGACCATGATATCCAGCAACCTCGAGGGGATCCCGTGAACCCTCAGGATGTCCCACAGGGCAGCTCGAACAACTGAGTTGAACACTTTGTGAAAATCAACAAAGGCTGCAAAGAAACTCTGCTGATATTCATGTTTGCGCTCCCCGAGAACCCTCAGTGCCAAGATGCGGTCAATGGTAGACTTCTTAGGCGTAAAACCAAACTCTTCCAGTCGCTGGTAGGTGAGCAAGTGATCATGGATCCTATTGAGGACAACCCTAGCAAGGACCGTACCTGGCACAGGGAGCAGTGCTATCCCCTTGTAGTTGCTGCAATTCAGGCAATCACCCTTCCCTCTCCAGATAGGGACGACAAGTCCCGTTTTCCAGTCAGTTGGGATGATGCCAGTCTCCCACATAGAAGCAAAGATTGCTTGCAATGCCAGGAGGACAGCCTTACCACCAGCCTGGAGAAGTTCACCCCGAATACCATAGATCCCTGCGGCCTTTCCTCCCCTCAGCTGGTTCACCACCTTTGCAATCTCAGTGAGATTGGGTGGTTCACAGCTAATTGGAGGATCAGCCTTAAGAACTGTGGACCCAGAGATATCCAACATCCTAGCTGGAGGATCAGCTTTGAACAACTGCTCAAAGTAGCCAGCCCAGCGGGTCACAACTGCAATGTCATCCGTAAGGACTGCTCCATCAGCCGCCCTGACTGCTACTCTCCGAGGAACAGATTCAGATGTGCGTAATTACTAATTTAATCAATTCCAAATTACTATATACACATACATTTTAAAATATATTTGTAACAGGACACAATAAGATCCATAATAAATACTCATTTGGAAAGTGTATAATTTGGACTCAATTATAAAAGTGGAAACCATCAAATTAATTTATGACTTTTCCAGTAAATCAGAACAAAATGAAAACATGGCGAGCAGGTCCTGAACGTTTCAGTGTAACACACAGTACTGAATGTCTTACAAAAATTAAAAACAAATAATGCAAACTCTTCATAGCAAGTTGTAGTATCTGCTATTGTTTCTAGAAGTGTTTCTTAAATATAGTGTACAAATAACTTGCCAATAAATAATATGTACACACAGTATTTTACAGAAATCTGAGGGTAGCACTGTGTGTTGCTGTGAAAAATAACACTTTCTACAGTTTCCAGGACTAAGAGGATGCATGCAAAAAGACTGATGGGATATACTATATGTAAATACCAAAAATTACCCTAAAAAATATACACTTACAGTTAGGTCCATAAATATTTGGACAGAGACAACTTTTTTCTAACTTTGGTTCTGTACATTACCATAATGAATTTTAAATGAAACAACTCAGATGCAGTTGAAGTGCAGACTTTCAGCTTTAATTCAGTGGGTTGAACAAAATGATTGCATAAAAATGTGAGGCAACTAAAGCATTTTTTTAACACAATAGAAAAACGTTGTCTCTGTCCAAGTATTTATGTACTGTGAGGTTAATCGATTGTTTGAGGTTGAAGGTTAACATTAAATAGTGTATATAGGTTTGTAAGAGGATAAACTATAAATGCTTGAGATCTTAGTTAAAATGTTATTATATTTAACTATGTGGTAATGATAAAGAGGTCTCACTGACAAATAACAAATTACCAGTTGTCTGATTTCAGCTGATGCAACCTTTAGGCTGTTTACCAGTACTTTGAGAGGGGTTTGAGAGTACATGATAAACACAGTGCTGGATATGTGAGGAAGGCAGTTTGGAAGATGAAAGGGAACATTATGCTGTCAGAGAACCAAAGTAACAGTATTTGATAAGCCTGAAACCTACAAAATGTCCTGCAAGAAAATGGGCACACATCCTACTTAGACCTCTCAGTGGTGGAAAACTGGGAGCAGACCATGAGTTGTGGTCCCAGCAGTGTGCAGCCTGCCATTCCTGACGTCTCCAGGGTTGAGTATTGTGTGGTGCACATATAAAACAAGGTTAATAAGCAAATGTGCAGTATCAGAGGTTTTTCTTTCTGTTCCCCAATAAAAAGGAACCTAAGAGACTAGTAAAGTGCCTACTGTGGACAGTTTCTATGACAAAACACACGGTCATGATCATTGGTAGACAAACTAGGATATACACTTGTATGGATTTGATTGCCTATTGCTCCCATGGCTGTTCACTGCACCTCGCTCTGTCAAATGCATAGAGCATAAATCCTGTAAATCACAAGAAATGAGAAGTATGCAGAACAGTTTTAACCCCAATTGGGAAATTGTTTCACTCTTAACAATTTATCCTACAGGGCTTGATGTTTGGCTATGCCACTGATGAGACAGAAGAACACATGCCGCTAACGATCATTCTAGCACATAAGCTTAACTCAAAAATGGCTGAACTCAGACGCAACGGCACCCTTCCTTGGCTCCGCCCCGACTCCAAGACTCAGGTAATGTTGACACTACCTAGTTAATTGTAATTATTAACAAGCAACATTCATTCATTTTCTTAAACTGCTTAGTAATGTCTGCAATTTTACTGTTACTTGTCTCAATGGAAGACAATGATTTGTTTTTTTACTCAGTCTACTTGAGTTGACATAAAATAAATTAATTAATTAGCATGTATTTGACTATTGTTTTATTAGTACCACTAACATTACTACCACTACTAGAAACAGAGGAAATAGATGTGGTGATCTTGAGGCCTCAACATACAATATTGCTATTGCTATGACCTTTCCTCAAAACTATTCTCTCTTGTCAAACAAAGGTTCTTGAAAATTAAATAAATAAATGAATAAAAATAAATAAAAAGTATTTTCCTTCATCCATGTGGCAGCTGGAGTCTATTGAGGCAATCATCAGGTGTGAGGCTGGAACAACACCTGGACAGGGCACCAGTCCACACTACTATAAAATATAACTCAATTTCAAGTTTAAGTAATCATCTGTAACCACATTGGCATTTATCATTTCTTACTGTAACGGTAAAATGAAGGTAAACAGTTAAAAAAGCTTATGTTGGTACATAAACTATAGAAATTGTCATTATTTTGTATTGTGTCATACACAAAACACATCTTGTCAAGGTGCTCTGGAGAACAAGGGAACAATTTAGTGCTGGACAAAATAATGTAATGTACAATCATTTAATTATTAGGAAACAGAAACTACATGTGCATGGGTGCAGAATAAAAGTATAACAAAAAAGAAATTACATTTGGCACAGAGGAGTCAATTAGACAACGAAGCTACAGGTACTGGATGGTCAATTCAAATGTAAGATGGAAAACTAATATTTTAAAGTCTGCTTTACTATGACCACTGATGGAAGTTCACCTTGAAATACAGGAAGACAGATAGATCTAGAAGCTGTCATCAAATTTAAATGAGTGTACAAAATAGTGAATAGGCCAAAGTGACTAGAGGTTAATTGTGTGGCAAGGTGACATGAAGAAAGCAGTAGTGAAACGTAATCTGGGGCATTTAAAAGTAAAGTAGAACATTTTTGAAGATAACGTGATTCTGTAGAAAGAAGAAAGAGGGATTAAGCCAGTCGAGCAGTCATGTGTTCATCATGCCCATTCAATGCTAGAATGCTAAAAAGAGTGCTTTGAATCTGTTGTTTAATAAGAACATGTCAGGCCATTTGAGCTGACCTGGAAATTCCACTAGATGTAAATGGTGTATTTTTTTTATTTAGGTTATAATGTTAGCACACATCAATGCATTGATGTTACTGATGTTCTACTAGAGAAAAAAACTAGCAGAAGAGAAGGAAGACATTTAATCATTAAACTAGCCAATAATGAAAGTGGGAGTTCAGAACAATCTGTCATCAAGCTCAAAACAATAACCCTAACTTGAAGTTAAAGAAGTGTAGCTTAAATTCTTTTGCACCAAAACATTAAATGAAGAATATTTTGTACAAACTTTCAATAAGTTTGAGTGTGAACGTGTTATGAATTTTTTGTGAGTTTTCAGTTATTTCCTGTTAATTCCTGAATTACTTTAAGCAATTAATAATATTTCTGAATATATTAATTTTCTGAAGTATTATTTTATTTATTCATTCTGACACCTTATTGTTTCCCCTTTTGGGTTATGAGTGACACCATTTTGTGAATAGTTGCTTCATGAAGCATATCACAGCTACTGTATATAAAATGTGATAAGATAAGATGGCCGGTAAACTTATCCAGTAGAGACGCCGTGACATTCGAAGGAGTGGGGAGAGAGCCTGTTCAGGGCATTACCTCCCCCAGAGCACTAGGTGGCAGCCCCCCAAGGGTGACTCCCACAAGGCTCCTTGGGAATTGCAGTTTGGAGTTGCTCTACTGGGTTCCATGGGCCTGCCAGGGGGTGCTGCAGGAACTGTTGAGCTGCTTTTCGATTGTTATTGCGCTTTTATTTGAAGGCTCCACCCTGCTCATAACCATTAATGGATTACTTTAGAGAGACGCATAGAAATATTCATGATTTTTTTTGCAGCATGACGTTATTTTATCCACTAGATGAAAGCAGAATACTGTCCACAGTGTTAATTAGGCTTAATTACGCATCACCCTGTGTTTAATTCGCACTTATCCACAATTGAATTGAGTACAATGTCACACTTGGGGTTATCACCAAGTAGGTCAAAATGTTGTGTGTTTTATATCTGACATACAGGCAAGACTTTCTAGTCCTGACAATAATTTATTTTCTTTTTTTAGTCATCCTTGGCTTCAAACCCATGTCTACTTCAGAAACTGTCAGTACCTCAATGTCTGTGGAATTTTTAATAGCAAAAATGAGTAACATTAACACTCAGCAAATTTCTCCTAAAATCTAATATTGTTTATAAGAAACAATGATAACGAAAAATAGCAATCTTCCCCCAATACCCCACCCTATCAAACCCATAAAATGTTTTACTATTGAAAGAAATTAAAAATATGGAAATGCCTTTTTTAATAAAAAAAACTGTGAACCTTGACACCACACATATTGTAAGTTGACCAAATATCTTAAATTCTCCTTTGCAATTTAACAGTATTTCACTTCTTTAATACAACATTTAAATAATGAGTACAAGAAGCTGTCATTTTATTTAATTATGTATGTACCACAAGCTATCAAAAGAAGTTTCTGTTCTGTTTGAGGCACTAAGAATATTAATAATATTGGGAAAAATGGGAATAATTTTGGACTGAATTCAATAAAGCTTTGTGAGTTCTTTATTTCTGCATTTATGATTTAGAGATTCTTTTCAGATTAGCATCTTAATTGCATATTTTCAGAACACTGCAGCTGTGTGGTGGGTAATTAATAACAGTACACCTGCTTCAGGGAAGGACAAAAATGTAAAAAAGTGTTTCTAAGCTTAGATTATCACACTGTAGCCATAAAGGAGAACAAGAATCTTCTCCCAGTTAAAAAGGTGCTATGGTGCCTACAAACTCAATTATGCATGAACCTGAGGATATCTAAACAAAAGAATGCTTGATGATAAATTTGAACTGCACTTTATCAAAACAAATAACTTATATTTATGTAGGAGGGCAGTGTTTAGGGAATCTAGAAAATGTCAGAGTCCATTATAACAAGTACACTATTCATCAGCAAGTCAGAGGCTTCTTGAAAAAGGTGTGTATTGACTGGATCAAGCAGATGTGTGGGTAGTGTAGTGTTAACCAAGTAAGTATTCTACAAAGAGCAGTTAGGCCTGTCTTAGCAAAGGAGTTTAGTTCACTGTCTTCAGGACATCAGCGTTCAGCTAGGTTTGTTCTTGAGGTCTGTGGTATACTACGTCTTAAATTATATACTTTATCTGAAAAGAATGCAGCAAAAGCCTCACGTTTAGTTAATGACAGTTTAAACATCCATTCCACTGACAGAGCCAGGTGCAAAAGGCATTCAAAATTTAAAAATACGATTTGTGGATTTCCTGCACTGCTGTTTATAATTTGGAGAAATAGGACCACCTTTTGGATATGATAAATATATTGTACTTGCTAATCTGAGGCTTCAGCTTTTCATAGTGGATTATTCATTTAGCCTTTCTCCATTTATGCTCAGCCTTATGGCACTTACTTTTGTGTTTCCAGACTGCTTAATTCACTATGCTCTACACACTCATCTCGTAGCTGGTGTCTTAACTCCTTGTCATTAGCTGATGAGAACTGTACAGAATTCATCTCCAAGCAAATTGATTATTTTTTAGAGACAAATGTTATCTTCAGAGGTCTCTGCAGGAATACTATGGGAAACTCTGATGGCTTTTTTAAGAATACAGATTATTTAATATCTTTCCCATAAATAAAAAATAAATAAATTGGAAACCAAGAAGGCATCAGAGCTAATCGATTAAATTTCCGGAATAGATCAAGAATATGCCAGGTCTCCAAATGAGGCACGTTATAGGAAAAGACAGGTTCTGCAATCAGAATTTATCCTCTTGACAACTAAAGAAATGGAACAGATCATCTCTACATCGCAACATCATTACTAAGAAGGTCAAGAAGATCTTAGCTCAACAAATCCACAAACAGGAAGTTCAATAACAGAAATTACCAACACATTGACCATAAAAATATCACCTACACATTTAGAGAGTACAATAAGTCCTTATATTCGACTCAATTTAAAGAAGATAACACACAATCTAATTAGTTTTTTGATGCATTACAAATACCCCAACTAGATACTCTTAGTGCAGAGAAATTGAATAAACCTCTGACACTCTCAGAATTACTAGACACTATAAACTCACTCCAATGTTTGGATGGATTCCCAGTGGAATTTTATAAAAAAAAATTCAAATAAGTTAATTCAACTACTATTACCAAAGTTTACAGAAACTAGACACAACATAATTCTTACTCAAAGTTTTCACCGAACATTAATTACCATCTTTCCAAAAAAAATTAAGGACTTATTACAATAATGATATTAAGATACTTTGCAAAGTTCTAGCTAGAAGGATTGAGTAAGTGCTTCCCTCTGTAATATAACAAGACCAAACTGGAATTATTAAAGATAGACTGTTCTTTAATAAATTAGATTTAATTATAACCACATTTGGAATTCAAAACATTCACACATCCGAAGTGCCACTCTACAATGACCTAAAACAGAAGGGAGTATGGCACTACCTAACTTTCAATTTTATTACTGGGCAGAAAATATATAGACCATAAAGACCTGGGGCCTCATGTATAAACAGAGCGTACACACAGAAATGTTGCGTATGAACATTTCCACGTTCTAATTGCGTTGTATAAAACCTAAACTTGGGCGGCACGGTGGAGCAGTGGTAGCGCTGCTGCCTCGCAGTTAGGAGACCCGGGTTCGCTTCCCAGGTCCTCCCTGCGTGGAGTTTGCATGTTCTCCCCGTGTCTGCGTGGGTTTCCTCCGGGCACTCCGCTTTCCTCCCACAATCCAAAGACATGCAGGTTAGGTGGATTGGCGGTTCTAAATTGGCCCTAGTGTGTGGGTGTGTTTGTGTGTGTCCTGTGGTGGGTTGGCACCCTGCCCAGGATTGGTTCCTGCCTTGTGCCCTGTGTTGGCTGGGATTGGCTCCGGCAGACCCCCGTGACCCTGTATTCGGATTCAGCGGGTTAGAAAATGGATGGATGGAAAACCTAAACTTGGCATAAAGCCATGCACATTTCCAGGTACCTCATACCCTGTCGTATGCAAGTTCTCCGCTCGGTTTTGCAAACTGGTGGCACCCAGCGTCAAAGCAATGCTACTGTTCCCGTGTGGTTTATCTTTCTTTTTCAGATCCACATTACTGACGTAGCTTTATAAATACACTGAAATTAAGCGCATATTGTTTATTAGTTTAATGCATCTGATTGTAATTAACCTGTAACAACATAATGATCCACAGAATGGTCAAACTATTCTAAATACCATAGCTGCTTTAACGTTGTTACTCTCACTGCACTTTCTTCTTCTTCTTTCAGCTGCTCCCGTTAGGGGTTGCCACAGCGGATCATCTTTTTCCATATTACTCTCACTGAACCACTCGGAGCAGCTGATCGGAAAGAGAATTATCGGTATACAGCATCAAGCACATGCTGCCTCAGTAATGCTTCCTATTTGAACTGCTTCTCACATGGCAAATGCTTCAAAACCTTTACTGTATGGAACTCGCGGTTTAGAACAAGTTTCATACCAAGAGCTCTAAAAGCACTATATCAGTCCATCAACTGCTCATTGTAGAACTGTTTGTACTTATAAGTACAATTACCTCACTGTAAACTTCCGATACAGTTATAATATTACACAACCTGAGCCACTTTATAAAGCGCGTATTTACATATGATGACGATATCATTTTTAAGATTAAATGCAGCAAAATATGTGTATTGCATTATACAAATAAAACTTTAACTTTATTTAAATAATCTATATTGTTAATAATTAAGGACATGGTGTCGCTACGCTAACAAGGATCTGGCTCTCCGTTCACGGATTGTTCCTGCCTTGCACTGTATGCTTCACTGGGATTGGCGTGAAGGATAGAATAATTAAAAATGTACCACGAAGATATTCCAATGTTCCTTAAAAGTTTTGGAAAATCGGTGTTATAAGTTTACAGATGGCTTAACGTCTATTACAGAGCTGATTGTGTGGCAATTGGGTATTTGGAGAAAGAAAAGGAAGGACAGGAATTGGAGGTTAGTACGTTTGAAAGAGACAGTACTGCTGCAATAAATTATTTTATCGAAGGTCGCGCACAATCACTGCACCACCATGTCCCCATGTTTAATAACATGCTTTAACTCCTATCATCATGAAAATGATATCACGTATACATGTCAGTATTTTAGTTATTCAGAGAGCTGTAATATTATGAATGTAATGGATTCTGTGTCCTGTCGGAGGTAGAGAAAGCCGGTTTAAGAAGCACGTAGTAATTCACACATATAGAGCACATAGAAGATCAAATACAAAATAAAGCATTTAACGTACTACTTTAGTATGATGGGATTTGTGAAACTAGTAAATTAAACAATTTTAAAGTTAAGTTTATGATGTTCTCCTTTAATGACAAAATAAACTACCTGAATAAAGTGGACATTTCGAGATTAAAGTTGACATTTCGTACTTTTTCCCCACTGTGTGCCTTTTTTTTTCTCTGTACCCTAATAAACTTTCATATGTCACTCAGACAGTGGGCTACGACTCGCCTTTTCACGGCGACTTTGACATGTGACAACTTCTTTTATATTTTGGGCACTGTGCGTCTTTGTGAACTTGAGTTTTCGAGTTTCTCTGACACTCTGTCACTAGATCAACTTCCTTTTCTTGTTTATACCACTGTTTAAACCAACAAATAGTAAGTTTTTCCTAGCCTCCACTTGGTATTTCCTGAAATTATTCTGTTTTTCCTCGTGGTTTTGCCATTGTCTTTTCACAGAACGCTGAGGTTAAGGGCTATTTATATTTATTTACATATTCAAAGAGGCATAATTCTGTGAGGAGTTGGGGCGGAACAGCAGGCGCGTGCATGTGCGTTACTTTTCACGCTGATCGGGATTTATGTAGCGGAAGAACGTGGAAGTTTGCGCATGCACAGATTCCTGCATCTGGATTTTTCTGTGCATACGCACATTCCTGCTTTTGTGCTTACGCCATGTTATAGTGTCAGTTCTACGCATGGCATTATACATGAGGCCTCTGGACATCAACACAAATTGATGAATATACACAAGCATGGTCTGCAATAGAAATAAAATTTTGATGTACTTCTTTATATGCTCTACTTTGTAATTACAAATTATTGCCACCATACTAATAATCCAATTGCCTATCAACTACTCAGAATATGGAATAAATGTAGGAAGCACTTTAAGACAGAGAAGCTCTTATCTTTTGCAACTTTACATGATAATCACCTTTTTCTACCCTTTCAAACCTACACAGTATTTAATATTTGGAAAGCGCCTGGGATTAAAACACCTAGAGATTCAAATATAGATAATGTCTTTGCATCTTATGAACAATTACACCTCAAATTTAACTTCTCATAAACACAATTTTTCCACTACTTTCAATTCAGAAATTTCACTAAAAGGAACCCACTCAATTTTCCTCATCTCCCACCCATTGCTGTTCAAGAGGCAATGCTATTAGTATCTCAATAATATATAAAAACATTTTAAAGTCTCTTCCTTTCAAAGATCTATAAGGCTATAATGGGGAAAGGATCTTTCACTTAACATCTCTGAAAAGGAGTAGAAGGCAGCTATGCATAGAATACATTCCAGCTCCATATGTACAAAACATTCAATAGTTTAACTCGAAATACTTTATCAAGCACATTTGTCTCATTTAAAATTGTCCAAAACATATGCAGAGCAAGATTCAACCTGTGAACGTTGTAGTCTAGCTCCAGGCTCACTGGGCCACATGTTTTGGGAGTGCACCAACTTAACATCATTCTGGACAAAAATCTCTGAATGCCTATTAGAAAGCCTTGGTGTCACAACCACTCCCAACCCATTAACAGCTACAGTATGTTTGGTGTACTCTAGGATGGGCTGAAGGTGGAGAAGGACAAATTGATTGTAATTGCCTTTTACCTCACTGCTAGCATGCTGACTTATCTTGCTCAACTGGAAGAATCCTAGCCCACCTGATATAAGTTAGTGGGTAACTGATGTTCTGTATTATTTGAAATTGCAAAGAATCTAATTCTCACTTACAGAATCTGTTCAAAACTTTTTTTAAAATATGGCAAGATCTAATTAATCAAATCTTAGAATAAGCATTTATATCTGAGAAAAGGACATTCTCCATTCTTTGTTGCTTTCAAAGATTTGCTCTTGCTCTTGCCTCTCCTCTCTTTCTCTCAGGCAGGGGTTGAATTCTGGTTTGCTAAGTTTGACATGACTGTACGGAATGTTTCTTTCTTCAAATAAAATCAATAAAATTATATATATACCAGCCAAACACAAACACTCAGGCCAGTTTAGTATTCAAAATCCACCTAACCTGTATGTCTTTGAACTGTGGGAGAAAACTGGAATAATTCCACATGGACAAGGGATGAACATGCAAACTCCATTCAGGGAGAATCTGGGATGTGATCCCTAGTCTCCATGTTGTGAGGCAGCAGTGGTACAATTGTACCACCCTGCTTGGTTATCATTGTTTTTAAAAACTATTTCTATATTCAAAGTGACCTGGTACATGTTTTCCCCTTTAGGTACATTGGTACAGTCTGCATTGCTTTCCATCCCTTTACAAGACAATCAAAATATAAAGAACACATCCTTCTTAGAGCAGCAGACACAATTATCAAGATCTGTGGAGTCATAAATTGCCCTCTCAGTACTGTCTAAGCTTAAAAATAAGTAGTCAATCAAATCTAAAATGTACAAAACAGAACAAGCCTGATGTCTGAAGTTTCATGTTTCAAAACCCCTTATTTTGAAATGCAAATCTAACAGGAAAGTTATGTGAGGAAAGAATTTGTCAGGCATATGCGCCTGGTGATCACCTTCCTGGCTTTGCTGAGATAAACAGTATCATGGTGAGGCGCTCATGCTAATGGATTCTCCTGTTCCATATGTAACTCTGAAATGCCATCAGGGCAGAGCAACTGATCTGACCACAGCAACCAAAGCTAGCCCCTCTTGGCTGAGGTTCTATAAAAACTCAACAGTCCCGAGACAAGTTGGTCTGCTTTTTGGACCCGAACTTGGCCTGGAGCAAGTTATTCTATAAGCCTCTCCAAGAGGAACACTTTTCTTTTGAACCAGCTAATGCACCATAATGTTCTGTTGTTGGTGCCATTGAGTATGGTTTTTGTTTATTATTTTGTGCCTATTAAATGGGGACACCTGGGTGGTGCCCTAAAATTTCAAAGAAGTTTGTGCAATTCTGTCCACCCAGTCGTAAATTAAACAAAATAAGAAACCAGACGTCATGATCTACCACGTCCCTTTCATAAACCTAGGGTACTTTTTAAGTTTTTCTTTAGTCCTGATGACCTCTGTTTAATTTCAATTTACACTATTGTATATTCATTTTTATTTTGCATCTCCATTTTCACTTTAGTGAATAGCAGTACATGGAGTAACCAAAGTTTATCTCTACATGAAGTATAAATAGGTCCTTACCCAATAGCTGTGGGCAGCAGCACTCAGGACATGTTGTCTCATGAGCTCAAATGTGGCAGGAACATTGCACAATCCAAATGTTATTGCAGAAAAAAAATGCCACATTATTTGTAGTTACTATTTATTACCCCCATGGATTCCATTTTGTTCATGTTGGAAATGTGAAGTTTTTCACCACACCCACCCACACAGAGATACAAAGATACAAAAAACGCAAAAAAGGGTTTGAACTAAAAGAGCTTTCAGCCTGTAAATACACTAAACTCATGCTGATCCATGACAGACCTTCCATTTCAGTCTTGACCAAACAGTGCTGTGATTCACGCAAGCAAAGCTCAAAAACAAACATCCTACCTTGCTAATCTTAAGGAATGTAATGTCAGCCTAGGATGTTATTATTACTCTTTTTAGTGCTTTTTTGAAATATTTTCATGTCATGCTGCAGCTTCTTACAATTTATTATTCTGAAAATACTATAATTGATTCATTCATTTTTATACAATGCCTTTCACTCACACCTACAGTGACAAGTTTTCCTGACTGCTTATTCTTTTGTCTTCCCAGAACAGTACCACACAGAATTATGTTGTGTTCTTCAACAAAACGCAGTTCAAAGCAACTCCATGTACAGTAATCATTTCAGTCAGTTAGTCATTATCCAACCCGCTATATTCTAACACAGGGTCACGGGGGTCTGCTGGAGCCAATCTCAGCCAGCGCAGGGCACAAGGCAAAAACAAACCCCGGTCAGGGTGCCAGCCCACCGCAGGGCACACACACCAAGCACACACTAGGGACAATTTAGGATCGCCAATCTAACTAACTTGCATGTCTTTGGACTGTGGGAGGAAACCGGAGGACATGCAAACTCCATGCAGGGAAGACCCATACTCATTACATATGTTTCATATTCTTTAAAAGCTAAGTTCAAGCATATGGATATGCATACAGATTTCCCAGTTAACATCCAATTTCATCCTGGTGTGGCATCACTCTGTGATAAACAAAAATTATCTTGCATATTTTGTTTTTTAAATTCAGCATTTACACTTCAGCATGTAGCACTTGCTTGGAGTCCTAGTGTAGGTCAAAACTTGAGGCCATGCAGGACGCAGTCCAGCTGCTGAGTCACTGGGCCACACTGCCTTTTTGAACAATCTTGGCTGATATGCTCTGAGTTTGGTTCACCCTGAGGACATGGTCATATATCCATTCATTTTATGTATCTTCATTAACTATTAACATTAAAAAACACAAAATGAGTATGATGTCATTAAAACAGCACATTTCTGTTTTTCATTCACCATGCAGGTAACAGTTCAATATGTTCAGGACAAGGGAGCGGTGATACCAAAACGAGTCCACACAGTAGTCATCTCTGCACAGCATGATGATGGAATAAAGCTGCAGGACATGCAGAATGCTCTGAGAGAGCAAGTGATTAAAGCAGTGATTCCTGCCAAATATCTGGACGAGAAAACAATCTACCATCTCCAACCAAGTGGACGCTTTGTCATTGGGGGACCTCAGGTAAGGGAAAATTTAACAGCTTTGCCATAATGAACCTGAAAAAGTTTAACAGAGGGATATCACGAAGACGATCATGAGCTGGTAATTGCCTGACTTGTAGGTAATATATAAAACCATGCTTTTGTATCTGACACAGTAGAGGTTAACTTTCCAAATAATAAATTGGAATTACACACAAAATAGTCTGCAGATTTCATATTAAAACCTTTCAGAAGAGTAGCCAACAGTGAAACTGGGATGAAACAATATCCTATGTTTCCCAAAACTGAAAAGACATCACAGCTTGAACTGAAAAAACACAGAATGCTTTACTAGCCTAACCATAAACATTATAACAAGAGTGAACATATGGTGTAAGACCTCTAACAAATAAAATGATACAGAGTAATTCAGCATCACAGACAAATACACTTTTTTATTCACTCTGACTATGAGTTATTTTGCTTTTTGACTTTCCGACAGTTTTGCAGAAGTTTCATGCTCTGTGCATTCATATACTGGTTGGTTTAAACCCTACAGCACTGTACCACAGACTTCTGCACAGTACACCGCTTTTTAATGTTGTGTATGTTTATACCCAAAATGATTAGCAAGTAACATTCTTAAATAAAAGACGATTCAAACATTTGCTAAAAGCACCAGATTCCACATAAATACTGCATGATCATAATTTATAGTTAAATGAGATACAGTAGAAGGATCCCAAATTCAATTGTCAGTGGTCTGTAGACTATTAGTAGTTCAGGGAGCATGAAGAACCAATATCATACATGAACTGGTCATCAGAGTCCGGAACTTAACCCTTAAGTCTATCTATTTATCATATAGTGCCTTTTCTATATGTCTATTACATAGTGCCTTTATCTATCTACCTATTTATTTCATTTTTAATGCTTCTATCTATCTATCTATCTATCTATCTATCTATCTATCTATCTATCTATCTATCTATCTATCTATCTATCATATAGTGGCTTTTCTATCTGTCTATCTATTACATAGTGCCTTTATCTATCTACAGTACCTATTTATCTCATTTTAATGCCTCTATCTATCTATCTATCTATCTATCTATCTATCTATCTATCTATCTATCTATCTAAATGGCAAAACAGGCTGTGGAAATCTGCAAATGCAAGTCTCTCAGCACCATTTCATATATTTACAGGGAGACGCTGGCGTAACTGGAAGGAAGATCATTGTGGATACGTATGGAGGCTGGGGTGCCCATGGAGGTGGCGCTTTCTCAGGAAAGGATTACACCAAAGTGGACCGATCTGCTGCATATGCAGCTCGCTGGGTGGCAAAATCATTGGTTAATGCAAAACTGTGCAGAAGGGTCCTAGTTCAAGTAAGTAGTTGCTTCTTACAACATGGATATAATCATGTTTATTTTCATTATTTAATTAAATTATACAGCTTAACCATGTATAGTTAAAATAACAGAACAGTCCTAAATCTGCTTAATTCAAGTCAAGATCATTTGGAGGTGGTTTTGGGGCACAAAACCTATCCTCGGTTCAAGGCAGCAGCAGAGCCAGACAGGGTGCCAGTCCTCTGCAGGGCACACTCATGCACTCACTCCAAATCACTCATACTGTACCAGTACCAGTAGAGTTTCCAGTTAACCTAAACTGCATGATTTTAGGATGTGTAAAGAAAATAGGAATACAGAGTGAAAAATGAGTGAAGATGCATACACAAAAAGACAAAATATTTTTCAATTAAAAAAAACAAACAATATTCTGTACTTATCTAACAGATCGATAGACATTATTCTTAACTATGTTTTAAATTTTCAAAATGTAATAATTAATAAGTAAATAATAATGAGTATTAAGCTAAAGCCAAAAGACAGCAGAGAAGCATGCGCAGGGGCAACAAAAATCCAAAATTCACCATCACCAAGCATCTTGACAGGCTTTTTAGCTCTGCAGTGAAGCCGTTAGACAATAAACCACCAGGTTGGCAGGTCAGTGTGTGATTTACTAAGTGATTCAAATCAAATCTCTTAACTTGTTTGCACTTAAATTGTTAAATATACATGTCTGTGTTCACAAACTGACTTTGACTGGTAAAAAGTAAAAAATATATTAAAACACTGTCTAAAAGAAGGTTAGCCCCAACAGTCTAACTTGTCTTTTTTATGTTAGATAGGCAGCAAACACAAGGTCCAAGCTCCACAAATATCTGCAGTAGATATACTAAAGCTCAGTTTAACTTGTCATAAAAATACTTTTCATCAGTGATGTACTGAATTAGTTACCTTAATGTGAAAAGTAATTTGTATAGCATTAAAAATCATCAAACTTAGGTATTAACTCATTTTTATATTTAACAACAACCAATTTACATAAATCTTTAAAACTTGTAAGAGATATTAAAGTATTTATAGGCATTTATGACTGACATATACAGCAAATGAAAACTGCACGGTGATGTTTATCAAGGTTTATAGTAAATTTATGATACGAACGGCAATAAAAGAAACCAACTTAGAAACAAATATCAATTTAAAATAAATGTAAACTCATCCTGCCGTTTTACATTGGTAGGCAAAGAAATGGATTAGCAAATATTTATTTTTAAGAGCCTGTGTTTTAGTTTTTCATTTCAAAACCATTTTGCACCAGTTGTTTTACTCTCACATAGGTTGTGACTGCACAGTAATCAATAAGGCTTACGAAAGAAATAGTATTGTCCAGTGTCCCTTTTAAAATATTGTTATATTGCAGTCCGTCATATTGGCTTTTAAATATTTTTCTTTAATTTAACTGAAGCAAAGAGGAAAAACAAATTAATAAAACTGCTCAGCAGGCAAAATCACCAAGCACGAACAAATCACACTCTGCTGAAAGTGACAGCAGAGGCAAATGAAAATTAAAATGAATTCTTAAAATAAAGTGTTAATCACAACAAGCTTCACTGTAATTAACTGATACAAGAAATGCATTTTCATTCCAGTATATCACATTGTAATTTTATTGCAGTTTATTTCCTTAGCTTTGAAACCTGAACTAAGAAATATTCCAAGAAAATCAATCAAAAACAATGAGCTGTTTAGTTACCACAAATATTGCATTACTGCAATTGGTATGGGTCTGTGTCCAACAATGGACCGGTGCCTGCCTTGAGTGCAGTGGTGCTGGGATAGGCACATTAGTAAACCCTACAAACCTGAACACAATATGTAGGATAAAAGATGAATGAATGAAGATAACATAACAAGCACATCTTTGACACATAGAAAGAAAACCAGAGTACTTTTTAGAGAAACGCAGAGAAGGTCAGCAGGCCAGGATCTGATGCCTACTTCAAAAGGGCTGATCTCAATGACTAGTGGCATTAAGCAGTAATGGGTAGAAAAGTAAATCAAACCTTTGATATGAAACAGTTTCTAGTAAAGAACATAATGTTTATTCACGAAAAATGTTCAAAAAAGAATATCTCCTTTTCAAGGTCTCCTATGCTATTGGAGTTTCATATCCTCTGTCGATATCACTGTTCACTTATGGATCCTCAGAAAAAACAGAAAAAGAACTGTTGGACATTGTACACAAAAACTTTGACCTCCGACCCGGGGTCATTGTCAGGTAAATATGCCATTTTTTTCAAATAAAGTTGAAAAAGTTTTAGGTTGAAAATGTTTCACTTTTGGGCGGCATGGTGGCGCAGTGGGTAGCACTGCTGCCTTGCAGTGAGGAGACCTGCGTGGAGTTTGCATGTTCTCCTCGTGTCTGCGTGGGTTTCCTCCCACAGATCAAAGACACGCAGGTTAGATGCACTGGCGATTCTAAATTGTCCCTAGTGTTGGCTTGGTGTGTGGGTGTGTGTATGTGTGTGTGCCCTGTGGTGGGCTGGGATTGGCTCCAGCAGACCCCCATGACCCTGTAGTTAGGATATAGCGGGTTGGATAATGGATGGATGGATGTTTCACTTTTTTTATTTGTCAATTATCAAAACATTTTTTGCTAATTTACCTTACAAGGAATGCTAGACTGGTAACTTAAAACCTGAAAATGCAACACTTGAGTTTAATCTTTGATTATATGAACTTAAGGGTGTGACCACAAGGGGGTGCCATTGAGTCCCAAACTCCAGACACAACCACACTGACACAAGTCCTGGTTCAAATGTTATAAATGGTTTATTCTTACAACTGCCTACTGGCATAAACCAAACAGCACAATTCTTCTTCTCACTTCCTTTCTGTCCTTCCACTCCACCAAGCAAGCTCTGTCCTTCTCCTCTTCCAACTCCAACTTGCACGGATGAGGAGGAGCGGCTCCTTTTATCTTAGACCCGGGAGTACTTCTTGTGCCAGGGCATAGCCTGTAGAAAGCACTTCTGGGTCAAATGGAAGTTCCAAAGAGTAAGGATCACGTTTCTTGGTAAGGGATTGGAATCCATCCTGATTTGGATGCCCCAAATGCCTGCTGTCCTTAATCCTAAACCTAACCCCCATCCTCAAAGGCACTAAATTAATCTTTCCAGGGCAAGGTGGCCAGTTTTACAATGTGTACACTATTGAACAAGAAGTTATAATCACCATAATGTTCATGACTTCTGTCTGAAATAGAACAACAACAGTCAGCAGAGGAAATGTCCAGCCTGTAGTGATCTTTGGCTACTCCTGAAATCTTATATGGGCAAGGTCTCCAACCAAGTCCAATTTCATGACATTCAAAGCAACAAAAGTTCCCCATTGAATGTTTTGTCCTGTGCGTTTAGAAGCAGGAGAGAAAACCAGGATCGACACCCTGCTTTATGGATTTTGACTCTCCTTTTGTATTCCATGGGTTCATCTGGGCAGGAACAACAGGATAACATGACCCTAGGGATTCTTTCACTCAAATGCTGGGAAGAAATTACTTTTTAGCATGATCCCCCAATTAATTTTGTGGTACTGGAACAGTCTGGGATACTCTATCAGTAAAAGATGGACCTCTGATTGTCTGTACCATTTGTTCCTGTTTTTTAGATGGGACAGCCACATATTTTGTAGGGGTCTGAGTAATTTCGATGCTGGCTTTAATATATTGGCCCTTTTCACTCTGAACTCCCTTTCCATCTTGGTCTCTATAGTCTGAGGAGACATTTCTCTGACTGGATGCCCAAACACTGGAAAATCAACTGTCGGACCCTGTTCATGTGTCGAAACTGCAGCTACTTGGTTCCCCTCATGTATGTCCAGGACCCCTTTGCTCTGCATTCCCTTATTCATTACTGCACATTCATTACTTGTGCAGCCAAATCAGCTTTAGTCATAAGTCTCATGCCTGCCTGTTTCAGATAGGCTTTCAGTGTCTCCAGTGGTGCACCCGTAGCAAGCTCTGTACGGGTTGTACACTTTCCTCAAGCTTTCGTAGATCTAGCCAACACTAATTTCTCTGGCTCTCGTATTGGGCTTCGGGTGTTCCCTTTTGCTCCTCTGAAGTCGGTTGGTGTGTGTGCTTTATGCATGCCTAGTTGGGCCTCGCCATGTTACTTGGGGGATATAGCTTGGGCAGTCACCACATTGACCAGTCTATTCTGGCTGCATTATTTTTGTTCCAGTTTCCAGACATGAGTCCAGACTGCAGTTATTAAAAGAAGTGGTGAACATGTCTCACTCACCAATTCTTCATTTGTATCTGTATCTGTGGTGTGGTGCAGCAGGATTTGTTGCTCCATTTCTGGGTTGCTGCTTTGGTTTACCCATGGGACCCCACATTCTTCCCCGTGACTGGTCTCTGTCAATGGGACACCTTTGTCATAGGGTCTTTGCTTTGCTGTAGGTGTATCACGGACATCTTGCCTAGGTGTAGAAGAATGCAGGAAACAGCAAGCCACTGACTCACTACTCAAAGGGCAAAAATACAAATTGCCGGGTGATTGTTTCCCTGGTTGTTCACAACCCATGGTGAAATGTACCTGGGCAGGTGCCTTGTCTCCTGCAGAGTCCTCCAGAGCGTTGATGAGTTTGTCTTCGGAGTAATCATCTGTCCTTTCAGAGAAGACTTCATCTACTTCCTGTAACTAGGACAGTCTTCCCTCCAAGAATTTCTAGCACTCAGGAGGGCAAACCATAGCAACAGAAAGTTTGTGTCCTGAATATCTGCCACCTCTTTTTGGCATTTTCTTCTCCATGGTTATAATATAACAGTCATATTTACCGTGCACCATGTATGGTTAGTCTGATATGGTTTTGGCCAAAAGAAAAAATGTTTAAATGCAGGTTCCTCAAAAAGCAGACAGGCAGGAATCCTGCCGACTATGCCACTTGTGACCACAAGGGGACACCACTGAGTCCCAAACACCAGACACAACCACACAGACACAAGTCCCAGTGGAAATAAACGGTTTATTCTTACAACTACCTTGTATAAAGGCTTGAAAATGGGCATAACCAAACACAGAACAATTCTTCTCTCTTTCTCCCACCACTCCTCCAGGAGAGCTTTGTCCTTATCCTCTGCTGACTCTGACTAAACTGGTTGCGGTCTAGTGGCTCCTTTTATCTTAGACCCGGGCGTACTTACGGTGCCAGGGCATAGCCCGTAGAAAGCACTTCTGTGTCAAACGTAATTACCAAAGCGTAGGGATCGCGAATCCCTTTTCCTTGCAGGATGGTACCCATGGAACCTAACAAGGCTGCTCTATCGTACTCCAGTTCCCAACATGCCTTGCAGGTATCTGGAGTGATAGTGTTGTTCAGAAAAGCTGTCATCTAGAGTTTTGGTGGGGCCAGTAGCCTTGCCAGATTGTCTCCCCGTGTCCTTTCATCCTACTTGCCTCTTGGCTAAGTAAGGGATCGGAACTCATCCCGACAAGGAGGCCTGCACATATGTGCTGTCCATCAAAAGATAAAATGCCATAATTGCTTATTTATATTACTGTGAGTTAAAAAGAACAGTACAAAGATTGAGTGTCTACCTACATTATATGGGGTTGGCCCTTCCACATCAGCCTTAGTACAGTAAGGCACAAAATCAACAAGGTGTTGAAAAAGCAGTTCCAAAGCATGTCTGTACCCCTAGGGGTACATAGATGTAATGAAGGCATGTACCTGATAACTAGTCAATTTACTTATATGAAGGGATCTATAGTTTGCTAAGCATTCTCCATTCCACTGTAGTGCAAATAGCAAAACTGCACTGTTGATACAAGCAGGATGAATCCATCCAGTATCATCAACCTCCTTTCAACATACATCAGGACATCAAACCAGACTATGTTTTCCATTTCTCAAGTATTTCTGTTCTTAGCTCATTGAAATTGCAGTGTTTCACTTTTTATTACCAGTAGTTATATCAGTTCCTGTATTTGACTAATAATTGAATGTCTGTATCTGCCTGAGCGTAGTCAATGTCAGCCTCCAACAGACACTTTTATTAGCAATTTGATTCTGCTAGGTGGATAACTTTGGGTGGTGACCAGTTCACAGTACACTCTCCCCATTGTCTTGTGTGAAAACCATGGTGTGTGTGATGCTGTAAATGATAAACTTGTGCTATGCATCTGTCATTCAATGTCGTGCCATGTTCAAAGCCACTTGTATCTTTGGTCTTGCCTACACCCCCTCTGCATATGTATATGCATGAACAATCTTTTCAAGCTGCCTAGCTGCTTTAAGCAGAGAGTCTGCATATGTGAAGTTGTCTTCATTGCTGTTGAACATTTAAAACTAATAAGTGGTGACATGGTATAAAGATAAAGAAAATGAGATTTTAAAAGGCTACATTGTGGAGTGAGCAGCTGGTACACTATTAGAAGCATATTATACAAGAAATGAACAAACAGTAGTACATTTTTCCAATAATGGAAGGTGGCTTCAGTATTTAAATTGCTATTAAAACTGATTTGATATTTAAGACAAGTCACGTGTCCTGCATTCCTGTGACTTCAAAAGGAAATCAAGCAAAATATAAATTACGTTAGGAGTACAAACCCTACCTCCAGGTTGCAGTGATACAAAACATTTGTGAACAAATTGTGCTATACTGTATATAATGAATCTTATTACAATAAATTTTAGATTTCAACTCATTTGTTATTTACATATTTTATATTTCTAGGGACCTGGAACTGAAGCAACCAATCTATCAAAGTACAGCATGTTATGGACATTTTGGCAGAGATGATTTTCCTTGGGAGAAACCTAAAAATCTTAAACTCTAAGATGTTAATTTTTTGCAACTGCCAGAGTTACTTTACTTGTTAACAATACCTTCAGAAAGGCAGGTTTGAGTGGTGGTAAAAAATGTAGTTACAGAAAATGTTCCATTTATTAGTAGCGATTAGTGATAAAAAGTAGAAGATTATGGTATATATAGTGCTTAATCATTTTTAATGCAACTTTCAAGATTTTTTATGACAATGTGAACAAGTCTTACAGAACAAGGTTTTCTATAATCCTGTGAAGATGTCTGGAGAATCAGGCTTCCCACGTTACTTTTCATAATGAGTGCTCTCACATTAAGCTTTATTATTCAATCAATACTGTGAAATGAAGAACTGATTCTATTTTTTCTTATATTGTCTAAATTAATTTTTTTATTATCTATGAAATGTCCAGCAGGAATAATTTGCTTGACTGTGCCAAGCACAATACATATCGTTCAATGGTGCTGCTTGATATCTTCTAGTTGACAGGTATTTAATCTTTTGTAAATAAAAAATAACCAAAAACCAAATGTAATATTTGTTTCGATAATATGCTAGTTTTCCTCAACAATACATAAAAAAGTAATTGCTGCTATTATACATAAATAAACTGTAAGGTTATATGAATACTGTATATAATACTGAAAAAGAGGAGGGTAGATTCATTTAGAAATTCAGTGTTTGGAAACTTTCTGCACCTTTAATCCACCTTTAAAATGCAATCACAAAGAAAATAAGGCCACTATTAAAGAAATACTCAGGCAGAAGGCAGGTTTGATTATCTTTAACAATATTTAAAGGGCTAAAGTAACAACTGGAATTTTAGAAAATGAAATTTTGCTGCTGATAAAAAAGAGATGGATGTTTACCATTTTCTTTGTGTTGCCAGCTTTGAAATACTGATGTTAGTAGCAAGTCCTTATTTATAGATGAATGGCTCATCACTGAGACATGAATCATAAAGCAGGGAAAAACCTAAATGTTAATAAAAGATTGTATTTCTACAATATATCTGACAAATTCCTATAAACATTAACTTTATTTACATACACCAGATCAGGACTAGGACTACTGGACATGAATTATGTGAAGAAAGAATTTGTTCTTAGTGATCAAGGAGCAACAAATGTAATTGCAAATATTTATGTCTTTCATTTGTTATCCAAAGATACTGTATTGTATAATGGTAATGTACTGCTGCCTTTGTTTGTACATTTTTTATCAGTACTACTCATCAACACCACTGTCATGTTTTATTTTGTATTAAAAATGTAATTATTTAACAGATAAAGGACCATACCTTATTACCAAATAATAAAGATGGCATCAATCAAGCAGATGGCAAATTAATTTCATATCTTAGTTCTAATCCTTCCATTCCAATATACAATGCCAAAGGATGCTCCTGCTCTGTGTATTTTGATACAATACATCAAAAGTGCACTAAACATGCAGCAGAAATGTTAGTAATAAAAATTAAGAAGCATAAATATAAACAATATACAATAATAAAAAATATACAGTAAGTACAATAACAAATGTCTGCCAAGTTGTTTCACTTGTTACAAGGAGGAACATGTTGGAAAAATGTTGGACAAAGTCTACAGAAAAGAATTATAAGGCAAGAAGGTGAAACAAAGGCTACATAAAGATGATGCTATCTGAAATTCAAAATATTTCTTCCATTGACTGTACAAATACTATAACTGGATGCTGGTTAAGATCATACTGCATTTTTCAGCAGAAAACCATCACATAATGATTTATACATACAGTATATGGAAACCGTCGGACAATGGAGTGTTGTCCAGTGCAGCAGCCTGGGCAGTCTGAAAAATGGGATTTAAAGTTTGTAGGAATGAATGGCTGACTAAGGGCATAAACTGAGAAGACATTAAGCAAAACATAGATAGATAGATAGATAGATAGATAGATAGATAGATAGATAAACAAAACGTACCATATAATAGATAGATAGATAAATAGATAAACAAAATGTGCTATATAATAGATAGATAGATAGATAGATAGATAGATAGATAGATAGATAGATAGATAGATAGATAGATAGATAGATAGATAGATAGAACTTTATTTGTCCTGCCTTCTTAATCAGCGTAGTGATTTGAGGATCCTCTCTTCTTAAAGGCCCAAAATACTACAACATAGAAAGTCACAATGCCCATCACAGAGCTGTAGAACATATAAAAGATGTCACTACCCACATGAAACAAATGAAAAAGTGTTTGCCCTGCCCTTTCTTATGTGGTTACTGTGTGTTATGAGACCAGTCAAGCCTGACATTAATGTGGACCCCCAAGTACTTGTAGCAGTGCTCATAATGGTGTCCACATTAAAATGACATCACAATGGAGGCTCACTACTTTTCTCAAGACTTCTGGAGATTCTGGTGTGCTTTCTAATTACTCTCATGCCATTAACAAAATATCTTAATATTTATGTATTTTGAAGTTGTTGCACATCTCATCGCATTTCCAACACATCAGGCATTTTAATTTCTTTAAACTATATAGAAGCATTTGCACAAAACATATATTTAAATACTGTGTTACTTTCAATAGAGATTGTAGCTAAACAAATTAGGCAGACTGGCTGTAATATAACATAAAGAAACTATCTTTAAAGATTAATACCAGGTCTATGCAAAAATAGAAATAAAAGATTGATTCATGGTGTTTAGTTCAGAATGGAATGAGCAAGAGGGTTCATTTTCTCCACATGTTGCCATATATATATGCAGATATTAGTA
This sequence comes from Polypterus senegalus, assembly GCF_016835505.1. Lineage (NCBI taxonomy): Eukaryota > Metazoa > Chordata > Cladistia > Polypteriformes > Polypteridae > Polypterus > Polypterus senegalus. Next base: position 281,040,265 of record NC_053154.1, read on the forward strand.
GTAAAGGGAGATAAGAATATCACTTAGAAATACAAACAAGCAGTGCTGTAAGAAATGAGCAAATACTATATTTTGGCTCGCAGAATGACTTTCATATTGTTAAAGACAAAAGGGTGGGCTGCAATGTATGCATCTAAACAACTGTCAGCTCATATAGGGTCTGGACACTAGTGAGTGAAGTAACTGTTCATTCTCCTTTCTTGTATATAATAAAGCTAAACAGTCAACATTCTTTACTGAATAAGCTAAGAAACAGAGAGATTCATCTTCACACATAAAACATGACTTGTTGAGTATTCTACAAAGTTGATAAAATTAGTATGCAGATACACCAAACCTGTAAACAGATTTTCATTTACATAATTAGATTTTTTGTACCTTCATTAAAGAAACATATGTTGTGAACATTACCAGTATCTCATTGTTCTATTCATTCACAGAAGAAAGTCAAAATTAAACTGGACTTGATGAGAGTGGTTGGCACCCATGCCAACTAAGAGGATAGCAGCCCTTATTTCTTTGCAGTTAGAGTATTGTATATAACTATTTTATTGTAAAGGAAACCATTAGACTTTGAACTATTAAACACTTTCAGGTAAAGGTAGTGGTAAACAGCATTAAAAGAAAACAGTGTGTTTTGAGGGGTACACAAAGTAACATGAAATAAAACATGAAAAAGGAAATATCAGTCAGGTCTTTTTTGTGGTCTATAATTATTACAAAATGTATCAGAAGAAGATACATAAAGAAACACAGTGGGGTCTTTTTCAGTACAGTAAGTCTTTTTCATCTGAGTAAGATTTGGAAAAATGGAATCAATAAGTCTGTTGAATCAACAACAAAAAGGTTGATTATGGCAGATGATAGATAATGTACTGCCATAAACAAAGTGGGGGATGTATTTCACGTCACTGCAAGGCCAGCATGTCCAGGAGATTGATATAAAAGGAGACTGACGCATATCTGAAGCAGTCATGACGTCCCACACATAATAAGGACGTGACCTTCCGAAACCCTTCTACACTTGTTATGCAATATTTGAAGGGACAAATGTGGAAAACTTTAAAGAAGGGATAATATTTTGCACAATCCCCATAATGACCGCAAGATCTATGCTAAAATGAAAAGATTCATGAAACATCTGTACTAGAGGGAAATCACTAAGGGAAGGCATGCAGTAGTTTAACAAAAAATATGATTATAGATTGTTTTACATTGCATAAAATTAAACCAGAACAGGTTTTAGCTTTAAGTGCCAAAAATACAAGTTTAGATTAAACTGGGGAATAATTATAATACTAAGTCCTCATAGAGAGAAGGGAAAAACAAAGGCAAAAGTGAAGGAGTGAAAAAATGGATGGCAAGGATTAGGCAAATTATAGTAAGGGCTGCTGTAATATAAGGTTATAGCAGAGAAGTGCACTAAAAAATTATTATGTCTGAATTAAGACAAAAAGCAAAATGTACAGAATCCCCAAAGAAGCTATAGAAGAGAAGGTGTGACAGAGCAAACTTGCACAGAGCTTGAAGAGGGCAAGAAACAGTTAATTAGAATGGAACTCACTTTGCACCTGACTGTGGTGTGTTTGGGAAGTGGGTGGGCACCTGAAAGCCCCAGGGTCCCAGTTCAGTTACAAGTGCTACCTTTGCAGAGTTTGCTTGCTCTCACTGTGTTACATCAGAGTTCCTCTCCTGACTGGGGTTCAAATCCATGGTTTATGTCATTTATTTATATTACTGTTACTTTTGTTAATTTTTATTGATTTATTTATTTATACATTTTATTTAATAGATGCTTTTCTTAACACTCAAAGTCACCTTACAATGAAATTAAACAACAGTAATGAAGATATAAAAATAAATAGAACAATAAAATCAAATAACAATAAAGGTACTGCAGTAGTAACAAACATCAAAGGTATCCGGCTGTAACAGTGGAAAAACTCATATTTGGTATGCCAGTTTGAAAAGATATATTTTAGGGCAGTTTTAAACTGTGTTATTGAGTTTAGCTGACAGATATGAGAGGGAAGAGAATTCCAGAGTTGAGAGGCACTATGAGAGAATGCTTGTGCTCCCACAGAACAGAGTTTGATGTGTGGTACAGAAAGCAGAGCTGTAGATGAGGATCTGAGGGAACGGGAGAGAGTGTAAGTCTGTAGGAGGTCAATAAAATAGGAAGAAGTGAGATTGTGGAGAGCTTCAAATGTTAAGAGCAGTATTTTGTATTGTATTCAGTAATAAACAGGGAGCAAGTGAAGCTGGGAGAGAATAGGTGTAATATGTTCAGTGGATTTAGAACAGGTAATTATCCCAGCAGCAGAATTCTGAATAAGTTGCCAGATAGAATAGCATCACTGTAATCTATACGTGAAGCAAACAAGGCATTAACCAATATGTTGCATAAGAACAGGACGGTCTAGAAATGTTTTGGAGATGGAAGAAAAAGACAGAGTACCGTCAAGTATGACGCCCAGGCTCTTCACCTGGGAAGGGATATCTGTGTTCTTTCTCTTCATCTTTTGGCTGCTCCATATAGGGGTTGCCACAGTGGACCATCTTGCATCTCTTTCTGTCCTCTGGATCTTGTTCTGTTACACCCATAACCTGCATGTCCTCTCTCACAACATTCATAAACATCCTCCTAGGCCTTCCTCTTTTCCTCTTACCTTTAACATCCTTTTGCCAATATATTCAGAATTTCTCCACTGCACATGCCCACACCAAAGCAATCTCGCCTCTCTAACTTTGTTTGTGTTAATGTTGTTAATTAAAATGGAAGAACAGTTAATTTTAGCTAGTGTAGATTTAGAACCATTGATGAGCACCTCAGTTTTACTGCTATTTAACTGGAGAAAATTGTGAGTCACCCATGACTTTATGTCTTAGAGACATGCCATAAAAGTATGTGGAGGGAAAACAGAAGTGGATTTAGTGGGTAGATACAGCTGTGTGTGATCAGCATAACAATGAAGATTAACACCATGGTGTTGAAAGACTATTGGGGAGATGTAGATGAGAAAAAGAAGTGGCCCCAGAAGAGAGTAACCACTGCATTCTCAGATTTAAAGCCCTCTTCTGCTCTATTTTCCTAGCCTATGCTATATCCCATGTGGTTTCTGGGAGTTCAATCATTTTCAGAAAAGCACATTACATGGGCCAACAATAGTACATATCGTTTTCAAGAAGAGAACTGTTGAAAGCATCTATTACTGGTTTAGCAGAAAAGCACATCCAATAATTATTCTAAACTTTCACTAAAAAAGGAATTAAGCAACACTTGTGTTGGGTAGTGTAACGTTTAATTTTAGACTTATTTCCTGGTAGCCCTGGAAGTAAACCAAAACAAACTTACTGGAATTCTTTAAAAGACTTCCTCCCTTTTCGTATAAATGACCACGTAAAGACGGCTTGAGGCAGAACAATTCTACCCACCATTTGAAGGCAAACATGTTGACCTGGCAGATCAGCGGAGGGCTCCTGCTTTACTTCTTCTTTAGAAGTAACGCTCTGATAGGTAAGTAACAGTAATAACTGCATTGTGCGACTGAGAGAAAAACGGATCAATATCTTTAATAGCTGCACTTCTTTTGACATATATTTTATGTTATTTTTAAAAACATTTTGTTAGTGTTAATAATTAGCATGCTGCCTAGACTGAAGCCACTCAAAACCTGGCTTTACTAGCTAACACATTACAATACTTTGTGATCTGAAACTCATGCCTACCTCTTTTCGTGTCTTTACTTCAGCTTGTCAACAATTTTGTTTATCCAAGTACTTGGTTATTAGCTGCGGTTTATTGCATTTTTGGTGTTGGGTGTGAAAAAGTTTACAATAATCCTAAAGAGAATCTCATTGTGAAAAGCAGATATCTACTGTTTTTGAAGTGGCTTCTTTAAAGCAACACCCTTCCAAAACTATACAGAGGAGAGTTGTGAATATCATGTTTCATACATCGTGATCATGTCTTCTTTTCTCTCTCTCTCTCTCTGCTTGCAGCAGGTCCATAATGGTGAGTTACCCTTGTCAGGGGTGTGAAAGGAAAAAAGACAGTTTGCTTTCCTGGCTTTTGTAGTGCATTTACTTTAGAGCAATTGACCAGCTACTATTAAACACTATACATTAAACATGGAGAAATTTGTTAAACTGACCCATGATGTTCACTAAGTGCCTCAAGCTCAACATTATATTACACCAAATAACACAACGTGCGGTAGAAAGAAAATCATCAGAAAATAGCAAAAGGGCTTGCAAAGCACTGACCAAGGCTCAACATTAATGTACCAGTTCGCTTAATTCCCAAATTGTTGCTGTATTTTAACTCCATATGTTACAAATATTTACTATGTCACCTGTGTTACATGATTAAAATCCTACTGTATACAAAACCTGAAAATACAGTATACCACCTACTAAATTTAAAAAACAACATTGAAACCTTTGTAAAATGAATCATTTTTGTTCTGTATAATTTATTCACAATATGAACCATGACAATATTCTAAATAATATTCTAAAATGGAATGAAACTGAGTAAAGCAGGACAACAATAAAGCAAAAGTATTAAAAGTGCAGCACAGGTCAAAATAACAATGAAATACTGACAGACACTTAGGAGAGGTTTAGAAAGAAAACAACATGAAGAACAGAGAACATACTATGGGACATTGCATTATTGCTCTTAATAACATGAGCAAAAAGGATGCAAATCAGTTGTTTAAAAGTTAATGATGTCTGATGGGGGTATATTTGTGGCATAATGGCTAAAGGGCTGAAGTGCCAAGAAGGATGCTGCTGGTTCAATTCACAATTATGACCCTGAGAATGTCAGTTACATCAACATAGTACACCAGGACCACTCTAAGATGGCATATGTGGTATTTCATTGAAAAGCAGTGTGGGCATCATATGTAACTGCACCATCACAAGGATGCATTGTATTTTAATCCTGGACAAAAATTAGTACCCACTGTTATCTGCATGCAATTTCATTGGATATTTGGATGCAAGTTCAGGGTCATATTAATATTCAGTTCTATTTATAGTTCTTAAAGGTAACATGTTGGAAGGAGGAAAAACAGGCAAGCAAAGGCATCTGAGCGACTTTGTCAAAGGCTGAACTGGAGGCAGCGTGAGAATCTGGGAAAAGTTCTGCTGGGAAACCTTGGGTCCTGGCATTCATATGGATGTAACCTTCAGACAAACCACCTATCTATAGTCTGTTGCAGGGCACATACATCCCTTCATGGCAATAATATTCCATGATGGCAGTGGCCTCTTTCAACAGGATAATGTGAGGAGTAAGAGGAAGCAAACAGAATAGGGAGGAGTACAGTGTGCAATCAAGGCAGCAACTTGCTAAGCACATCTTCATTGAGCTTCTCTAAACTTTTGATTTTCCACTCTTTCTCTGGTAGTGGTCTTCATTTCATTTCATAAATGAGAAAACACGGGTTGGCTAATTTTCTTTATTCTATAACTAGGCGGCTCCACCTCCTGCTCGCTTCGCTTGCCCATCCCCAGGTTTGGTTTCCGTATATACAATTTAAAGAGATTGCTATTTTGATGGGAATTGGTACATATGCATTATTTTCACTTTTACTTTAAAACTTTTGTAAAAACAATACTTGTCCTTTATTTCCGGCCCTGGGCATGGTTAAATCTCTTTCTTGCAGGACGTATAACGCTGCTTGCATTGTGAAGGGGGAGTGGCTGAACGCACGGTAAGGAGATGCCATTGGATCATCTGCTGTATTTCTGCTGCTGCTGGCAAGCTGCGTATTCTGTTTGTCGTGCTACACATTGATCATTTAAAAGCCTGTACAGCAGCTGTCCTTTTACCACTTCGTGTCTCTGCCGCTCGCATTGTGAAATGGGGGTGGGGGGGGGTTGAACGCATACTAAGGAGGAGCAGTCGGATCATCTGCTGGCTTGCTGCGTGTTCTGCTTGTCGCTTGTCGTTGTTTTAAGAGCTGGGAGCACATAAAGTGTGTCTGCCAAAAGCATTCCAACAACTGGATGTTGGATGTCCGTGAACTTGTTTTAAATGTTGTCTCACTGCCTTGTCACGTGTGACATTAAAGTGTCTCTCACATCAAATTGTCTTCCGAGAAGATCACATCTCATCTCCCTAGTCTCCCTCCCAAGATTATTTTATAATAGAGAGATGTCATCAAGTTTCAATCTAATTAATCAAAGTGTTTTTGAGATTTTGAGGAATTTAGTTTTTACCACTAAATATTGATATATCATTCGTCATTTCTTATCTGATACCTACTGTCCTAGATGTACTATTCTGCCAAATTTTAGCCTTTTTACAAAATGGGGAGTAGTATTTTTATTGAAGAGTGAGTGAGTCACTCAGTCAACTTTGCATTATACTGTATGTGTATATAGATACACATTTGTTATTTTATCTTACTGATATATACAGTAGTCTATCTGCCCATTTCTGTTGTTATTTTCAAGTTATTTATACACCTTTGTGCTTGTATCACCTGAGCTTTTTTATTTTATCCTTTGTTTTTCTCTGTACTTATTTGTTAGGTAGTTTTGTAGAGTGTATGGAATAAAGAGAAAAACAATTGTTTTTGCAGGGTTTTCTTTACCTGACAATTGTCTGCCTTCTTCAAAAGATCCTCAAATGGTATCTGAACAATTAAAAGTAAGTCAAGTATTTTCATAAATTCAGCATATACTCAGCTTAATTATTGATCAATTTCTTTAATTTTATATTCAGGACAGTGCAATGGTGAGCTTGAGCTGACTGCACAGTAATCAGCTGTGACTGAGATGCCCTTCTATCACTCTTTACACTCACATACTTGATCACATTGACCAGGGGCCAGAGTAGAGTCTCAAGTTATCTGTTCTAATCACTGTACTACCAGCAAGCACTACCACACAGCAATCGGCAGTGTGTGCTCAGTGTTCAATATGGAGTACAAATTAACTTTACAGTCAAACTACAGCTTAAGGCCATGAATGAAAATATCAGATTCACTATAGTAAACAGTTATACTAGTATTGTCTGTGGGAGTAGGGGTAGTAGTTTGTGGTGTAGGTTAAATTAATGTTGAAAATGTAGGCAAATGGGTTCAATTCATTTTTATTTAAACAGTGCATTACTTCACTGCCAATAGTATGTTATGGCCTATAGGTTACTGCAAATAGTGTAAAGTACTCTTTTACTGTGTATTGTATAAACAAACACTTATCTGTTAGATTAAGAGGTGAAATGATGGATGCTTTTCAAATTATGACAGCAATCAGCAGAGTGGATTCTAGCTGTGACTCTAAAATTAGTTCTTCAACAAGAACACGGGGACACAGATAAAAGCTAGTTAAGGGTGGATTTTGTACAAATATTAGGTTTTCTTCACACAGAGAACCACATTCACAAGGAATACACTTCAAGGTAGCGCTGTGACTATGAGTTCCAAAGGTGGTGAAAAGAATGTGAGGTCTCCAAAACAGGCCCCAAAAGCAGGCCAGGACATTCACTGTTCTTCTCATAAGAGGCTCATTCCAATTCATCCAGCTGTCTTATTGTTATCAGCAGGCTATGGTCTTCACAAGCCTAACAAAGAGGAGCTTCCTTTTAAAAGTTCAAAATATTACAAGCATCTGAAAATGGCCAACAACAGACGTAAAACTGTTAAAACTCTGGTTTGTAAACAAAAAGGGTGAAAATGAATCTTTATAAATTTGAAAAATTATTTACAAAAATAAAGAAATACAGCAAACATACTCAAAAGAATAAAAAGGATGTGCCTAAAAAGATATCCAAGTAGTGTCAATGGTACTTTAGTGTTTAAGAATTATTTATAACTCTGCTCATTTTAGGAATTAACATTTTAATCATCACAGCTTGATTTCATGTTATCAGTGCACAGTGCTGTGACTCATTGTACAAATTTTGTGAAAACAAAAAAAAAATCAGGTGAGTCACATTTTAAACGAACAAGGGATGTGTCACTAAAACATGCTGGTTTATTACAGGTCAGCATCAGACTTAGAATTTGAGTTTGGTTTAAGCAATAAGTATCAATAAGTTTCATTCAATTTCTTAAACTCATGCCTTATACTATATACATGAGGCAACCCACACAGATCCATTGCAAGACACATACTGTACATGCATACACCCACACACTATGCGAATTTTGAGGTGCCATTTAGCTTTACAAGCCTTTTTTATAGGGTAGAAGAAAGAGACAATCCACATGGACAAAAGGATGTTCAGCAACTTGGAGTGGGCAGGACGAGAATCAAGTCCAGATCCCTGCAATTAATTTAGGAGGCAGCAGAGCTAAAATAGACTCCTGTCCACAACCCCTATCCTGCAAAGGAAAATAAATCAGAGAGCACAAATTTTGGAATGATAGATTTGTTAGATGCCGGTACACTATGATAATTATACATTTCTTGATTAGAACACATTTTTAATGAAGTACACATATAATCATAACCAAACATAAGCAATGGATTAGTTAAAGTCATTTACATCCATTCAAACATTTTCAACCCTGCTCAATCTAGTTCAGAGCATGGGGGGTTTACACTTACACACCATCATATTGGAAGAAAAGTTTCCAATCAGCACAATGCACAAATCTTTTGGGACGTGTGAGGAAAATTGGTGTATCTAAAGAAAAATCCACACAGACACTAGGGGACTGTGAAGACTCCACACAGACAGTGTCTAAACAGATGAGCGTCATACTGTAAAGTGGTGAAGTGGTAGTGCTCTCCATGGCACCATCATGCTGCACTAGTTAATGTCATTACAATACAAGATAAATGTGTCCTAAAAAGATATATATCTTTAAATAATAGTAAGCACAAATGCATTTTATGTTAAGTAACTGTGGACTGTTAAAAAAGTCAGGATAATTTAATGGGAAGTGAAATTAACAAAGTATAAGAAATGTAGACTTACAAGAAAATATTACAATTCATTTGAAAATAGGTCTGAAATTTGAAAGTAAAAATGCTGTATTTTCATCTAATATGTTATATACTCTGCGGTGGGCTGGCGCCCAGCACGGGGTTTGTTTCCTGCCTTGCGCCCTGTTTTGGCTGGGATTGGCTCCAGCAGACCCTCGTGACCCTGTAGTTAGGATATAGCGGGTTGGATAATGGATGGATGGATGTTATATAGTATAATATTATGAGTTAAAAATATTAACAGCAATAAAAGTAAACTGTATGTCATTAAACATTGTGATGTTTTCAATGTCTTAAGAATTTAACAGAATGCACAAAAGAAGAAATAGATACATGGGACAGAAGGAATGTCGCATTGGTCCTGTCTTCTGCAAAAAGACTGATGGATTTACTTGAAAAAAAGCAGAGAACAGGTAATTGCAGCATTACTAAAATTCTTTTTCTGATAGGTTTCCTTGTGTTAGAAATGTGTATTTAGCATATTTGATTTAAGTGCTTATTTATTTATTTTGCTTTTTATTTAGTTGATCACATACATGAACAGTGGAAGAAAATACAATGAAGTGATGAAATGCCACTGGGTCTATCTCTACTGACCCCACAATCATTCTCTATAATGAGAAGATGTCAAATAAACTGAATATATTTTTTCACAATTAATCTTTTCTTATCCCAAATAATTCTTCTCCTTCTTGCCTAAATGATGATCCTCGACAAAGGACAATGTTTCAGGTGAGGGACATTGGTAGTGTACAGCTACGGCTGATAACACATTCTGAAGATCAACATTAAGAGTCTCTTCATCTGCTAGTGTCACACCAGTCCACTAATGTATGTGCCTTAATTATCTGGATCACAACTGAATATACAGATGGTGGTGAACTGCAGCTCCAGATTTTTCCCCTTCAGCCTATTCTTTTCCTTAAATAATCATTTGGTACACATAGGCCCTTAGCTTTCAAATGTGTTTGAGGGGCTATTGTCACCATTCAGGCAACCAAGTGTGGTGACACAAGAAACAGTTATAAAGTAACTGCACATGAGGCATTTAATATATGAGGCATTTAAAATGAAAACCATAACCTATGAAAACAATCATCACAGCACAAAATTAAGAGATGTGTTACTGTTCATGTCACAAACCCATTTCATGTCATTACTCAAGTGTACTTAACATTTAGAAAGATGCAACATTCAGAAGGGTTCAGATTCCATAGCCTTCACATATGACATTTGTAATTAAAATGATTCAGATATAAACTATCACCTGCGTGTGTTATGAACACCTGGATAGTCACTGATGTTCATGGACACTTTTATGAGCATTTTTATATTAAACAGGAGAAGAAATAAAAGAAGAAAAATGTGGTCAATATTACAAGTAAAGGGTTTTAATACAGAAAATAAAAACAAAACAAAAAACTCTAAGAAACCAAACAAGAGCACAAAACCGGGATCAACATCACAAAACAAAGAAGGTAAAAGGCCACACAATCTAGCACTACTTTGAGTAGTTATACCTAACTAATACTAACACAAAGGTTGATTTTTTTGTTTCTGTGGAATTGGTCTAACACCAGGATATACAGACCACACCATCACAAGACTTGCAACGGTCTTAGCAACAGTAAAGACATAACAATATGGCAGCAGTTAAGCTAAAACACATTAAATGAAGGTGATGCAGTGATGCCATAGTAATAACTATATTAAATAGTTAAATCAATTGAAAGAACATTTGCAAAAAAGAAAAATACATCACAAAATGATTTCCAGACATCCAAATTATTAGAGGGCAGACCACAAATACATATGGATTATTTCACAGTAAGTCGATACTCATGTTGCCTAACCATACTGAATAAAACAACTAATATCACACAACACAGTCCTTCTTTTTACCCCAAGTTTCACCGCACAACTACGGGCAATCATTCAGTCTTCCTTACTGCACACCATCTGTCACTACACCTTCCATAAACCTCCCTTTTGTCTGGTGCATTTTAGAAACTAATTTCTTCATTTATTCTACCTACGTAATGGTTACTTCCAGCTATACTTTTTTAATTCTTTTAAGTTTTGTTTTACAGACTTCATTCTACTTTCAGTAGCTAATCTCACGTAAACTGAATACTCCATTTATCATTTTGCTAGTTTATTTATTTAGATGTTTTAGCCAATGCTTGACTAAATAAATTTTTTTTTATTTTTTAAAGCATGCAACGACATTATTCCAGCTCAGTGTGAAGTGCCCATTCCACCCAGTGCTGGCGGCCTTGTATGTGTTACCATATCAAATATTCGATACTGTAAGCCTATGTGTAACAGGGTAAGTACAATAAAAGGAAAATAAGTTGAGAACCTAGAATATTTTTATTAACTAATTGCTGGAAAATACTTTAAAATTATTTGCCAGATGCTATCATAATAAAACATTTGAAAACCCATACAGTGTCTAAAAGTAGTACAATGATTCTTACAGCAGCACATACTATTGATTGAAAATATTATGTACAGTATGTGTGTCTGCCAGCTACACGATAGGCAAATCTAAAGTAAGACAGGTTAGAGCATCGCAAAACACAATTAGAAAATGTCACGGAGGATTTATTATGCACAATTGTAGTAGTAATGGTAGATGTAGTACTATTGTCACATTTACAGAATTCAGGGAAATTCTTCAGACTGCTAAACTAAAAACTTTATTTAATTGAAAAGTGAGTGTATTTGTATGTGATTTGAATTAGCTCACTTTGAGGAAAAACAAAATTGTGACATTAATAGCAATCCTACACCTCCGCTACTGTATAAGTTTAGAGAAGCACATATTTACTTTTAAGTCAAAAGGATCCACTTAAAAACAAAAATAATATAGAGTTGTGCCTAGTATAATTTTATAAGCTTTATTTTTAACAAGCAGCAAGAACTAGCAACAACTTAAGAACTGTTTTGTTTCATGTTGCTTGTGACAAGACCTCAGTTTGAAAATGAGCACTATGATGTAGACAACACACACACTAACAAGACAGACACGTCAGCCCTGACATGAACAGGTGCTTTTACTGTTTAAATACTTTAACATTCTCAGTTGTTACCAAAGGGCATGTCTCTAAAACAACAAACATGCACACTTCGAACAAAGGCCACCTACCGTTTCTTTTACTCATCCCACTCTCTTTCATGTAATCATTCCTTTCTGTTCTGTGGCGGAAGAAGCCATACAGAATTCTAAGCAACCAGGCACTAGGAAATTAAGTTAAAAAGTCTCAGACTTTTACACGTACAAGAGGACAAAACTTGGAGATCAAAACCGAAACTGGAATATTGAATCCAAAATGTAAATCATTGCTTGATTTCAAAGTTATAGATATATTAATACATATCCCAGATATATTAAGCATAATTTTCAGTTAATGTCTTGCCCATTACCTTGGCTCCTTGCTTTTCTATTATTGTTATTTGCTTTCGGAAGACACCTTTTTTGAACCACTTTTGTTTTTAATCCTTATTAGTATGGTGGTTTATACGATTTGTCTTTAGGAGGACCATGTCATTTCCTTCACGTTTGACTAAACTTAATTTCTGAAATAAAAACCTCTGGTGTTCTGGAGTACAACTTTATTATATGACCACATGAGAATAATATATTAGGCAAAGGCACCATAAGTTGCTATTTACTTGGGGTTTTCAAAGGGCTTGGACAAAATTAAACCTGGGGTACCAAGGCATGTTTTAGTTTCTCTGGCTAAACAAAATCCTTTTTCTGTAATGGTAATTTCATGTTTCTTTTGCCTTTGATTTGCTGTATCTCTTATGATTTTTTGCTTGGTTCCTGAATGTTAAATATCTGCATATTTCTAACGGATTAATTTATCCCCCTGTCACTGTTGAACTACTGTTGCTGATGCTTGCCTTTATCACTTATAGTGAGAAAAAACTGTACCTTATTGCACGTAAATCACAAAGAAGCTTGACTGAGATTCCTTTCGCTTTTTGCATCATCTGAACTCTCAAAACTTTTTCTCTAAAGATGCCTGTGGGACTTCATTAATGGTTGCTTCAGTCTTTCTGTCTGGAATTATTCTATCAACACTAACTGTTTACAATGAACTTTCTAATGTTTAATTTGTACCAGTTGTAGTAGTACTAATATTGGTCACGTTATTCAATGTCATGATAATAATACTTACTGTTCCCTTGGTTTAGTGAATTCCTTTGTTTTTAATCACAGTACTGTATATTTTTGATACAACATGCTTCTCAAGCTGCTCTTATTAGCTTTCACAAGGGTTATTTGTAGTCTTGTTTTGTAATTGAGGTCATTCATTTATTCAATTTGATGATATACTGTAATCTTATTTGCTCTCCAAGGAGTCACATAATGGAGCATATTGTAAATGGTACAACCATTCGTCAGATAGCAGATGAACTAAATTATTAAAATATTAGGATAAAGAAATTATTCTACAACAATAAAAACAGACAGGAGATAATATTAGAACAGCTGGCGTCCCTGTCTTGCAATGTAACATCATGTGTTATGGCATCCAGCATGACTATTAGCAGGAAAGGCACAAACGAAAATTCCATTACACGTAGCAGCATACAAAAAAACACAAGTACCACAGCAAAACCTCCTATCCAGTCTTAAAAATGGCAGGAGAATTTATAAGCTTATAGAATATTTCTAATTATTCATGATGTTTTAAAGCTGTAATAATTGCGATTTTCCACTCGTTTCCTTTACAGATGGGTATTAAGCACTTTAAAGATTTCATTTACCAAAGAGACTGGAATACTTTATTGTTTCAGGAGTCTGTCGTCTATAGATGGGCACTAAACACTATCCTTCTTTTCCACAAAACCAGCCAGTCTGAATGGGTGAACTGGTGGGCTTAATAAATGCATTGTTTTTTCTGAATGTATTCTTTCATTACCTTAGGCTTTACAGAAGAAAAACATGACATTTTTTGTTTAATGGGGTCCAAGTGAAGCATATATTGTAAATACATTTGTCATATACTGTATATGTTGCACACTGTTTATGCTTTTTATTTATTTTACTTTTTATGTGTGTGTCTTTTTGTAGGTACTGTATCACTCACACTAGTCTGAGAGAGATACACGCACCTGAAAATAAACTTGTACAGAGAAGCTCTGAATCTTTTAGCAATCAACAGCAACCGATTACTGTTCATGCTGGAACACCTTAAGAAAACATGAAAACTAACTAGCATTACAAAAACAAAAGCAAGGTCAAGCACACAACATTTAGAAGGAAAAAGATGAAATTTAAAGTGCAAAGGACCAGGTTAGGTTAAGATCTAAAGGTAAAGCAAAGGTGAAAAAATGTTTATTCTAAGGAAGAGGAACAAGAAAGAGGGCTAACTAGCGAACTTTTTATAGCTGTCAAACTTTTACCTTCTGTCAAGCCTCTGTTTTTCTCTATTTTCATTTTCATGTCACTCTTTTATGGAGTCTGACAGTGATGCAGGAAGCAGCTGCTGCCAATTAATGAGACAGGCATGGCAATCAAAACCTGAAAATTAGAAGACAGCCAGTGTTCACTGGGAAAAATGTTTCTCACCTTCGCCATTAGCTTCAGGGATTTTTTTTTGTTACTTCCTTCAATGTACAGTACCTTCAGAGATACTTGTCAGAGGGAATCTGATGCAACAGTCTGCTAATCATGACATGATGTATGCTTCTCTTGAGAAAATAATATTTTTACCTGCAAAATATTAAATTCTTGTGATGCACAATTTTACATTTTTGATGATATTGAGCAGTCATTTACAACTATAAAAACTATTGATGTCAAACATGAAGGAATTTCTTTACCTTGAATATGTTCTGATTGCTTCACTTTAGGGCTATGATTTTGATTTCATCAGAAGAAGTCGTATATATGAGCAGTGTGGAGAGCAAACGGAATACAAGTGGACTACTCAATATATTGGAGGACAAAAACTAGCTTTCTGCAGCAGTAAGTGAAACTAAATTACAGATATATCACATTGACATTCTTACTTTGTTTTATACCCTAGCAATCCAAGTACCAAAAAACTTTATGCAAGTACATATTTGTGTTGTTTTGTGCCAAATGACAGTACCTAGTTAGGTTTTAATTAGTAGAAAATGTATATTTATTAATTGTCATTTTAAATAAGCTGTGACAGCATAAGAATTAATGAAATTCTGCATATTACTTAGTAGTTTAGAGTTAGCACTGCTTACCTTGGTGACCCAGGGTCCTGTATTTGGATCCCAAGCTTAGCCATTGCTGATTTGGAGTCTACAATCTGTCCCAGTGTCTGCTGGGGTTTCCTACAGATACTTGTGTTTTCCTTCCACATTCTTAAAGGCATGCTGGTTATGTTGACTGGTGACTCCAAATTGCTTGCTGTGTGAGTAAGTCCTGTGATAGGGTGGCACCCTGTCAGGGGCTATTTCCTTCCTTGTGCACAGTGCTGGTAGTATGGGCTCCACGAGACTCTTAATTAGATTAAGTAGGGTTGAGAATGTTATGTTATTATAATGCCGGCAGCATTATAAACAGATATAAATACTTTGAGCACATTTCGACAAAATTATTTCACAAATGACAAAAGAATTTATAAAATATACATATTAAGTACATACTTCACTTACTTTGTGTTTTTTTAATCCCAGAGTCATCAATTTCCGTGGCAGGTGCGCCTTCAGCTTATTTTACAGAAAATGAGGAATGCCAACAAGTACTGCAAAATCAAGACTTGCAGAAGAGCATCATTAATGACTTCCTTAAAGAGCTAAAAGAAAATGGGATAAATGGCAACCACGAGATGGGTTATGATTGCCTCATCTGTGGCTCATTTCCTGTGTAACTGTTTGTTCAGCCCTAAGAATTTTCAGTTTTATTTTGCTTTGTTTTATATTGCCAAAGTTGTGATTATTATGCAAGTATTTTCAGTAAATTGATATTACAATACAGAATTCTCAGTGGAATCCTGTTTTGAACATCAGTCAGAATAGCAGGTTGATAAAAATCTTGTAAAAAATGTACATCTTGTTATCTGTACCAATTATTGTGCCCATTAAGCTCATTGTCTTGTGTTCGGTCACATGCATTGCTTTAATAAGTAATTGATGTTGCAGTTTGCTATGAAAACAGACTAATGGTCAGAAACAAAATTAACATAAAGTTGAAACCACTTTTTCAACAATATAAAACATTTCTGAAAATGAATGTGTTAATCTGAAGCTGAGTAACACTTCATTGGCTGTTCAAAGACACAATTTTACTTTTAAGATTGCCAATATTTGTCTTAAAATAGATAATAACACAATAAGATAATAAGATCATGCATAGAATTATTTAAAGTCATAGTAAATTCAAGATTAACTTACACTTTTTATTTCCATTAAACCAGAGGTGCTTGGTTATTAGGGCTGGGTATCGGCAAAAATGTCCCAATTCGATTTGATTCCAATTTACAATGTCCCAATTCGATTAGATACCTATTTTATGTTGATTGAATTAGTGTGCACTGATATATTTGAATTGTTGGCTTTTTAGAGATTACTTAATCATGCATAGAGAACATTAAAATGTGACAAACCTCACTAACTCTTTATTTGAAAAAAAATCTACATAGTCACGGAATATCATTTAAGAAGAAAAACTTGATTAGTAATGAACAGTTAGAAAGAAAAAAAACTTTTTCACAACACTGAATTATGTCAAATTCACCATAATTTAACTAACATATTTATCACCACATCCACATATATTATGGGAGGCTGTTTTAATACAATGCAATGGTATATACTTTATTAAACATCTGTATCATTTGTGAATATTATTATAAAATATTCAAATATTGCTTCTTAAACAATAAATGTTATTCAATAAACTATGCATGTGTTATGAATCTCCATGTAGACACCCTTCAACTAAACAGCCAAATTTATTCCCTTTTGGACATTGAAAATAATCTTCAGTCACTTGAAATTAAAGATACAGTGGGAAGACTCGTGACTTTCTTTAATTCTACAAGTTAAGCATATTTTCAGTTGCTCACATGTAGTGGTCACGTTAATCAGTCTCGAAAATGTGTCCTTACAGTTCCTCCTCAGACAAAAAGGAAGCATTTTAAAATGAGGATCTAGTGCTGATATTTGTTGACAGTGGCAATGGATGAATGAAACATAAAAGAAAAACAACTGGCCATCGTGATTGACAACTCTGCCAATGTGATCTGTGCGGCATGGTTTGTTTAGAACTTCACACCAACTGCTTTGTGTACATGCTCACTTTGGTATAGCAGGCTGCTCTGAAAATTCCAACAATTGCCCGCTTACCTGGCTGGGTAAGGCATGTTACATACTTTTTCCGCTGTAGCAGTACAGTTAGTCACATACTTAAAGAGAAGCAACTTTTATTGGACTTGCGAACAAACAAATGTGTGATAGATATGGTCACACAATGGATCAGTGCATTGGAAATGCCAGAAAGGTTTTGGGAACAACAGCCAAAGAGTCATCTCAGCAGCTCTGCATACTGTATAGACAGCGAGGTTGCTCCCAGTGTGACCATCATGCAGTGTGCTTGTCTACAACACATCCTCCATAGTTGCCCTGTTGTTTATAATGTAGTGACATGTGATTCGTCACGCAGGTATCTGCTGCCCTGGATGTGCAGCTGTCACAAGGTCGGGCTACTCTTTCTGCTGACCTGAGAGATGTGGTGATGTTTTGCTTAAATCTTCATAAATCAAGTAAAGTAATAAAGTAGAATAACTTCACATATTTGCTTTCCGGTTGGCATAATATACCGCAGTTTGAAAACCTGTATCATTTGTCAAAAGCTCTTGTTTTCAACAATGGTGTAGGGTTTCATATTTTTACAGATAAAACTTTTTGGGCATGAGGTGAATTAAACACAAGGATGGAGTGACACACCGTGTCTAGTGTACATTGTTTAGGCTCTACTCGTTTGGATGCTGACTGAGATTACATTTAACAGTGATGTCGGGATAAAAGATTTCACATATTTATTTTTTTACAACAGTACTTAACTTTGGAGTTGTACAGCTTGCATGGCTTTGCTTTTATCCAGTTGTTCTTTCCCGACACAGAGTTTGAACCCATAGGAAGTCCACTCATCTGCTTTAAGTGTCTAAGATGTTGATTTCAGTGGAGGACTCACCACTTTATGCTGTCCTATAGGCAGCCAGACCATTCTCATTCAATGCAAGGTAGTAAAGTGCTTTTACCGCAGGGCCTTAACAGGCACATCTACTGGATTGGACACCAAAAACGAAGATAAGCAAAAATCTACACATAGTAACTGAGCATGATAGAGATTCACAAGATTGTTCTTGAGACTTTAAGAATAGATATTGAATTTTTTAAATGAAAAATAACAATTAATTGGAAAATCAATACTTTTACTCAGGCCTATTGCTTATTGTAAAAAAATGTTTGTTATTTTCAGCTAAAATAATAATGAGATATTTAGTTACTCTAAAAACGAGAACCTTCAGTACATTAAACAAACATCCAGTGCTGTGCAAGCCTTATGTTTGAGTTGATTTTTGTGTAATGGACTCCAAAGTTTATAATCTGGTAGTAAGAAATAACATTACAAACCTGTTAAAACTTTGTGCTCCATTATGTTAGGTGACCCAAACAAGCTCCCTTGAAGATGAAGCTTGGAAGAATAAGGAAGACCATATCTGGTTAAAATTCTACTGTAAGCTACAATGCAAATATCTTAACCAATCATTTATTAATGTAGTTATTGTTATATTAAGCTAGATTAAATTAGCATAGCTGTAAGGTTACATTTGATTGTTTTAACACATCTACTTTGAACCAGTTTATATACTGTGTGTTTAGAAGTTTGTCTTCTGAAATAATTTAAACTGATTTGCAATTGTATAGATTCTTTTTACTGTTGATTCTTGTGACTCAAGGAATTTGCACTGAACTTAAAGAGATACCACAATATTCACCGATAAGCAGTGATGGTGTCACACGCTATGCAGTTAACCTAACATTGGAAAACCCACTTATTCTCAACCCTACTTAATCATATACAAGAATTCAGCAGTTCCACAAGGCAGGGTTATTAAGTTTACTCCAGCATATTTAGGGTCAAATCATACAATGTTCAAAAATGCAATGCAGGTTCCAAGTATAGAGCAACAATCTAAAGCAGTCACAAGACAGTAAAACTTTGTTCAAAAAGGACATTATTCTACAAAGCATAAATACATTCCTGCTGACATAACTGCAACAATTCATTTCCTACAAGAAAAAGAATCTTTAATCATACATTTTATGGCTCATTAGTAATCAACTCCTTTTGACGATATGAAACCTTGCAATGAGTATCCTGGAAAGTACACAAACAGATCACAATTGCATTGTAGAAATTCACAACCCAGACAGACAGTTCAACATGGAAGATCCTGTACTTGTATGTGATGAAAGGAAGCAAGTGAGAGATGGATACTAGCAGTCGTGACCTCTCAACATGGTTGTGACTCTTATACTGTGGATGCGGGGGACACAAAGGAAAGAAAACTTTCTAAGGAAACCCTGGAAAACCACAAGTAACCAGATGCCTCATCAGCTAAACAACGTACTAGATGTTACTTTCTTCATGCAATCAAGAGCGAACATTGCTGTACATTGTAAAGGAACAACTGGTTGTACTGTATATAATTGTAATAGTGAGTCTGTTCCAAGTTAGAGAGTTCATATTGTCATTTGTACAGATTACAGTGACATCCTTACTTTCATGGGCTAATCAACATACAAAAACATCACAACTCCGTCGTACCATGATTAGTGAGTAGCACAACCTTACCTGGAAACTGTCTTCATTATCTAAAAAAATCTCAAAACACAATTGTCATAACCTTGCAGAACAACACAAATCAAATATTACATTATACTAATAATATCAAATAAATTAATACAGGACACGACCCCATTTATGATGTAAGGAGCTTCAGTACTTCACTGCCTGCCACACAAGCAGGTGGACAGAAGGAGATGTCCTGAGGGAGAGGCTTGAGGCTTGGACTAGTCTACCTGTACCTCTAGCTTAATTTCTAAAGAAGTAAATGAACATGTATACTTCAATACGACTGGTGGAAATGTAACAAATTGTATGACATTTAGTAGGCATTTGATTGATTGTATCTTGCCTGAAGAAGGAGCATGAGTTGCCTTGAAATGTTGCATATTGTAATCTTTTTAGTTAGCCAATAAAAGGTGTCATTTCGCTGTACTATAGTGTAAAAATATAAAATTCCGTCAAAAACTGCACAGGAAAAAAAACTATAGCATTTGTGCCATATATTGCCCAAAGATACAAAAAACACAAGCCTATGACATTTTTAAACAAATTACTAACGTCACACAAAGATATAAGAAAAAATAAAAAATTTGTAAAATTCTACTGAGGAAACTTAAAGTTGTGTGACAGAAACACCAGTCTGTCCACAGCTTCTGACTCCAGAGCAGCATGGCTACATGTTACAACATTTTCTCCGGTGCTGAAAGCCTTTGCAGAAGGGCTGCTTGATGCAGGGATGCACAGGAACTTTTCGGCAAGTTTCCCTAAATTGGGGAAATGTGCTTCTTGTGTTTTCCACCACTCAAGTGGATTTACATCACTGTCAACCTCTACTATTATCAAGCAGCTCTTGATCTCTTTTTCAATGGCAGTGTGCAGAGACTCACCTTCTCCGAATTCCTGTGTTTTTGAAAGTGCTGCCAAAAGACTTCTCCCAACTGTGGTCAGTTCAGATATATACAGTACATTGGTTTGAATAGAACGGTTGGGATTTATGGGCAGGCAAAGCATCTCCATTCTGTTTCACGCTTTAATATTGTTGTCATTATTGTATATACGTTATACACAATTTGGGGTGAGATGGAGTGGGGCAAAGATGCGGTGATCTGTATAAGTTTTTTAAATAATGAAAGAAAAAAAGGTCTTTTGGAATCAAGGACCCCCAAACAAGATGGCTTGCGAAAATAAAACATGCCCGATAAACATATGCTTCTTAAGGAAATAAACATAATCTGTTCAAACTAATTACGTAATTTGTTCAAATGAAATTGTTAGAAATTGAACAGATTATTTAGTTATTTATTTTTTTTGCATGGCATCTACTTTGCAGATGATGAAACAAGTTAGTTATTGAGCTGTCTTTAACGGCAAACGATTTCTGATACATTTTGCAGATTGCTGTTTTTTAAGCAACATAATTTTTTCAAGGCCAAACCACCTCCATGCATGTGAGGATGATCCACCTCTTGCAATTAAATCTAATGACGTACATTGTGAGGCTGTTTTATCCCCTGGCGCTCATTGCTAATTTAGTTTTAGGTAGTGTGGTAGCCGGCCCGGACTTTACAAAAGTGAAGCACACAACCCCAAAACTCCCCCAAAGTCCAGGCCTCTTTCCTTGATGCCTTTGCCTCTCAGGTCCTCCTCCACTCTTCTCCCAAGCTCTGTCCTTCTTCCACCCGACTCCAGCCATCGAATGGAGGGAGGCGGCCCCTTTTATACACACCCGGACATGCTCCAGGTGCCTCCTGATTAGCCTTCTGGGTGTGGCGG
This sequence comes from Polypterus senegalus, assembly GCF_016835505.1. Lineage (NCBI taxonomy): Eukaryota > Metazoa > Chordata > Cladistia > Polypteriformes > Polypteridae > Polypterus > Polypterus senegalus. Next base: position 281,061,842 of record NC_053154.1, read on the forward strand.
AAGTGCTGATAGCCAGGGCTCCTCAGGCAGCCGCCTGGTGGTGACCACGGGGCCCTATAGGGCAATCGCTCCCTCGTAGTCTGGAGGAGGCATAAGCCCTCCTCTGGTTCTTCTGGGTGTCCCGGCTGGGTACCACCCCCAGCCACTCGCCACAGTACTCTATCCTATTAGGTTACATCAGACAGTGAATGCATGGACTCTCAAGGTGTGTTTTTGATTGTTTTTTTGCAAAGTGGGTGACATCATTAATAATTTAAGCTCGCATATCATTAAAACAACAATTGAGATAATATATTGCACACTCTTACAGATAATAGTATTCAATTATGTAGAATGCTGTGTTTGATGATGAAAATATTGATCCTTAATCTGGAAAAAATCTACAAAGAGTATGAGTAAAATAAGTAAAGTACAAAAAAAGAGATACTTGGCCTGGAATTGAACCCAGGTTCAGCATCAGAAACCAACTGAAAATGTTCAGGCATCAAAACAAAGTAAATAACAATGAACTAATATAGGATTTAAAGTAATTTTGGACAGACAGCATAGCTAAGTCTCAATGTAAATTAAAAAGGTTGAGTGATAAATGTGTTAAGCATGAAAAGAGTAGGTTTAAAATACTTAGGAGAAATATGGATTTTCAGACTTACTTCAGACATTACAGACTGTGGCATTCGGCCGGGGCCCATGCCCGGCTGGGACGCCACTGCAGCATATCTTCCGGGGCAGCAACGTTGGGAAACCCAGTATCCCCTACTGAACGTTAGATGGCAGCCTCCCTGGGTTGCAGCGGTGCCTCGGACTCCCCCCAGGGCTTCATAGGGGTTGGAGATTTGTGCAGCCCTGTTGGGTTCTGCAGGCGCCACCAGGGGGTGCTGCAGCTGGGACTCCTGAGCCCATCTGGGCAGCATATTCGTCACACCCGGAAGTGCAGCCAGAGGTTGGCAATCAAACACCTGGAGCACTTCTGGATGCCCTATAAAAGGAGCCAGCAACCACCACTCAATGGCCAGAGTTGGGTGGAGGAGGACAAGGTTTCCTGGAGGAGTGGTGGTAGAAGCGAGGACTGTTTGGACTATTGTGTTTAGCGCTTGGGACTGTGTTGTGGCTGGGGTGATTATGGGGAAGACGTGCCCTCCAGCTAAAGAAAAATAAAACTGTCTTGGTTTTTATACGTGCCTCCATCTCCAGTCTGTGTCCGGTCGGGTGCAATATAGCGCCTTTTGTTACAAGACAATGAAGCTTCATTTACAAAACTATGGGGAAAGTTGGAAAGATTACCAGCATTTTTTCTTTTTTTAAGACAGGTTTAGATACATTAGACAGAAGCAATGCATCATATTAATTCAAATATACAGTTTTCATGACACGAGGCAACATCTCCAAATGTCTGTTTCAATAATTAAGTTTTCAGCATAGAAATAAAATGCTCCAGCTGCTCAGTTACATTAAATATACTCACTTAGGCCTAAAGCAGGAAATAAGGAATTTAATGAGGCTGACCCAATTCTGAGAAAGGATCTAAGTTAATGTGTAGTTAAGATGACTTTGCAAACATGTACTCAAGACGTTCAGAACTAGTGACAAAATACTGATTTAAAGACACTAATGGGAGTAACTATGTTAAAATGCATTTTGACAATAATCTTGATTGTCTGGTAATTATGATGGAAAAGCAGACATGCAAGTGGCAGGCATGAACATTTATAGGTTGAGTGTTCAAAGTTTCTGCATAGAATTTAGCTTTCATGATTTTACCTGGGCTGTGATGTGAAGTAATTTCTAACTAAAACTGTTTACTTTCATAACGCATAAATCTCAGTCCTATTCCATAATTTTAATAAAAAATATGAAAATGAATTAAGTACCAGACGCATTCTGAAACAACATAATCATTGTAAAATTAATAATGAGTTTGATTTGACCTTTGTAACTCTGCAGTGACAGAAATGAAAAAAGTAAACAAATGTTGCTTAGCCTTTTGCATTTCTTCATCTCTGTCGAAAACTGAACCTAATTCACACAGAACTGATTTCTGTGTTTTATGCATTATCTGAAAAGCACAGTCTTATTACTGTCAATTTTGAGTAGCAGCATTTACAATTCATTTGACATTACAAAAAATATGAGGCCCTAAGTGGTTTTTGGATTCAATGTTAATTAGAATAAAATGTCACAGTTCTTTTTATTATTAACATATCTTTAATAGAATAAATATAAATATGCATGCATTTCCCATAGGCTGTAAAATTCATCCACAAAGAAAATCAAGCATAGCAAATCATTTATGCAGTTTCATTGACTGAACTGCATGGAGAATCATGTTAATTGTTTTGGGATTTGCAAACATACATATTTAAAATGTGAAACGGTTTTATTGTTTATGTGATTGAGCTAAGCAAGTATGTCAAAAAGTATGCAAATATTAGTTCCTCAAGTATTTTTATTTTATCACAAAATAATCTGAATGGAATTACACATCCAAGCACTAAGCAAGCATTATGTAACCTCATCCAAGCTAAAAGAAATACTGAGGTGGACATTGAAAAAGCAGAGGGTATACAAATGGTAGCACCTGCACTAATTTCAGTCTCCAAAGAAGAATGAATGACATTAAGGATGGCAGAGAGAGTGAAAGAAAGCTTTTACAATTAAGTGGGACTTCAAATCCACTTTTTGATAGAGCTGGAGGTGGTGAACACAGAAATGTGAGGTACCAACTTGAGAGTGCCTAATGATCTAGAGCTGAAGGCTAAAATAAAACTGGATTAGTAACATGGTACAACATATGGAAGTGAAAAGCTTAAAAGCCTGAAGGTAAGAACAAGATGACAGTTCAACATAAAGCTACAAAACGTATTGAAAAAATTGGTTTATGGACATGCAGTAAGATTGTTAGGTGGAACTCCTTCTAGCACAAAGCCTGCTACAAGGTGTGTCATAAAAGAAGTAATGATATAAAGAGTACTTGGCACAAAGAAACTTTAGCTAATTTGCTGGGGAAAAGTGCGTGAAGCTAAAAATTGAGTTGTACATATCCAGTCAGCCATTCATTTTGTAAACTTCTTAATCAAATATTTGGAATATTTGGAAGTGGATGTCTACCTCTTTAGTACTGAACGTAAAGCAGGACAGGCAGAAGTGCATGCCAGGGCACACATGTCACTGAGACATAGCCAAATTAATGGTAAAAATAAACCAAGCCTACACCCCTTTGAGCACAGGACAAAAAACAAGAAAACTGGAAAAAAAAAATCCTTGCAGATACAGAAAGAACACGTAAACTTCACACAGACAATGAGTAGGCCATGTTTCTAACTCACTCCCCTTGAGGTGTGGGATAGTAGAGTTAATTGCTGGGCCCTCATGCCACCTTGGAAATAAATAAAAAATGACAGTAGTAACAGAGAACTGGCTGGATACACAATATTGATGTTATTGTGTGTTACATTAACATGCACAGTATATTAATGCAAACAGCAATGAAAAGTTTTCTTCAAACACTATTCAAGAGTAAATTTAACAAAATAAACTGTATCCTAGAAACAGGAATAATCAGACTAAAAATGTATACAAACTTTACAAAATAGATGGGCAATCTGGGGACATGGTAGTTGTGGCCACATAATTAAGGAACTGTAACATCTTACTGAGAAGAGTATAAGCAGCCATGAAGATTAGTAATATTCAATATGCCACTGTGATCTGTGTATTTAGTAAGCTTTGTACACAAATAACTGGATTATTTAAGCAACAGTATTCTTTTATCCATCAAATAAAGTATATTTTACTCTTGTAGATTTTTTTTTCAATTTTTAATATTATATTAATACTAGCTGAAATACCCAGTGTTGCCCAGGAGGAAAATAAAGTGTTTTTTTTTAATTGTTTGAGAAAAATTTAATTAAAAAAAACACAACTTTAAAAATAAAAATAAACTAACAAACAATGAACACTTACTAATGTGCTTGTCTTGTGGTCTTCTTTGTATGTTATCATCCAGTTGACGCTTGGAACCAGCCAACTCTATTTAATTTCAAAAGCAACAGGGGCGCGGTGGTGCACAAACATAAGGAACGCTGGCAGTCACCTCCAGTTTGCCCTCTGGTGGTCGTTCTGAGTGTCAACTGGATGATAACATGCATACAAGACCGCAAGATCACCCCCCACGGTTGATTTCACCACACAGTATTTTTAGCCAACCAATGAGAAACATGTATACCAAGTTTCATGAAAATCGCTCTAGCCGTTCTGAAGTGATGCTGGAACATACACACATACATACACACACACATACATTGACTTTTATATATATAACATTATAGCATTATAATTTGACATTAAGAAAAAAATGATTGGGCTCTGCAAGGAAAAACCCTGATAAAGCTTTTTCCAGAATGGTCATAGTGGTAGCGCTTCTAGTTATTGTAACAACCCAATATTATCTTAAAGTTATAAAAAGTCTTACCACACACACATGTACTGGCATTTGAGACCACACAACAACTGGACCCCTGACATGCAGGAGCATCACAGCTGCAGGCCTACTTAATCCAGTGATTTTTAAAGTGTGATTTTCTGTAGCCTTCCACATTCCAGACCTCTGCACACTCTGACAGCATCTGGAGAAAACAAAGACCAGGGTACAGAGAGCAGCTGGGCTTACTGCTGTGCTGCATTCATCTGTCTTAAGTTTTCAGACAGAGCCTGTTTGTAGATTTGTATGCCAAAAGATTCTTTGATACAAGAGAAGTGCAAACGTATTGTTTGTGCCATAATTAATTTTTGTTGTTGCGGTTGTAGCTTTGGGGTGGCATGGTGATGGAGTGGCTGCCTCACAGTAAGGAGACCTGGAGTTTGCATGTTCTCCCTGTGTCTGCATGGGTTCCTCCCCCAGTCCAAAGACATGCAGGTTAGGTGTATTGGCGATCCTTAATTGTTCCTAGTGTGTGTGTGTGGTGTGTGTATATGTCTGTCCTGCGGTGGGCTGGTGCCCTGCCCGGGATCTGTTCCTGCCCTGCGCCCTGTGTTGGCTGGGATTGGCTCCAGTAGACCCCCATCACCCTGTGTTAGGATATAGTGGGTTCGATAATGGATGGATGGACGGGTTGTAGCTTTGAGGTAGCACTATAAGTGAAATGATTTTTCAACAGTGCGATTCCCAGAATTGAAGTAGTCCATGGTGCTAACACTCCCTGCTGGACTTGTACAGTGCCCTGATCCCACATTGATGACCAATATCAATGCAGAGTACTTTAGTAACAGAACAGGTAAGATTGGAATCTGGTTTGAGCATTTGTTTTAATATTTATGCAACAAGAACAGGAAAACACTGAGATTATTCAGGACACTTTAATTTGCTACATTTTTGTTAACAAAGCTTTAAATATGCATTTTTAATTCCAATGTATCTGCTATGAAAACAAGAAAAGCAAGTACTGTAGATTAATGCTGATAATTCCCAGTGCACCAGTAATATCAATTATATTCTATGGCTTCTGTTCACATCACAACAGAGGTATGCAGTACTGTGCATTTTTTTAAATGTGACATTCTGCATGTTTTGCACACAGGGCAACTGAATCAGGAGATGTTTGTAAATGCACACCATAACCAGCTTGAGCAGGACAGCTCATGTGCAAGGTTAGGTCAGTTATTTAAAGGGGTGCCATGCTGTGACAGGGCAATGGGTGACCAGAGGGCCTCATGTATAACGGCGTGCGTAGAACTATAACATGGCATAAGCACAAAAGCCGAAATGTGCTTACGCACAGAAAAATCCAGATGCAGGAATCTGTGCGTACTCCAACTTCCACGTTCTTCTGCTACATAAATCGGCGTGAAAAGTAACGCTCGTGCACGTGCTTTATGTAATGCCCCAACTCCTCCCAGAATTATGCCTCTTTGAATATACAAATCAATATAAATCGCCCTTAAGCTCAGCCTTCTGTGAAAAGACAATGGGAAAAGCACAAGGGAAAATATAAGAATTTCAGCGAATACCAAGTGGAGGCAAAGGAAAAACATACTATTTGTTCAAATAAACCGTGGTATAATCAACAAAAGGAATTTGATCGAGTGACATAGTGTGTTGGAGAAACATGAAAACTCACGTTCACAAAAATCGCACAGTGCCGGAAATAAAAAAGAAGTCACATATCAAAGTCGCCGTGAAAAGGCGAGTTGTAGCCCACTGTCTGAGTGTCATATGAAAGCTTATTAGGGTACAGAGAAAAAAAAGGCACACAGCGGGGAAAAAGCACGAAATGTCAACTTCAATCTCGACATTTCCACTTTAATCACATAGTTTATTTTGTCATTAAAGTAGATCATAAACTTCATTTTAAAATCGTTTAATTAACCAGTTTCTCAAATCATATCGTAATTAAAGTAGCACGTTAAATGCTTTGTTTTGTATTTGATCTTCTATGTGCTCTATGTGTGTGAATCACTACATGCTTCTTAAACTGGCTCTCTTCCTCCAACTGGACACAGAATTTATTACATTCGTATATCGGATATTACAGCTCTCTGAATAACTAAAATACTGAGATGTATATGTGATATAATTTTTATGATGATAGCAGTTAAAGCACGTTATTAAACATGAGTTTCATGGCGAAATTATTTATTTCAGCAGTACTCAGGGGCGGCTCTATGTCCAATAGAAAAAGTCCAATGTCAATATGTTATCTTATGCATGGTGGATCGCCACACAATCAGCTCTGTAATAGACGTTAAGCCATCTGTAAGCTTAGAGCGCTGATTCTTCAAAACGTTAAAGGAACATTGAAATATCTTCGTAGTACATGTTTAATTATTCTATCCTTCACGCCAGACCCAGTGAAGAATTTAGATTATTTAAATGAAGTTAAAGTTTTATCTGTAAAATATAATAAACATATTTTGCTGCATTTCATCTTAAAAATATCGTCATCATATGTAAATGTGCGTTTTATAAAGTGGCGCAGGTTGTGTAATATTATAACTGTAGTGCAAGGTTACAGTGAGGTAATTGTACTTCTAATTACAGACAGTTCTACAAAGAGCGCTTGATTGAGTGCATTTATAGTTCTTAAGATGAAACTGTTTCTGAACTGCAAGATCCGTACAGATAAGGCTTTGAAACGTTTTGCTGTGGCGTGTGCTTAATGCCGTATATTGATAATTCTCTTTCCGATCAGCTGCTGCTGTGATTCACACTCAGATACAGTGATATAAATACTCCGAGTGGTGCAGTGAGAGTAATATGGAAAAAGATGATCCGCTGTGGCAACTCCTAACTGGAGCAGCTGAAAGAAGAAAAAGAAAAGGTGCAGTGAGAGGAACAACGCTAAAGCAGTTATGGTATTTGGAATACTATGGCTATTCCCTGGACCATTATATTGTTACAAGTTAAATACAATCAGATGCATTACACTAATAAACAATGTGCGGTTAGTTTCAGTGTATTTATAAAGCTGTGTCAGGAAAATAAAGAGTAACCACACAGGAACAGTAGCACTGCTTTGACGCTGGGTGCCGCCAGTATGCAAAACCGAGCAGAGAACTTGCGTATGACAAGGTATGAGGTACCGTGGAAAAGTGCGTGGCTTTACGCCAAGTGTAGGTTTTACACATCGTGATTTGAACGTGGAAAAGTTCTTACGCAACATTTCTGTGCATACGCACCGTTTATGCATGAGGCCCCAGGTCCCTTATCAGTTGATGGCAGGAGAAGCTTATAAAAGCCAGGTGAAAGTCTGATAGGGGTTCAGTTCAAGCTGAAAGAACTTAAGATCATTTAGGTAGTTGCTTATGGATGTAAGCACGTTTTGCTGAGATAGACTGGAATTCTGTTAAAAAAGAAAGCTTAGTGACCTTCTGAGCTTTAGTTAGAAGTTTGGCAAAAAAGACAAAAAAACTAAAGGCTTAATTAAGACAAAGCATATTGGGACTGAATGCGTTTTTAAGCAAATAGCCCAGAAAAGAAGTTTTGGAGATTTTTATTGTAAGCTGTAACCTATTTATTGTTTTCACATTTTTTGGAAATTTCACTTTTTAAAATGTTTTTATTTATTTATTGAAGTATTTATTACACAATGAATTCCACCTTTTTCAAATTGCACCTCTGTTCCTGCCCCTTCTAGTCTTGGGCCCTCTATCAAGGTCCTGGGGTCTGCGAGATTTACAGGTTGAAGATACAGGGCATGACATAAACACATATCTTATTAAATACAAGTCTGTGGAAAACACTAAGAGAATATGGATCCATTATGTTGCTTTGTATTTCTTTTTTCATAACATGTGGTCAAAAGAAAAGAAGATTTTGATATTTGGTGTGTTTTCCAGATGTACATGGGGAAATGCTTAAACTACCTGATCGAACAATCTGTACAAGTTAACACCAAAAACAGCATGTATGTTTGTGCAAGTGTGTACATGTGACTGGATGCAACTGGGAGTATGGCTAAGACATCAATTAGCCTATTATATAATGTAAACATGGACTTTTATTGTTTCATCATCTCACTAAATAATAATAATTCTTCCCTTGTTTAAAGGAAGGCATAACTGACAGATCACAGCTGCCAGAGCAACAGCAGCTCAATGCTTTCTCTGTCAATTGCAAAGTTACTTTTCTCAATTTCAAAAGAAACGTCTTAGTCTTAAAACTTATTGTCAACAATATTTTCATAAATGTATTCAAATTGAGAAACGACAATTCCTATTTTGTACTTATGAGTACACTACCTAACATTTATTATATAATAAAACATTATAATATTTATTATTCTGTATACAACCCACCTCATCGATCTTATAATTGTGCTGTTGATCTAATGCCTGGAGCTCAATTTCCCAAAGGAAAAAATATTCTTACTGTCGTGTAATGAAACCAAAGTAATAAACAAAAATATCCCTGAAAATCTTGAAACTGGATTTACTTGACCACCTAACAGTCCAATCTCATTAAAGTTACAATGAAGAATAACTATCCTCTTCCTCTGATTTCATACCTTCTTCATCAAACACAGGATATATATTTTAACAAAGCTAGATTTATGCAGTACATATAATCGCATCAATATTCAGGTGGGGCCTGTGTGGAAGACTGCATTTAATACTGCTCATGGGCCTTACGAGTATTTGGAAATGCACCATGGATTGGACAATCTTCTAAGGTATTTCAATTATTAATCAATGATTTTTTAATTTTATAAGGTCAATGTGTTTTAGCTTATACTTATGACATTTAATATTTTTCTAAGGACATAAAATCACATATTAGTCTTGTAAGGGACGTGTTGTGTCATCTCAGGGATAACAGGCTCTTTGCAAAACTGGAAAAGTGAAAAGTCCAACAGTCATCTGTTCAGTTTCTTTGGTTATTTTATCAATCAAACTGTGTGTTGAATAGATTCCCACATGGCCTCTGCTATCGTGCAATGACAACCTTGTACTAGTCAGTCAGTAAGTCATTATCCAACCCGCTATATCCAAATTAAATAATATTAGGAAATAAATATTAGGAAGATTTGTCCAAATTCAGAACCATAGAATATGTTGCCAAGTAGTGTGGTAGGCAGTAGGGCTTTACAGACCTTCACAGCTTGATGTTAATTTAGAAGAATTCAGTGGATAGGACTGGTGAGCTGTGTTGGGCTGAATGGCCTGTTCTCATTCAGATTGTGCTAATGTTTCATTTTTAACACTGATTTATTCAGCATTTTAATTGCCCCCACTACTATTCTCATAAAGAAGGGCAGCAAAGCTCAGGAGGTACTTGAGTTCTTAAAAACAAGTTTAATTCTGCTACCGTTTTGCATTATCATGACAGTAAGTGGCTGCATCCAGTGTAGGGACAGGGGCTGCTCTTTTGCTAAACTTTGTAGACACCAATAAATTACATCCTTGTGGCTTCTGCTAAAAAAAACAAAAAAAAAAATAAAATAAATAAAAACTCTGTGCTTTTAGTCAGAATCATCAGGTTGATGATTGAGAAATGCTGGTTATTAAATGTAGCTGTTAAAAGTGGTATCACTGGTTAAAAATGGCAGCTCATCAATTTACTATTTAATTAACCATATACATTTTGTTTATTTAAATTATATTTAACTGCTAGACAGGATCATTGGTTGTTATTTTTAATTGGATCCAACTTTTTGACCACATATGGACCTGACAAATGGTTTTATGTAGATGTGTTGAATTTAAATGCAGTGTATTTTTTATTAATTTTATGCAAGATTTCTAACTTTACACTGTGTGCACAATTATTAGGCAAGTTGTATTTTTGAGGATTAATTTTAATATGGAACAAAAACAGTGCTATCAGTCAATCCAAAATGTTAATAAACCTGAAACCTGAATGTTTCACAACGGAAATGTGAGTGTGAACATCATCAGGGGAATACATATGTCGGCACAATTATTAGGCAACTATTAGTGTGCAGATTTATTATGCAACTAAAGGAAAAATGAAAATTTTCCCATCTCACTTGTTTATTTTCATCTGTTATAGTGAGAATAATAAACAAACACCTCAAAATTTACAAATAAACATCTCTGACATTTCAAAAAAAATAAATCAATCAATCAATGACCAATATAGCCACCCTTCTTTCCAATAACAGTCATAAGCCTTTCCATTCATGGAGTCTGTCAGTTTCTTGATCTGTTGACGATCAGCTTTTTGTGGAGCAGTGACTACAGCCTCCCAGACACTCTTCAGAGAGGTGTATTGTTTTCTCCCCCGTAAATCTAGCGTTTAAGAAGTGCCCACAAGTTCTCGATAGGGTTTAGGTCAGATGAGGAAGGGGGGCCATGTCATTATTCCTTCATCTTTAAGGCCTTTACTGGCTGGCCACGCAGTGAGAACTTCGATGCAAGTGATGGAGCATTGGCCTGCATAAAAATCATGGTCTTTTTCCTGTATCACTGTTTGAAGAAAGTGTCTTCGAAAAACTCGCAGTAGGTTTGGGAGTTGATTTTGAGTTCATCTTCAATGCAAAAAGGTCCAACTAGCTCATCTTTAAAAATACCAGCTCATACCAGTACCCCACCTCCACGTTGGAGTGGAGCTCTGTGCCCATTACTGATCCACAGGTCCATCCATTTGGTCCATCAAGAGTCACTCTCATCTCATCGGTCCATAAAACCTTTGAAAAAATCTGTCTTCAGATATTTCTTGGCCCAGTTTTGACGTTTCAACTTATGTTTCTTGTTCAGTGGTGGTTGGGTTTCAGCCCTCCTTACCTTGGCCATGTCTTTGAGCACTGAACACCTTGTACTTCTGGGCACTCCAGGTAGGTTGCAGCTCTGGAATATGAAAGTACTGGAGGATAATGGGTACCTGGTAGCTTCACGTTTGATTCTTCTCAAATCTTTGGCAGCTAATTTGCGTCTTTTGTTCTCAACACGTTTCTTGCGACCCTGTTGACTATTTGCAACAAAATGTTTGATGGTTCTGTGATCACACACCAATATCTTAGCAATTCCAAAAGTGCTGCATCCCTCTGAAAGACTTTTTACAATTTTTGACTTTTCAGAGTCAGTTAAATCTCTTTTTTGGCCCATTTTGCCTGAGGAAAACTAGCTGCCTAATAATTCTGCACACCTTGATATAGGGTGTTGATCTCCTTAGGCCACACCCTCCCTCATTACACAAATACACATCACCTGACGTGCTTAAATCCAATAAGCATTCAAGTTAATACAGCTTGGAGTTGGAATATACGCATTAAAAATGATGATATGGTCAAAATACTAATAATACTAATAATTGTGCACACAGTGTATATGGTAAAAAACACATAAATCAACAAATACTCAAGACCATCTATTATCAAATGTGGGAAACTTGACTGCATAATTTATGGTAGTGGGAGACTGCGTTCCCTCTCTGCCCTAAAAAAAAAAAAAACATAAGTATGTGTTACAATAGTAACTCTACGCAAAGTATAAGTGATTTTTAAAGCAAAAAAGTAACCTGTAGATGGCACAATGATACTGGTCTCATTAAATAACAGAAATATAAATATTTTATTTACAAGTTACATTGACTCTTGTTTTTAAATCAGCAGGGGAGGGGGATGTTGGTGGGGCTATGGCAAGTTTATTCAGTTTATTAAAATATTTTGCAAAGCAAAAAATGCATTTAAGACACAGTTCTCTTTAAGTTTCATACATCTTTATTTTTAAACACATTTTAAAATAATACACTACTTATAATCATTGTATTATTTTATGGTTTTCCTTTTCCAGAAAAAATTATAACAAAGTAAACAGTATTCAGGGATACTATAGCAAAATATGATTTTCTATTTACAGAAACAAAATTATTTCTTCACATACGATGTTTTATTCAAAAAAGGCCCCTGCATTCAAATATTCTGTAAAAGAAAACAAACTTAGTCAAACTTAAGGTTTTCGTATATTAAAACACTCAAACTTATTTATTGAATAGATTTTTTATAGCTTCCATTTCTAATGCTAAAGAATTTGATGACTTTGAACATCTACCTGTCCTATACACTGTAATGTAACACCTGGGTACAGGATCAAAGACTGATTCATCATGTTTAAGTTCTTGCTTTTTAAGCTCTCCAACAAGTATAAGCTGTAATGACGTACACATACATAAATAATCCCTGCTCCTTCTGTTAATTTCAAAATGGATTCATATAATGTATAGAAGCAGTGGGCAACATTTGTTTTTTGCAATGAATGGAACATGAATGCATTATACATCAAGTGCAAAACACAGGCAGACCCCGAAGGAAACCTTTGGACCCCACGAAGACAGAAATTCAACATTTGGCACCTGAAAATAAAATTTTAAAGCATGATATTATATTATAAATCGCTCAGTGCCCATTCCTGGTTTGCAAGAAACTTTTTAGCAGCCTCACAAGGCTAGCCAGGCCGGAATACTTGAGTGACAGCCCATCTGGCAAACAAAGGAGAGGACATCCTTTGACAAATCTCAAAAAGAAAAATGGAGGAGAGACTTACAAGGAACAAGAATAAAAATCTGAATTAGCATAAATCACCCTAATTAGGAGTGGACATAAGATATTGTAATGATTCACTTCATGAAGTATAAGTACATAATAAACAAGAATAGTTGTGTAAGATATTTTTTGAAATACAGGTAGATTTTCAATAATGTCACACCTATTGGGAACTGAGGAGTGCCAAATTCGTGAAAATGCTGGATTACAGAAGAATCACCTATAAATAGTAACTAAACACCTCATCAAACCTTTAAAATATCATGTAAATTTAAAACATTAGATAATAAAGGTAACAAACATTAAATGAAAAAGCAAGTGAAATTTTAATTAAAAAATGAAGTAATGTACTGTAGGGGCACAGTTAATAGATGTTTAAAGGGTAAGGCAAACAATAGGTAACTATTTCATCCCACTTTTAAAATACAGTATTAATATTATTTAAATCAGTACAAGTTGGATACATGCAATAAAAAGAAAGAAATGAAAGCAAAGTGAAATTTAATTGAAGTAGCTAATGCACCATATAGGCACCGGTAATATAAAGGTAAGGCTACAGATAATAAACATTCAGGCAAAATTGCATGTCTGCAAGCATGGGTCTGTCAGAATAATCAACATCTTCATCTTGAAACATAGGTAAATCACCATAAACTGGTGGTGGAATTAGCACAATTTTTTCAGGAACCAGTGATGCTGGTGCCAGCATATCAGGGTGAGTAGAAGTTGATGGGAGTGGAATTTGAAATGTTAGCCTCACTGTTGCATATTTACTAGCAATTGTTGAGCATACCTTACTAGGTAAGTGGTTTCATATATTTTGGTTTCTTTATGATTATCGTGCAAAATATAAACACCTAAATACATACATAAAAATAATTTACACACACACACCAGGATGACTAAACAGGAAGAAGACTTAAGAAAAAAGTAAACTTCTGATTTGTCAGTCCCACTCACAGTTAGGCATTATACAGTACAGGCATTTCTGTTGGTATAAATGGGCCCCAGTAGCATTTCTTGACACACTTCTGTTAAATAATTTGTTGGCTGAAAGTACTCACTGTTAGAGTGTCAGAGAAAATATGTGTAGCATTGTTTATGATGGCACTCAGTTTTGTGTTAATTATGTCCTTTGCTACTACATCCAAGGGGCCCAGAGTGTGTCTCATAACTGAGCCTACCCTCTTAATTAGCTTGTTAAGTTAGTGGGCATCTCTTGAAATTATGTTACCAAACTAGTACACTACAGCATAGAAAATTGTAATGTCCATCATAGAGTTGTAGAAATGTGAAGAATGTCACTTCCCACATTAAAGGAATGCAGTCTCCTAAGGAAAAAACAGCCTGCTTTAAACCTTCTCATATAGTTCCTCAGTGTTGTGAAGATGTAGAACCCCAAGGACTTGTGGGAGCTCACAACCTCATCATCTCCAATCCCTAAATAGTGACTGGGAGTAGAGGCTCTTTGATCCGGTTAAAGTAAATAACCAATTCCTTGGTTTTGCTGATGTTAAGATGCAGACAATTATATTTTTGCTTCAAGGAACAAAGCACTTCACCTGATTCCTATACTCTGTCTCATCTCCTTTATCAATACACCCCACAAATGCGGAATCTTTTGGGAATTTCTCCAAGTGACATGACCTGGTGATATATTTATAGTCAGAGGTGTACAGAATAAAAAGAAATGGAGACAACACTCTTCCTTGTAGTGCTCCAGTGTTGCTCACATTTGTATTAGAAACACGGCCCTCGAGTCTCACAAACTGTTGTCTGCCCGACAGATAGTCTATTATCCATGACACCATATGGTCATCCACCTGCATCTCTTCGAGTTTACAACTTAACAGAGATGGCTGGAGGGTACTGAATGCACTGGATAATTCAAAAAACATAATTCTCCCAGTGCTGCCAGCTTAGAATAAGCCTTGCGGTGCAGATTCCATCCTCAACTCCAATCTCTGCCTGATAGCCAAACTGCAGTGAGTCCAGGTCGTCTACACCAAGCGGACTTATAAAATCCAGGACCTGTGTTGCAAAGGTCTTAATGATGTGAGACTCAAGTGCCACTGGTCTGTAGTCATTAGGTAATTAAGGTGCCTGTCTTCTTTGGAACAAGAACAATGCAGGATATTTTCCACAGCACTGGCACTTTCTGGAACCTTAGGGGCATGTGGCACCACAAAATTGGTTAGAACAGGCATTAAGAACTTGCTTTCCTGTTCAGTTAAATTAACTTTGTTGCTCATTTCAGTAATTCACCTGTGAAATCAATTAGCCTGTCAACAGAAAGTCTCTCTTCTATAACTTCCTTATTATCATTAATGCTTTCTCCTTCACTGTCTTCTTTCTCTGGATGTACTAACATTTGCACAATTTTCAAATCAGTGTAATGATGAATGATAGGCTCATCCTCATCTACATTCATCCAGCCGTTAACATTATCACCATCCAACCCTAATGCAAGGTCGTTGGCAACAGGATTAGTTAGCTCTTGAGCAAAAGAAAACAGTTAACACATCATGTATTTTTCCTTGGAAACCCTAAAGCCTGAAAAGTTATATTCAGTCTTTTCACCAGGTGCAGACTCAAACATTAAACATGACCATAATTTAGACCAACCTTTCTTCAGTGTGGATAGCTCCAAAGATCACCAAGCATTAGCAACACAGTAATTAAGCTTTTCAATATGGAAATCTTTTACAAATTCCTGGAACTGTTTACTAGCAGTAACACCAGTCACTAGGTGCCTCATATACAGGGGACAATACTTCAACTTGGAAGAACAGAATATGCCATTATCCAGTGGTTAAATTAATGATGCACAGCTAGGAGGCAACTATTGGCTTTTTTACCAGTAGTTCCACAGTTAGGTGTGCAGAGCATTTGTCTAATATAAGCATTATATTAGAGTTTTGGGCCAGGCCAAAATAGTTACAGCACACTTATTCTTTAGGAACCAAATAATTTTAAATTCATTCTAGTGTAATGCTAGTTATAATCAATCCTTTTTTGTCAGCATGGTAAAGTGCAGGAGATTGCTACCTTTGAATGTTCTGGGACAAACTTTTGCCAATGACCAGTAAATTATACCAGTGGGTTTCTGTAGCATTACAGCTGCCAAGCACAGTCATACAATCTTCTGATGCCTTAAAACCTGTTGGTGATTCTGCTTCTTATTTTCTCAGTGTTCTCCTTGGTGTACACTGCCAACACAAAGCAGTCTCGCCAGCATTACACTCATGCTTGGGTCTCACTGCTTCCTTATCTGTTGAATCTTTTTCACCACACACTGCTCAAAACTGTAAGGCATGGTAGTGCTT
Organism: Polypterus senegalus; assembly: GCF_016835505.1. Taxonomy (NCBI): domain Eukaryota; kingdom Metazoa; phylum Chordata; class Cladistia; order Polypteriformes; family Polypteridae; genus Polypterus; species Polypterus senegalus. Next base: position 281,078,163 of record NC_053154.1, read on the forward strand.
GAACCGATAAAGCCAGCCTCCAATACAGTTACACTCAAAATCTAGACCTAGCTCTTCATGAAACAGTCTTGCTTGTATTGCTGGGTTTAGCACTGTACATTCAGCCCCTCAACAAATTTAATGATTTCTGAAAATTGAGACAGATTATTTCCATCAGGAGCAGGAATATGGCAATCCTCCGAACATATGCCTCTGGAAATTTATTTTGTGGACACTTCTACCCATGGCTGCTGAAAGTGTGTGTGACATACACAGACTACAAAATCCTTAACAGTAACACGTTGGATTATTTGCAGAGAAATCTACAGTGCATCTGTTAACCAGGTTAACACTGTGTAATTTACCTTGATAACTTATCTCTTAACACTAAGTCAACACTAATAGTGCAAACTGATAGTTACTACATATCTATAACAGTTCGCACGCAAACACTCACATAGAACACAACATAAGTTCATACTAGTCCGCAAGGTCATTGAACGTGATATTAATGTGAGATGTGGGTGTTTTGTTGGCGAAAAATTGGATGTTTTATCTCATGATATGTGATTTTTGGAATTCACTTTAATATTTTCCCCTTTAAGCATCACTTAATTGTTTCTAGAATATCAAGGACTTTTAAGTACTGGATTTTGGCTTGTTAATTTTTCATGACTTTTCACATTTTCCCGGGCCAGTACAAACAATGAATAAATAATGAGAACTAGTAAGACATACCAAGATTCTAAATGCTAAATAAAATTCAAGGTAAGGAGATGTTCGTGAGCTGTTCTTTACATTTTTAAAAATACTGAGTGTTAAATTTTAAACAGAAGTCAAAATCATTAGGTATTATCCTAAAGGTTCATTAACCCTAAATTCAAAATAAATATGCATTTGAGAATTATGCCCAATCTGGGACAATCAGGAAGTGGGTGATGTATGCCTTTTATTTTGATAAATGCCTTATATAATAAACTGGAAGTCCTGACACACTGCTTTGTTGAATTCCAACCTTCTGGAAACCTGAACTGTGATGAAGATCTACTATAATGGTGTAAAGTAATCAAGTGCCATTTTCTTGTTTTAATATATAAGAAAATTAATTGTTTACTTGCATTTTAATAACATTTTTTGTCATTTCACAAAGTTTTGGTTGTGCCAGCTAAATTTTATTTTTACAAGGTTTAAGTACGAAAATGTAAAGTTTGTAAGCAAGTGCTTAACAGAAGCATGTGAACTGTTAATGTACTCATACTGATGTAAGATAAACTTTTCTGGCTAGCTAAAAGGATTCTAAAGGAGGAATACATTTGACACTATTTTGTTAATTATTTCGTGACTTGAGCACCATCCCAGAAGATCGCTGTCAAACATGATACTGGAGGGGCTGCTCTGAGAATTGTTTCCATTCTGTCAGTAATGTGCCACAAAATTACAGGGGGGATGATGAGTAGCTGATATGTGTTTCTATATAGTATATCTTCAGCACATGACACAGTAACTGGACGCTATATAATTTATAATAGAATAAATCATAAATAGCACACTTTCAAATACAGTCTTAGACTAAATTATGAAGCAAAATGTAGACATACTTATAAAACAGTCACTAAACCCTGGATCAATGTTCAACAATTTCTGTTTAAGACTTAGTATCTCCGTCATCATGGTAGACAGATATGGTGCATTTCTTCAGAAGACACCTGGAGTATGCCAGAGATAAAGAGCTTGAGGAGTTCAGCATGCAGATCAAAACTGCCTTGTCTACCACAAAAGTAGACCAAAAACATTTGTTCTGGTTTTGAATTAAACAACTACTATTAAGCTAAGTACAGTTTATTTTCTATTAACTCTGGTTGACAGTCCTTCTCTTGCTGACTAAAAGTAAAAGTAAAATAATTACTTATCAGTGTGGATACACCCCTGTAGAATATAATTATAATATGATGCATTATATGCAAGATGTTACCATCAGTGTCAAGTAGGACACGACAATATATAGAGTTTAAGATACCTTTAATACATTTTTAAAGCATGAAGTCATCCAATTTGCTTCTACCAGATGTATAACAGTAAAAAAAGTGTTGCCCTTACTACAAGATTTATCTTTGTTTTACCATCTTGAGTAACAAAAAGCATGTCTTTTAAAGATAAGCTCTCAGTCTCAGATAAAACTGAAATATTAAGCTAAAATGTTGCAATACCACTTTATTTGCAACTGATTTTTGATTTAAGACATGTGGGGTTCAGCTATATAGCAATAAACATCCAGTTTGATCTTATGATATTATTATGAAATATTTGATTATTTATGGTAGAGCTTAAGCTAATACCTTAATATTATTAAGCAGTAATCGGGCTGGTATACACGATACACATTCCAGTCACAATATTTCCTGAAAACTAAAGTTATTTATAATATTCTTTAATCTTTACCAAATATAATGCAGTGAAATGAAAAATTCTCCTTTTGATCATGCTATTGTCATCAAGGATCAAGACAGAAAAATGGTTTAATGACCCTGGAGCAGAAGAAAACAACTATCTTGGCTCCAAGCACCAGAAAAAAAATGTGTGAACTTGGTACCTTCTTGACTGTTCAGCAGTCTGTGAACAAAGCAATTTGATCTCTCTTTAAGGATGTTTTTGATCATTTTTTGCCCCCTTTTCTGGGGGGATTTTATATATACTAGCCAACCCGCGGCGTACCATACGCCGCATAATCAGGCCGGTTTTTTAATGATTTTTAAGCACAGGGAAAAAATTAACATTTGAAAAATCGGTAATGTAATAAATCAGTAAGAAATGCAACATTATAACAATGCACGGAACGAACCAACACACAATCGTTCGTGACTGAAAACTGGCGGACCAATCTAGTTGATGTGAGCGAAGGAAATGTAGACGTGCGCCTTCTGTTCTGACAGATGTGTCGACGATGTATTGCTGGAAGAGTTTGCCACTGGAATGCAAGACACTAAATGAAGATCTCATGGCAAGCCTGAAAGCATAAAGCTGTGTGACTCGCATTCTTTTTGCGGTTCACTTTTACTCAACATGGTTTAATTGTATGTGCCAGCCTGGATCTCCGAAAGGGAATAGCAGTGGAAAAAACCATGGGGTCACAGTTCATATTGAGAACAGAGATACGCTTGCAAGCATATGCAAATGTCTCGTTGTGCAGGAGGTTCCCCGTCTTCACCTACAAAGCAGCAACATCAGTTTGACAGGACGGGGCGTAATACCTTCTCATATCCAAACCTGGATTTTCCATGAACACCATTCGTACAGCAGTAACAGAGTAACCGTGAGTGATAATGTCATGCATTTGCATGTAAGACTTTGCGAAGGGATTAACCTGGCGTATCATGTTGTCTAGTTGAAGCAACAAAATGTAACTGCAAGCGCTAGCCTCAGCAGAATCGAAGATATATAGCTGACCGTATTATGGTGACGTGTCAGGACTGTTATATAAAGGAGAGACCTGGTGATAAATTTGACCATGGATTCTGAAAGCATACGGTCCTTGTCCAGATGGTTGAGCGATGTGTGTGCCCATTGATGCGAAAGCTAAAGCAGAGTTGTATTCCCTGATATGATCACAGTAATTTCGGGACAGTGGGTTCTTGCCAGTCAAGAGGTCTTTCAATAAAAGAGGGGGCTTGGATAGCGGTGGCAAAGACACCTTGCCGGCATGACAACACTTAGTGTAATGTCCAGATTTGTTGACCTCTGCTGGCCAATGAAGAGCATTGCAAGAAGCACATAGTGCGGTAGGTAGGCCAATGTTATGTTCTTGGACGTGAAAGGCGGTATCTTCTTGAAAAGCCGCAGAAAAGTGAATGCGATGTTTGTGCATGAACGATTTAGTGCTGTGTTGACACTGAAGGGAATTGGAATGAGTTGTGTCGAAGCATTGCTGGCAATGTTCACATTGCATAATTCGTTCAGTGGAGTGTGTTTTTAAATGCATGTTGAGAAATCTCTGCACTCGAACGTTTTGAACAAATCGTGCTTTCAAAGATCTTTTTGGAATGCGTTCGTTCAGTGGAGTGGGTGTGTAAATGTGCTTGGAGATATTTCTGGCGTTTGAAGGTTTTGGAGCAGTGTTGACACTGAAAAGAATTAATCAGGGAATATGTTTTGAGATGTTTAGTAAGGTATCTGCGTGTGTGAAAGTGTTTGTCGCAAATTTTGCATACAAATCTTTGCGTTGAATGGATCTGCATTGTGAAGCGTTGTGGAGATCCATCTCACCTGTGAAGACCTTGTTACAAAATGTGCAATTGAAGGTGAGAGTGGAACGAGTTCGTAAGTGTTTTTTAAGAGCGCGAGTTGTCTCGAAGTATTGTTGGTAATGTTCACATTGTATCATTCGGTAAGTGTTGTGTTTTTTCAAATGTGTGTTCAGATATCTGTGTACTCTGAAGCTTTTGGAACAAAAGGTGCATTGAAAGTCCTGCCTGGAATGTGTGTGTTCAGGGAAGGGTGTCTTTAAATGTTTTTCAGGAAGAGGAGAGTGGGCATGTGACGTCACATTAGTGTGACGAGCAAGTGGGTGTGCACGCTGTGTGCACATACCGACAGAATTAAAAGATGTCACCAGAAGGTAATCACATGGGTATTTGAGAGGCATGAGAACCTCGTAATGCCCATGATCCAAAGGACCGCTAAAGAGCAGGGATATGAAGAGACGCTGGGCCGGATTGTAAACTCGAGGAGAGGCATGAGGACGTTCTTGGAAGTAAATGCTGATAGTAGCTGGAAGGATTTGGGACATTGCCACAATTTCTGCCTCGCCACCAAAGACTCCGGACGTATTCATGTAATCAGCGTATTGTTGAGCAGACTGTATAACAATGCCTCTGTGACTAAGAACAACGGACACCACGTCACCGAAGTTATCCCAATGTTGGCAAATAAAGCTAACAGCCATGTTACGAAGTTTGAGAGCAACAGTTTCGTCAATGACATTTCTCCAAAAAAACCCGACTGACAAAAACAAACAGTTACCTGAAGCAGGAATTTCAATAACATTGAAAGAAGTGTTGTTTCCATGAAATACATTTGAAGCAGTAGCCATGGAGGGCAAAAGAATAGTCAACGTGGCTCACAGCTGGGTTTGGACCGCAGCACAGACCAAAGTGAGTGAGTATGTGTTTAATGAGCTGTTTGATTTGGCGGGCAGTGGTCTAAGGTGCGTTCCTGAGCACGTGGGAGGAGGGGTAGAGTTTCTGGGCGGTGCTTCGTTGTTCTTTCGCATGGTTTTCATGGTGGATGCGGTCGGTGTCGAAACCGAAAAGAATAATGAAAAGTCAACGTGGCTTAGACGTGCATGTGGACTCCTAGCACAGACGAAAGGGGCTAACTGGGTGGTCAGTGAGTTTTTGCGTCCGGGCACATGGGCAGGCAGTGTGAATGCCTAGAGAGCGAGGGTAGAAGCGGGCCAGTGAAAAAGGAGTGTTAGTGGGCAGGGAAACGTCTTCTGTATTTCTGCAGGAGCATCTAAGAAGACGCATGTTTGTCGCGGATGCGAATTGCTGTATGTAGCGTGTAAAACAGTTTGCTATGGTTCACGCGTCGTGCGTCGTAACCGAAAACTCGGTTTTTAAAGACTGCTTACTTCATTGTGTTTTAACCTCAGTTGTAAAGGATTGTTTTAAAGATCCCTTGGGATACCCCTCGCAAACCGTTTTACACGCTGCGTATGGCGATTCACCTCCGTGAGAAACATGCCTTTATGAACAATCAACATGCAGGTGCATGTGGCCTCTACGACAGACGAATATAAATGACGGCGTTTCTTCTGTGTCGACGCGTCCGAGTTGGTGGGCGTGGCTCTGCGAGTTATCGTCGTATCCAATGGTCTTGGAGCTGGTGGGCGTGGCTCCTTCCTGCGTGCGCCATCGGTGTCTTACTTGTCGGCGGCTCAGTGAATCCACGCCCCTTCCCGCGTGCTTTCCATGGCTGTCTTGCCTTAGTGAATTATATATATATAGATTAGTCACTATTTGTATAAATTTCTGAGATCAGAAAAAACATCTTTCATATTGGAATTAATTTTCTGTGCCTTGTTTAGCTTTTGTAAATTAATTTTATTTTAAATTGTTTCTGCTGCTGTTTTGGTTATTGCTTGTGCTGATATTTTCTTTCTATTTCTATGGACATTTTGTGGTTGGTCGCAATGTGAAAACAAAACTGTCCCATGTTAAAATGTCACCTGATGTATTGCTTTGCTATTCCAATTCACAGATAAAAGTCTTACATGCCCCTGTGCTGTAAGACTAATTCTTTCTGTGTTATTTTGGTTTTTGCTCTGTTCTTGAACATTTTGACTTTGATTTTTGCTTAATCCACCTGATCAGCCTCATTAAAATTTCTCTGTTCACAAAAAACAGAATGCTCTGAAGTTCAAAGAAAGTGAGTTGCTAGATTTGGTCCAATCTCAGATAAAAGTGACTGTTTTGGGAGGGGATCTTTATACCTCTGCATTGAAGTCAACACAACTGGCACAGCCCCAGTGCATCATGGGATAACTCCTATAGAAATGGATGATGCAAAAGCCACAAAATGGTGGTTTCTGCTGTCAAGCTATAAAGGTATTAGAAAAGATGGTACAAAATAATTACATTTATGGTTCCAAATAATATTCTGACTGCATAATTGAATTCATTGGGTAATAAAACCTCCAAAATGACACCAAGATGAATTCTCCAGCTTTATGCAAACCCAAGAAAAATTAAAAAGAAACTCAAATAATAACACAGATTACCTATTTATCGAGATGCGTAAAGCCTGTGCTGTAGCATTACCTGCTGTTTGTGTTATCTGGCTCCCATTTCTTGAATTTCTCTTGTTTTTTTCTTTTGTAAGTGCTTGTGTTACCCTTGAAGTTGATTTTGGTATATACGAGTATACATATATTATATATATTGCTTGTGTGTATATATATATATATATATATATATATATATATATATATATATATATATATATATATATATATATATTGTGAAGTGTGTCCCCATCTTGCACCCCAAAACACAAGGCAGAGTCTCAGTACTATAGCAAAACCAGCTTTTATTCCACTTGAAACAGGAACAGCATGGTTATTTATTGTAGCAGGATGTACTGCTCTCCTACACCCAGACAAAGCAGTCAGGCAAGGTCGTGGCCAGGTTAGTGGCCAAGTAATAATATTCCCTGCATTTATAATGTTCCTTCTATCACCCATCGACGGCAGGCGCATATAGCATGACTGCAGTCTTTTCAGATTTATTTTTTGCGATGAGCTGCTACAGTGCTCAGAGCCTGCGGTTGCCCCACAGATGCAGCGACTGTGCTTTGGGGGGAGTCCTGAAAGAGTTTCCTTACAATATATATTTTAGGTTGCTTCTTGGAGGTTACACTTTTGTATACTATTGATCAGTTTTGAAATCACTTCTTGTTTAAACATCTTTTGAATAAACATTATTCTTTTCAAAAGAAATTTTGTTTTGTTCTTTGAGCCAGAGGTTGATATGGTTCCCCATCTTCCATTTTCAGATTAATAAGCTTATCCTTTTTCAGTCTGCAGGCTGTAAGCCAGCTACACTTTCAGAACCAGGCCTACTGTTGAGATTCACGGGCCCAAATATCACAACACCAACATGCATATCTTTGAGATGTAAGAGAAAACCCTATATAAAAAAAGGAGAATAAACAAACTACACACAAGCAGACAATTTGACCCCATGATTTGCAGCTGTGATTACTTTAGCAGTGTTAAATCTATAACACTATACCACCACACACTGACTATCTTGAAACATAAATATGGAAATCTTCCTTAGACAGTGATTACTTGTCATGGTATCACTTAAACCCCATGTTTAGACTTACTGAAAATGTTTGATGAAAGAAAACAAAAAAATATTTTCATATTTAAATTGTACATAGCAAAAATCAATACTTCAGGCATTTTTACAACATTTATCCCTTTTACACACTTTTTAATTCAGTTTTTTAAAGTTTACGTATTGGTTGCTTATTAAACATTAAAGTACCTTTAATATGTAATTATTCATTGTAAATTATGGAGGTGATGAAATGTACATAGTACATTGTCCAAATATTGCACACTCCAGGTGTCAAGCGACCTTCTTCCGTTAGCATGTCCGGGTGTGGCAGAAGTGCTGCCAAACAGGGCTCAACAAATTTCCAGGTGCTCCCTGGCAGGGGCCATGGGCCCCAGCAGGGTTGAGCTTTCAAGCTCCAAAACTGTTGCCCCACTGGAAGCCAGTGGGAATGCCCTCTATCAGTCTGGGGGAGATAATGCTCTGAAAAAGCTATCTCCCCTGGTCCTTCCATTGTTGAGGCGTGCCAGCAGGGTAGGGCCCTAGCCATCCACCACAGAGGCTACAAAAAAGAAGGCCTGTAGTCAAGTAATTTTTACAGTGAGCAGTGAACAGGGCTGCCCTTTGTCACCAATTCTGTTCATAACTTTTATGGACAGAATTTCTAGGTGCAGCCAGGGTGTTGAGGGGGTCCGGTTTGGTGGACTCAGGATTGGGTCACTGCTTTTTGCAGATGATGTTGTCCTGTTTGCTTCATCAGGCCGTGATCTTCAGCTCTTTCTGGGTCGATTTGCAGCCGAGTGTGAAGCGGCTGGGAATGGAAATCAGCACCTCCAAATCTGAGACCATGGTCCTCAGCCGGAAATGGGTGGAGTGCCCTCTCAGGGTTGAGAGCGAGATCCTGCCCAAGTGGAGGAGTTCAAGTATCTCGGGGTCTTGTTCATGAGTGAGGGAAGAATGGAGCGCGAGATCGACAGGCGGATCAGTGCCGTGTCCGCAGTGATGCGGGCTCTGCATCGGTCTGTTGTGGTGAAAAAGGAGCTGAGCCGTAAGGCAAAGCTCTCAATTTACCAGTTGATCTACGTTCCTACCCTCACCTATGGTCATGAGTAGTGACCAAAAGAACGAGATCATGAATACAAGCGGCTAAAATGAGTTTCCTCCGCAGGGTGTCTGGGCTTTCCCTTAAACATAGGGTGAGAAGCTCAGTCATCTGGGAGGGGCTCAGAGCAGAGCCGCTGCTCCTCCGCATCGAGAGGAGTCAGATGAGGTGGCTCGGGCATCTGATCAGGATGCCGCCTGGACGCCTCCCTGGTGAGGTTTTCCAGGCACGTCCAACCGGGAGTAGGCCCCGGGGAAGACCCAGGACACGCTGGAGGGACTATGTCTCCCGGCTGGCCTGAGAACGCCTTGGGATTCTCCCGGAAGAGCTAGAAGAAGTGGCCGGGGAGAGGGAAGTCTGGGCCTCTCTGCTCAAGCTGCTGCCCCCGTGACCTGACCCCCGGATAAGCGGAAGAGGATGGATGGATGGACATTATTTTTTACCTCACAAAGCCAAATAGCAAGTAAAACAATTTTCTTACAAAACTATCTCTGTTATTTATAATAACAGGTAATATGCTATTTGAAACCTTTACTTACCTTTATCTTTCTTCAGTAAAGCATTTCTTACTACTGACTTATACCTGATGTCTGACAATCTTTTGTGGAAAGTTTCTGAAATGTTCAGAAAACTGTTACATTTTGTAACAAATATTTAATTATTGATATGAACTAAAAGTTATTTAATATGCCCTGCAATATTCCCTGCAACAATAAAATTAAAATAGATTCATAGTAAAGAAATTATTAGTTATTATAATAGATAGTATTATGACAGTAAGCAGTCTTGGTATAATCTGACATTTAAGTCTAAGATAACTGCATTTGGCTTTTCCTTTACAGACAGAGCTTAGATCAGCATAGTTATAATAATTTTTATGATAAAATAAAACAGATATACAAAAATAATTAATATTTTTCTTGAGATTCATATATTAATTTTTCATTATATTTTTATATATATATATATATATATACACACACACACATACAGTATATAACTGTATATATACACTATCAAATTAAATATATACAGTACATATAAATTTGAATTTCCTTATAATAACCCAGTTCTTCCAGTACTGCAGCCATACAAATTTTTATTTTTATGCTGTATTGAGGATTTGTTCTGTTCTGTGTATTGTATTGTATTGTATTGACCCCCTTCTTTTGACAACCACTGCACGCCCAACCTACCTGGAAAGGGGTCTCACTTTGAACTGCCTTTCCCAAGGTTTCTTCCATTTTCCCTACAAGGTTTTTTTGGGAGTTTTTCCTTGTCTTCTCAGAGAGTCAAGGCTGGGGGGCTGTCAAGAGGCAGGGCCTGTTAAAGCCCATTGTGGCACTTCCTGTGTGATTTTGGGCTATACAAAAATAAACTGTATTGTATTGTACTGTATGCAAATCTGGAGTCTAATAAATACACTGAAATGTTCTGCTGTAGTAATTTACAGTAGTAAATACAGCTGTATGCTGTGCCTGGGCCCAAGTTTAGATGCAAGAACAGTCTTATTTCTAATTATTTTTTTAAAGTACAAGTAAAGTATCATCAATGGTCTAGTGATCCACATCTTGCTTACAGAGGAATCAAAGCATTATGCACACCTGAATCTGTTCCACAGAGAGTAGCAGTCTGCGCAGCTGATGAAACGCTGCAGTTGTAACCCACTAGGCTGACTATTTTGAGCAGCTGTTTAAAGCTGATCATCTGGCTAGGATGGTGGACATTTCTGGATCCACAGTTCTTGAGGCTGATACTCCAATTAGCTTAGAACCACCCAATCTCACTGAGATTGCAGAGGTGGTGAACCAGATGAGGGTAAGGAAGGCTGCAGGGATCTGTGTTATCCGAGGTGAAGTTCTCCAGGTTGATGGTAAGACTGTCACCTCCTGGCATTATAAGCAATCTTTGCTTCCATTTGGGAGACAGGCATAATCCCAATTGACTGGAAAACGGGACTAATCATCCCTATATGGAAAGGGAAAGGTGATCGCCTGGACTGCGGCAACTACGGGGAATAACACTAGTCTTGGTGCCGGGTAAGGTCCTTGCTAGGGTCATACTCAATAGGATCCATGATCACTTGCTCACCTACCAGTGTCCGGAGCAGTCTGGTATTATGCCTAAGAAGCCTTCAATCGCCTGCATCCTATTCTCATCGAGTGCAAATGCGAACATCGGAAGAGTTTCTTTGCATCATTTGTCAATCTTCATAACGTGTTTGACTCAGTTAATCGAGCTGCCCTGTGGGACATTATGAGACTTCATGGGACACCCCTGAAGTTACGCAATGTCACTGGTACTGTGAGCGCTATGCACTGCCATTAGCAGCATGTCTATCTGTTAAGGGGTGTTGACTTCATCAAAAGGTTACTTAACTCGGCAGTGACCTTCATGTCTTAGGTGACTCTTCCTATGAAGTCAGTAGATGGATTGGGAGAGCAAGAGGGGTCATGAGGCCTCTGGAAAAGTGTGGAGCAATTCCCTGAGGGTGATCTGGCTTGCAGGATCCTTATTACTGAAGACCCTAGTGACTGGATCAGGCCAAGGGGATACCCACCTAGCACCAGGCGGGGGTAGATAGAAGGGCAATTTCAGAAGGGTGGAGACTGGATCACATGTCTGCTTGGGGGAGTTGACAAATGGGAACTTGAGATGTATGGCAGTGCGGTGGATGTGGCAATGTGCTGTACCGGTGCATGTTCCCCAACCTGACCTGATATGAGAATAAAACTGAGACAGAAATTAGATTCCTAGACAAAGTTAGTGAGCTCACTTTCCTTAATAAAGGGGTTAAGATGATAAACAATAGAGAAGGACTACAGAATAGAACCTCTACTTCTCTGAAGGAGTGGATCCAATTAAGGTAGTTTAACATGCAGCAGAATGTCCCCTAAGATTCTCTGAAGGTAGTGTACCAGGCATGGTCCACTGGGAGAAGACCCAGAACAATATGTAAATTGGCAGGACTGGGCGTATTTAGGAATTTGTCAGAGATATTAGATTCAACTTGTTAAATATAAGGTGACCTGGTCTTTCCAACTCTTCATTTTGACATAGCAACCCTCCCCAGAACAACTGAATGGAAAGTATGATAAAATGGCAAAATAATTAAAAGAAAAAAATATTTAATTATTGACAAAAGGGCATATGCAGCAATTAAAAACAATTACATCAAGAAGATGATTTTAAAGAAAAAGGAACTCATACCATTTGTAGAAAATGTATTTCTGACAATAAAACTTCATAAGTATTATTATTGCCATCTTCTCCTATAAATGTTTCTAACTCTTTTTTCAGTCTGTAAGACAGGAAAAAATAGTGAAAATGTAACACAATAACAGAAATTACAAAAATTGTATTTATTAAATACAGAAAACTGCTTAGAAGTTTTTATTTGGAACAATATTAGGAACACATGAAGCTACAGTATAATCTATCTAGCAACAAGCATGACAAAATAGCAATACAACAGCAAAATGGTGGCACACTAAAAAGAAGATGACACTGCAATAGGTACATAAATAACAAAAATTAATTTAATCGTTGCTGTAGAGAAAAGACACAGAAAAAATGCTGAAATATGTATATTCTGAACCCAATATCACCGAAGAACTATTAATAAAGAAAAAATATGTTCTAGCCAAATTATTTATTAAAGTTTGTGAAATCATAACAGAGCAAAGTTACTAACTGATGTGTCTCTCCATTTTATTAGAAAACCTGATATGAAAAGAACACAATAACCTAGGAGCGTTGTGGTCATTAAAAATTTAAAATATTCAAAATGCACTGGGCTTTAAACTAATTTTCACTATCAGGAGTGATCAATTAAAAATTTGAACTGGGACACACTGGCTTCAGTCTAGACACACTGAATATAAGGTAGATCCTTAAATGGACCAGAAGTACCACCTTATATAATACTGGACCATTTTAAGATGGGGCATGGGTAAATAAACCAAGAATCTAATTTAGGGGATGGGACCCTTAGGAAGATGTCTTGCTTAGAGTGCCGTACCTACTGCCCAACCCAAAACTCAGTGATGAGCAAATCACTTGGCACTGGTTCTCCTTAACCAGTTTTTAAGTTTTGCATAAACTAGCAAAGCACTCAGCCAAACTAGCAACCACAAAGGAGACTGATTATAATCACACACAAACACACACACATAATCGGCTAGAAAAGGGCCCAATGGATACACTTTACCTCAGGCAGAGGCAGTCAAGCCCAAAAACTCAAATGAGAGGCTTTCTGCCTGCACAGATCCAAAGATAGCTTTTAAATATCAAACAAAGGATAAGCAGAAAACTCTGAAAATTCTGGTCCAATGACAATATTCCTTAATATTAGATATTTATTTGAAGAAAAAGAAATTAACAAAAGGCAAGGCAAGAAGAAGGGCAAAAATAAGTTTTGCCTAAATAGACAGCAAACCCAAATAATTACAAGCCAGAATCAGCACATTTAAAAAAAAAGAACCTGGGGTCAAATTTAGTAAATCCAAACAAAGTAAAATAAAAATCACAAAACAAGAATCCAAAACATAAACACAATGATGATGGTTCAGTACAATCTGAAGCTTCTCTTTAAATACTATCAGGGGCAGTAACTCATCTGCATGATCATTTAGCCCTGCTTTGTTTGCCTCGACATGAAGCAGACAGGGCAAACAACTAAATAAAACACAAGTTAAAATAACTCAAAAATATGAAATAATTATTGACATCACAATAGTTCATATATATGATAAGACAAAATGAAACAAAATACAGAATTAGCAACTAAATAAATATATACTGTATACAATATTAATTTACAACCAAACCTATTGTAGGAAAAACCATCAAAAATGAGACACAAATTGAGGTCCCCTGTCATTGATGATTAATTTAGGAAAACCATGAAAGCAAAAACACTTGAGATAACAGAGATAAAAACATTTAGAAATACTTCAGCTTTATGAAGCTTTTTAAAGAAACAAAATGTGTGCTCTCAGAGAACCGAGCCCGTGTCCAAAATAGTAGTATATTTCTGTAATGAAAGTAGATCTATATTGAAATCCATGCTGATTTTCAGGAAAACCAGGAGTAATTTTGAATATGGTGGCGACTGAATACAGTGGCCTCTCCTAGTATGACAAAAATGGTGTTGTGTGTTAAATGTTGCTTATTTTTATAATTCAACTCTATATTTACCAGGGGCCTCATGCATAACGCCGTGCGTAGAATTCACACTATAACATGACGTAAGCACAAAAGCCGAAATATGCTTACGCACAGAAAAATCCAGATGAATAAATCTGTGCGTTCGCCAACTTCCGCGTTTCTCCGCTACATAAATCCCGGTCAAAATGAAAAGTAACGCTCGTGCATGCGCCTGCTGTCCCGCTCCAACTCCTTCCAGAATTATGTCTCTTTGAATATGCAAATCAATATAAATAGCCCTTAAGTTCAGTGTTCTGTGAAAATACAATGGGAAAAGCAAGAGGCAAAAATGGAAGAATTTCAGAGAATACCAAGTGTAGGCAAGAAAAAACTTAATATTTGCTGGTTTAAACAGTGGTATAAACAACAAAAGGAAGTTGATCAACTGATACAGCGTGTCGGAGAAACTCGAAAGCTCAAGTTCACAAAGTTGCACAGTGCCCGGAATAAAAAAAAAGAAGTTGTCAGATATCAAAGTCACCATGAAAAGGCGAGTTGTAGCCCACCATCTGAGTGTCATATGAAAGCTTATTAGGGTACAGAGAAAAAAAAAAGGTACACAGTGTGGAAAAAGCACGAAATGTCAACTTAAATCTCGAAATTTCCACTTTAATCACGTAGTTTATTTTGTCATTAAAGTAGAACATCATAAACTTCATCTTAAAATTATTTAATTAACCAGTTTCTCAAATCACATCATAATTAAAGTAGCACATTAAATGCTTTGTTTTGGATGTGTTCTTCTATGTGCTCTATGTGTGTGAATCACTACGTGCTTCTTAAACCGGTTCTCTTCCTCCGACAGGACACAGAATCCATTACATTCATAATATTACAGCTCTCTGAATAACTAAAATACTGAGATGCATATGTGATATCATTTTCATGATGATAGGAGTTAAAGCACGTTATTAAACATGGGTTTCACAGTGATGCAGTGATTGTGTGCGTCCTTCGATGAAATAATTAATTGCAGCAGTACTCAGGGGTGGCTCTAGGCTCGTGGCGGCCCTGAGCAGAGAAAGAATCGGTGGCCCCTTCGCCCGCCAATGTCAATATGGTATCTTATGCACAGCGGATGGCCACGTCCGTTGCGAACACTGCATAGCCGCCTCGTGCTCATGACACAAGTGTTTAACTTTTGCCGAAATTTGCCACTGCATTTTTAGCTGTGTCGTTATTTTCTCTTTCTGTTTTATATTCAATATATATTGGCTTGGCGGCCCTGTGCAGGTGCACAGTTTGCACATGCCTAAGGCTGCCCCTGCAGTTCTGTCTCTTTCAAACATACTAACCTCCAATTCCTGTCCTTCCTTTAATTTCTCCAAGTAACCGATTGCCGCACAATCAGCTGTAATAGACGTTAAGCCATCTGTAAGCTTATAACGTTGATTCTTCAAAACTTTTAAGGAACATTGAAATATCTTCGTAGTACATGTTTAGTTATTCTATCCTTCATGCCAGTCCCAGTGAAGCATACAGTGCGAGGCAGGAACAATCGTGAGCGGAGCACCAGATCCTTGCTAGCGTAGCAACACTGTGTTCTTTAGCTATTAACAATATAGATTATTTAAATGAAGTTAAAATTTTATCTATATAATATAATAATAATAATAATAATAATAATAATAATAATAATAATAATAATAATAATTTTGCTGCATTTCATCTTAAAAATGATATCGTCATCATATGTAAATACTCGCTTTACAAAGTGGCTCAGGTTGTGCAATATTATAACTGTAATGCAAGTTTACAGTAAGGTGATTGTACTTATAAGTACAAATAGTTCTACAAGGAGCAGTTGATGGACTGATTTAGTGCGTTTAAAGCTCTTGGGATGAAACTCTTTCTGAACCGCGAGGTCCGTACAGGAAAGGTTTGAAGCGTTTGCAATGTGAGAAGCAGTTCAAATAGGAAGCATGGCTGAGGCAGCGTGTGCTTGATGCTGTGTACCGATAATTCTCTTTCAGATCAGCTGCTCCGTGTGGTGTAGTGAGAGTAATATGGAAAAAGATGATCTGCTGTGGCAACCCCTAACGGGAGCAGCTGAAAGAAGAAGAAAAAGGTGCAGTGAGAGTAACAACGTTAAAGCAGTTATGGTATTTGGAATAGTTTGACCATTCTTTGGACCATTATATTGTTACAGGTTAATTACAATCAGATGCATTAAACTAATAAACAATATGCGGTTAATTTCAGTGTATTTATAAAGCCGCGTCAGGGACATGGATCTGAAAAAGAAAGATAAACCACACAGGAACAGTAGCACTGCTTTGTCACTGGGTGCCGCCAGTCTGCAAAACCGAGCGGAGAACTTGCATACGACAGGGTAATAGGTACCGTGGGAATGTGCGTTGCTTTACGCCAAGTTTAGGTTTTATACATTGCGATTTGAACGTGGAAACGTTCTTACGCAACATTTCTGTGCGTACGCACCGTTTATACATGAGGCCCCAGATAATTAAATCTGTAACATCATTGCTCTAAACCATGATCACCAGGGAGTGCTGAATTTTCAGTAACAACAATAATAGACCAGTTGGTGAGTAGACAAGGCAGCAAAGTCACGTAGATGACTGTGTAAAGATGCACTATAGGTGGTGCTGAAGCAAACAAAAATGTGGTAAGCAGGCCAGCATCTACAATATCTTGGTTAATGGTTAATCTGATCTGGCCAGCTCTCCTGTCCATCCTGCTTTCCAATGTCTGTTCACTGAACAATAAATTGACATCTGTCAAAACCACACCACCCACTGGAAGATTAGGGACTACTGGCTTTTTATTTCTACTGACACATGCCTGTAAAACATTATCCCATTCCGACTATAATGAAAAAGCACCGAATGGACCAGGAGGCGAAATGTTTTTAAAAATGAAACCAAATTTCTAACTTTTAAGTCAATCAGAGCTTACAGTAACAACTATGTTACAACACAACACTGGTAGCTGGGGCTGCAATATTATACCTATATATCTATTGAAAGTATCAGAATTTTTAACTATATCATGATTTAGATTTTTGGCAATATCAGCCACTGAGTGTACAGAGTAGGGTAGTTACTCAAAGATTCTCTCAACTTGTAATAGGATTGCTCTACTCATTACTTCCTGAAAAGGTGATCACATTACTATTATTTTACTTTCATGTTATGTTTAATGTAATTTGGAAATTACAAGGATGACACCTACATGTCATTTCAGTATTTTAATAAGGAGGAAATAATGATGGCAATAATAATTACAAGCAATAATAATCAATTATCAGTAGCATCATACTAATAATATTAATCATCATCTTGAAATAAGAATAAGAAGAAGAATCATCATCATCATTATATCCAACAAGAGATATATGGTCCTCATATATGTAGTAGCAGCCTTGACCAAGGAGGTGCAGGCTTTGCAAGTTCAGGCGGGAAATCAGACAACCCAACTCTCCAAATCAGAGGCATGTCTGATGGATTGGATGGCACTCATTGAAGGACAAACATTCATTCAGGCCTTTCCACATATTTGTGCCGCTACATCCTAAGAAAGATGTGGAGATCTATGTCATCATTTTCAAGCACACAGTGATCCCTCAATGCTGATATAAGCTGAGTGGGCACACGTACTGGCATCAATCCTGATGTGCATGACTCAATGGGCTTGTTAAGACCTTGATAAGCTGGTTGTCGGAAAATACAATCGTCTGAAGACAGAGATTCTGGCATGATACAGTGAGACTGCGGACCTGCAGGTAAGGCAGTGTTGGAAGTGGTGCTTTAAACCTGAGTGGCCAGGTTACTCTCAAGCGTTTGAGCTCTGGAAGAAGCTTGGATGGGTGGCCAACTCCATCGAGAAGGTCTCCCAGAGTATCTTGAAAAACAGGTCCGCAGGCAATCAAGAAAAAAGATGAAATACATTATTGAGACTTCAGAGTAACTCTGGACAGCCATGCAAGTCAAGCATTCAGAATAGCCTGATGACCACTGGAAGCCCCGAGTGGGTTGTGCTTAATGAACCGAGTCCAGCTGGCACAACATGGAATTAGACACTCAGTTCAAGGACAAATCTCCAACCCCTTTGTACTATTTCAAATGCAGGGAGATGGGACACATTATTCCCAACTGACTGAAGCTGAGGCCAGGGAGGAAGGTATTGTGCTCTGACTTTTGTTAACGTTTTCTTCCATCCTTATACAGGTGTGGTGGTGGAAGTAAATGAAATTAGAATCACTGCTCTCATTGACTCCAGGAGTAGCATTTCCATTGTTGCTTTCCAGTATATACTTTTACAAAAATGGGGCTCAAGGATGACCTGTCTAACATGTATTCAAAGGGAACCCTGATGGTATTCTCCAGCCAACTTTGTGATCACCTTCTAGGGGGATGATAACCTTGTCCAGACTCCAATACAAAAAAGTATTCCACCTTATCAGTCCAGCAGAGTGCAGCCACACCCTATAAGCTATTGGTTCTGGCTACGTGCAAAAGCTGGCCAGGTTGAGCATTAGCTTGATCAGAAGAGCAGTTAATTAGAATGTGGTTGATGTTTTTAAAAGAAGGAATAATGGTCTTGTCATTGGCTTCTTGGGTATACATAAGCCCATCCTCTTGGATGACCACTGGTGCAAAGTTCTGTCCATTAATGTTGCTCATTCTTGATTTATGGCCCTTTGTTCAGAACATGGGTCTCCAGCTTATGCCTTTGGGAAACATCCCTGCTGATATTAAAAGGTCTGGTGAAGATCATCTTAACAGTTAAGGCACAAAGCTGCATTCTGGCCTTTTCAGGCAGAGACTTTTTACTAGGCAGTAAGAGTGTCTGGTAGCAGCTCGTTAGGCCAGGATTTGGGTTCCAACCTAGCAAAATGGACAATGGCAGTCTGTCCAACATCCCTGAGATCTTAATACACTAAAGTTGCTAAAAAACCTGACCGTCACCTAAAGCTACTTACAGAACAAATCAATACCCTGTACACACATTTAAATGTTTAACAACAATGTACAATGGGCAATAGAAAACAAAAAAGTAAAACTTGAACCCATGAAGCCTAGTACTACATTCTAAAAGATGATGATGCACTAGCAACATAGCAAAAACACAGTAACCTGATGTCTAATAAGATCAATACAAGCTTTATATATCCAAAGGAGAGTTTAGACGTAGAAATCAATTATGCTGCGGAAAGGTGTCTTAAAAAGGCCTTTTATATAAGTAGGCATTGTTGATGACTCTTTCAAAGTGTACTTTATTTACTAAATTACTGTAACTCTACACTGTAATGCTTCTGAGAAGTATGGAACAAGTCAATATCTATACTTAAAAGTTGACAAAAACACTTACTAATAGGAGAACTGAAAATTATTATTTAAATGTTCAAAATAAAGTTTCATAGAAAAATCTTTTACCTTTAAAGTTTTCTTTTACTCTGTAAATATTAAATATTCAAGCTCTCTCCCCCTTACTGTGTAGATAGCTTAACAGTTTGGTGCATTTTGATGTAGAAAAATCTAAAATCAGGTACCATGACCGTGCTGTAGCTTTATTGTATACAGGACAAAAACAGAATTACAAGAAACTGTAAAATGAATATTCTGTACTACAAACATCAGTGCAATTCATTAAATATAGAATATTTGCATTAAAACTGATAATAAAATAGTTAAATAACATTGATAAATTTAATTTCTTACCCCAAAATTTCAGGATCATTCTGAGGTTTCTGTTCAATTTTGAATTTTTCAGCATTCAAACATTTAGTTGATATTTTAGCTTTACTTAGTTTCACCCTGAGGGCTGAAAGAAAAGGACAAACATTTTGTGCTTTTCATATATACAGCTGTCATTTTATAACTTGGACGAAATTTGAAGATGATCAGCTTTAAAAAAATTCCCCAGCAGATGGATAAGTTTAAACTTTGTTCCACTACTCTATCATAATGCTATATAAAGACTACAAAACTTACTTATAACATAAAGTAGATAGATAGATAGATAGATAGATAGATAGATAGATAGATAGATAGATAGATAGATAGATAGATAGATAGATAGATAGATAGATAGATAGATACTTATTTGCCCCAAGGGGATAATTTACTTTTTTAGAAAAGCTCAATAATACATAAACACATAATGCATTGTATATGTTCTATCCCCGAGCTTTTTGCCATTTCTGCGGCGGTGGGAGTAATTTGCTTGCACTTATTGACACGTTTACAAAACAAAAGATGCTTATGGAGAGGTGCGAACGAATTTAATGTGGGACGGGTTTACAAGTTATTTCGTATGCTTTGGTAATGCTAGTGTTAAACAGGCGTTCCAGTTGGGTAGGAGCCCCAGTCATCCGCCACACTACATTGAGGTCCAGCCTCCTAAGAGAAAAAGTGTGCTCTCCCCTTTCTTATATAGTTGCTCTGTGTTATGAGACCAGTCCAACTTGACATTGATTTGGACTGCTATGTACTAGTAGCAGTGCACGACATCCACATCCACTCTCTGAATAGTGCCTGTTTGGTGCATCAAAAGTCAACAGCAATTTCCTTGTTTATGTTGATGTTAGGTTACAGACAATTCTCTTTGAGCCAAAAACAAAGTTCTACACCTAACTCTTGTACTCTGTCTCATTTCCCAAGTGCAAGTGACATGACCTGGTGTTACATTTACTGTCTGAGGTGCATAATGTAGGAAAATGAAGATACGTAATTAGATTAATGAAATATCGGTTTTGCCTTCAGCAACGCCAATAATTATTTTAAATGATTTGGTAAGGCTTTTAATTTATTTACCTAAATTTCTTTATTCTAGAATGTGGTCTCCGACCATTTGATTTATATCAAGGTAACACAGATTGTCTTGATGCATCTACAGTTAATGAGCTTCTCATTGGTCACACACTAGACCTTTGGGCTTAAAATAGATGTAGGGTGGGCAAATTCTCTCTGCTGGTGCAAGACCCACTTATTGCCTCTTTGTGGAACCAAGAAGGGACATGGATCGTAAACCCTGAATCAAAACCAGTGCAGACTGAGCTCACTTATCCTTTTTAGGGAGGTTAGCCTAGGAAAAGACACACTCCAGTTTCAAAAGTAGCATTAACCAGCTGTCAATGTCTGCAATTGCTATGAGGTCCTGGTTGATGCCGTCCCCTGCCCTAGTACGAGTTCAGAAAGACTGACTGAGAGGGTGGGAATGTAGTGTCCAGACACTCCTTTCCACTATAATCAAACTCAGTGTGCAAGTTAGCTGTCAGCTCAAACTTGTAGGATATCAATACAAGGACTGTGGCCATGAGGAACTGGCAATGCAGTCAGGTGACGATTGTTGCTAGGAGTGGTTCAAAGTGATGACTTTTACCTGGAAATATCATCAATATTCATGCCCTTCTCGAGTGTGAGAGCAACCTTATGTAAGAAGAACATTGCTGTCCTAGCAGTAAGGAAGGGGTTAGAAAATATGTCCTAAAAACATCTAATCTCCATAGAAACCTGTTATTCAGCTGCAACTGAATGGGCAACCACACCTAAAGTAAAAAAAACTAGTTTTACCAAGGAGAGAAAAACTGAACTTTTAGATCATGGAATGTTTGCTTACTATATCACCAAGATTTGTGCTTGTAAGCTTTCTCTCTATGGAACTGACATTGCTATTTTAAGTGAAACTTACCTGTCTGGGATATCTGAAATTGAAGTGGTTGTTGATGACTATTTTTTGTTTTGGGAAGGCTATTAATGAACACACATTTTCTCGTATTGGCTTAGCTGTTCAATTAATCAGAAACTGTATATACTATCATATGCAATACAATTTATTTTTGTATAGCCCAAAATCACACAAGAAGTGCCGCAATGGCCTTTAACAGGCCCTGCCTCTTGACAGCCCCCCAGCCTTGACTCTCTAAGAAGACAAGAAAAAAACTCCCAAAAAAACCCTTGTAGGGAAAAAATGGAAGAAGCTTTGGGAAAGGCCGTTCAAAGAGAGACCCCTTTTCAGGCAGGTTGGGCATGCAATGGGTGTCAAAAAGAAGGGGGTAATATGGAGTTAATGTTATGGTAATGCTGCTATAAATATAACTAGCACCACAAATATCACATAACCATTATCACTGACTATGCACAAACTATAATACACATTCTGCGCATGGTTCTACCTAGAAATCAGCAAGTAATATGGAAGGACAAGATCACTCATTTGGATGACTTTAATGCTGTTGCATACAATGTAAATGCCTGGCCAGTGGTACTTGGGCATTACAGAATAGCTAGAGAAACCAGCAACAGGACACTGCTCCTCAGATTGCTTGTCAGATGATTGATTGATGACAGTCATATATTTGTATGTGCAGCGGTCACATCACCTCCCCATCATTTCACAGCCACCTGAAAGGTAAATGTGTCCTTATCATAGGTTCCAGAGAAAAGGCAACAATTCCAAGAAGTAGCTGAAACTGAACAACTTATTTAACACAGTTCATAATTTGACAGATGAATGGTATTTGCTTAACACTAGAATTACCAGAACCTACAAAAAAACTTGTAATTCCGTCCCACCTTAAACTGCTTCTTCTTCACACCTCTCCGCCAGCGTCCTTTGTCTTCTAAATGTGCTGATAAAGAGAAGCTTGGAGCAGCCAGCTATTCCATCCCCCCACCAATTTAGAACGTGCACGAACTTCTCTCAGCTCATGCCTTGATTGAGTATCTGGGAGTGAAGTGGAGTTTTAGAGTGGAAATAATAGATCGTTATTTGGAACACACGCATTTCATGTCTGTTCCGTTTCTACAGTAATCTGTGTCAACACATTGTTAAAACAGAAACATTTTTTATATTCTAGTAGTAGATGACAAAATGTAGGCATAAACTACATAATGTATGAAGCTTGAAGTCCAAATAGCAAAGAAACATTTTCACAAAAATAACACAATTGCAATTGTATTCAAAAATATAACTGCAGAAACAAAAAGCCGCTTTAACATGCGACATTGACACTTGTTTATTGTAACTGTTTTCGTGGTTCAATAGAATCAGTTCCCGCTTGGGAATCAAAAGGTCACGAATTCGATCCTGCGCCACTCCGTTTTGAGAAGTAAACTGCTCTTAGTCTTACTGTTTTAGAATAAAAGCATACATTTGATTTCAGTCTGTAACAGCCGGTGCAATTTATGATCCTTGTAAAGGTTAGCTTTTTTTTTTTTAATTCACTTTTCATTCTCTCAGTCGCGTTCAGAATCATGCGTTAGTATGCATCGTGGTACACTGCAGAGCTATAGCGCGTCTTTAGTGAAAACAGCCGTGTCAGATGGGGTTGTATGGATTGATTCTGAACTTCTCAAAATGGAGTGGCGCAGGATCGAACTCGTGACCTTTTGATTCCCAAGCGGGAACTGATTCTATTGAACTACGGAGGCAGGTACAATAAACTGCTGTCAATGTCGCATGTTAAGGCGGCTTTTTGTTTCTGCAGTTATATTTTTGAATAAAAGCGCAATTGTGTTACTCTTGTAAAAATGTTTCTTTGCTATTTGGACTTCAGGCTTCATACATTATATAAGTTTATGCCTACATTTTGTCATCTACTACTAGAATATAAAAAACGTTTCTGTTTTAACAATGTGTTGACACAGATTACTGTAGAAACGGAACAGACATGAAATGCGTGTGTTCCAAATAACGATCTATTATTTCCACTCTAAAACTCCACTTCACTCCCAGATACTCAATCAAGGCATGAGCTGAGAGAAGTTCGTGCACGTTCTAAATTGGTGGGGGGATGGAATAGCCGGCTGCTCCTAGCTTCTCTTTATCAGCACATTTAGAAGACAAAGGGCGCTGGCGGAGAGGTGTGAATGGATTTAAGAAGCGATTTAAGGTGGGACGGAATTACGAGTTTTTTCGTAGGCTCTGGTAATTCTAGTGTTAAAAGCAGCCTAGTAGCTTTGGGAAATCAAACCTTTGGATTTATTAAGACTGTTTTAATAGCAATGATGCTACTGTTCTCCCTCTTCTCTTACCCCTACACTCAACCCACAAAGAGGCTGTCAAACAAGAGTGCATTGTAGAACATATATCCTACTAAAAATCAGTAGAAGTACAGTCAAAGCTACATCAGATGAAAGATGATGGGTTGAAAAAAGCAAAGGAAATGCAAATGGCTGCTGATCAAAAGAGCTTCAAATGTTACCTCAGCTTTATTTAGCAAGGCTGGCTGGACTTTTTTTTACATGTGCTACAATATTCTACAGTGTTGGAGGAATCATCTTCATAGTCTGTTCAACCATAGACAGTGCTATCCATGAGTTACCTCAGTTACCAGTTGTAAAATCTACCTTGGCAACCTTTCCTAAGTGAAACAATAAAACTTATAAAATAAATGAAGAATGAAAAAAGATTCCAGGCTTTGACAGCATTTGTTCTGAAATTTCAGGGGTGCCCAATGCGTCGATCGCGATCGACCGGTAGCTCGCGTTGCATTCAAAAATTTTTTTATCATATATCCTCCCTATTGCATTTGCCACTTGATTGACATACAGGGCAGCCAGTTTGAGATCTCTTCTCTTCTAACACACTGGTCATCCCGCATGCGCTATCAAACGCGTGAGCTACTACAAAACTCCAGCTATCTAAGTGATCTAGTTAGCCTTCTAATTTATATCGACTAAAGAAGGGATTAAAAAAAAAATTGTTTGGGGAGGGTATGGGCTGGATGTGGAATTGGAAGAGGATTTTTTTTCTCACAATGTCACAATCAAAGTGCATTTGTCTGATCTGTCAATGTATCATTGCTATTCCAAAGAAGGAAAATGTGGAAAGGCACTTTGGAACTGTTCATAAAAACTACGAAACTGACTTCCTTCCGAAAAGCGATCTGAGAAAGAGAAAGGAGAGGGAACTAAAATCGCAGTTAATCGCAAAATCGTCATTTTTCACTCGGCTGAATTCAAAAGCTCCTTGACTGCATTATTCGGCTCTACTTATTTATGCGAGTCAGCCTTTTCCCACACTCGTATTAAATCCAAATACTGTAATGACCATAAATGTATTGAATTGTTATTGTGCCATAAAGGTTATTCAGTTATGCAAGGTACAACAACATATATTTTATGTATAAAGTATACTCAGTATATAATTTATATATATATATATATATATATTTTTATATATATTAAATATATATATATATATCATTTTAATGTAGATAGATCATTTCGACCTGGTGGGCACCTCTGAACTAGATGATCCTAGTCACCAAAAAGTTTTTTAAAATTATTAAATAAGAATACAGAGACAGTACTCTAAGATTTTAAAGATAAGTCACCTTTATGAACACAAGAATGACCATACAAATTGCAACAGTCATTGCAGAATGCCTTTACTGTCAATTGCAGGAACAATTGTGGCATATATAATGATCAACTGGTCATGCATTGTGATTGTTGTTTTTGGCAAAATGTTCTCACTGTATAGCTATCGTTCAGTTCATAATGGACATGATTTTCATGGCCACGTAGCCGTAAGAGAAGTGCAAGGAACATTGAAAGCAGTTACATATGGTCTTTGAAAATGTGACAAAGAATTTTGACAAGGTCAGTTGAAAGGGACTTGGCAGATATTACGCCACTTTCATTGCCCTGATAAACTTGAAAATATCATAGTCTGTTTAAAATAGTTTGATGGTCAGATGATTTCATCTAGCTTGATGATCTGAACCATTTTTAGTTTGAGATGGTAGGAAACCATGCTAGGTCCTTGCTCTGCTACTATTTAACATAGTTTATGCTACAATGCTTTTGTTTATATTTAAATAAAACCAGCTAACCTACTCAACTGATGGATGCTTATTATTTAAATGTTCAAGACTGTATGCCAAAAGCAAAGCCACTGAACAACTGTAAAATTATCAGTAGTAGCAACACAATCCATCAAATTTACTTAGATTGTCACTGGTAACTCTGTGAGCTGCTTTAAGTTTTTTGGACTATGGCTTGCGGGGGCACACTAGCCACCCAAACCCGACACAAGCAGAGACCAGGCACAAGTTTCTCCACGTAGCACATGTTTATTTGGTGGGTAAGCGCTTTTCTTTTGATTCCCACAGCAGCACAGTACAATAAACTATTTAAACACAAGATTTTCTCTTTGTCTCTTCTTCCTCTCTCTCTGCCTTCACCTCCACTCCTTCTCCGGCAAGCTTAATCCAACTCTCCTCGACTCTGGCTCCTTAAGTGAAATGAGGTGGCTCATTTTATGCTGCACCTGGGAGCACTTCAGGTGGCTCATCAGTATTATCTGAAAGTACTCCCAGGTGTGGTGGAAACCCAAAGTATGGCTCTGCAGCTACCCCTAGTGGCCGAGCCGAACATGGCTATGCCAAACTGTAACTCCAATGTAGCTCTGCAAGAATCCAAGGTACTGCTGCAACCCAGTGGGGCTGCCATCTAGCGCTCTGGGAGAGGCAGTCAATGTCAATGTCAAATTTATTTATATAGCACATTTAAAACAACATAGGAATGCTGTGGCCAAAGTGCTTTACAATAATAGAATAAAAAGAAAACATACAAATAACAAATAGAAATAAAATATATGAACATAAATAAAATAAATAATAAATAGAAGTAATGTTACATAATCACAATGAGGAAACCATCATTATTACTGAAGGTCATGGAATGCAAGTGAATAGAAATGAGTCTTTAATCTTGTTTAGAACAGTTCAATTGTAGACGACTCCTTTATGTAAAGAGGTAAAGAGTTCCACAGGCGAGGAGCAGCAGCTGTAAAAGCCCAGTCCCCCTTAGTTTTAAACTTGGTACGAGGGACAATAAGAGACAACTGATCAGAAGATCTAAGCACTCTAGATTGCTGATGTAAAACACACAATTCAGATAAATAGGCAGGAGTAAGCCCATGTAAAGATTTAAAAACTAGCAACAAGATTTTATAATTAATTTGAAAACCCACGGGCAGCCAGTGTAAAGAAGCTAATATTGGAGAAACACAATCAGACTTTCTTGCCCCAACCAGAAAGCGAGCGGCAGCATTCTGGATCAACTGTAACTGCATATCAGGGATTTGCTAATCCCAGAATACAGCAAGTTGCAGTAATCAAGGCAAGAAAAGATAAAAGCATGAGTAGCTTTCTCAAAATCCCTAGAAGATAAAAAGGCTTGATCTTACCTAATAGATTAAGCTGGAAAAGGCAACATCTTGAGTACAGAATTAACTTGTTTCTCAAAATAGAGGTTACTGTCAAAGATAACACCAAAATTGCGGACTTGAGGTTTGCAAAAGACAGAGAAAGTCTGAGAAGTCCAAGACAAATTTGGGTTTTAGCTGATGGTCCCACTATAAGCACCTCCATTTTATTTTGATTCAGATCAAGAAAATTACTAGCCATCCAGGATCTTAGTTCAGAAAAACAGTTGTGCAGCTGATTTATTGCAGAGTTGCAGATAGGAATATAAACCTGAATATCATCAGCATAGCAGTGAAAGGAAATGTTAAATTTACTAAAAATAGCTCCAATAGGGTGAAGGTATAGAGAGAATAAGATAGGACCCACAATGGATCCCTGAGGAACATCACATTTAAGAGGAGCATTAGACGAAAAAGAGGAATTTAAAGTCACTGAAAAGTGTCTACCAGTTAGATATGACCTGAACCAGTTAAGAGTAGCCCCTTTAAGCCTGACAAGATGTTCAAGCCGCGACAGCAATATCCCATGGTGAATAGTGTCAAAGGTAGCAGACAAGTCAAGGAGGAGAAGGACTGCAGCATCACCTGAGTCAGTAATAATAGAGATGTCATTGAATACTTTCAGAAGGGCCGTCGCAACACCATGATAACGCCTAAAGCCAGATTGGTAGATCTCAAATAAATTACTGGAGTTAAGGTGATCAACCAAATGATTATAAATAATTCTTTCTAGAATTTTAGCCAGAAATAGCAGTTGGGAAATCGGGTGAAAATTGGCTAAAACTCCAGGATCTAATTCTACCTTTTTTAGACAGGGACGCTGTTTCCGATGGGAGTGTTAGCTCCATGGGAATATGTTCTTTTATATTGCGGCGTTTTAATAAACCTTTATTTAAATAAGTATAAATTATAACGGCGATATCCCTCTTTTCGGTGACAAAGTCACAGAAAAGACAGAATATACTTAGCTTGTTTAATGCGGCTTACGTTGCTATAAAACGACAGGGAAGACCAGTCAAATTTCATCTTTTAACCGCGGGGATTCGGTCGTGTAGAAATTGCTTTTTTCTGTCACAACGGGGGTGGCTTTGGAGTCTATGGCTTCCACTCCCGCAGGTCTTCAAAGCTTGGCAAGGTTCCAGCGTTCTTTTATATTGTGTTCACACGACCAAATCCCCCAGTACAATGCCAAACAAGGTAGACAAACTTAAGCTAAGCATCAGACAGTCAGATCATATAACACTTAGGCCTTTTAGGGCTGACAACAGCTGTTCTTGTCTGTCTTTATGCTTTGCCTAGCCCAGCAATTCTGAAAGCTGACACTCTGTGCTAAAGCTGGCTCAGCTCTTCATGGCATGTTACACAGAAAAAGAATGAAAAATACATTTAAAGAGAGCTAAAACAGATACAGTGACACAATTCTTAATATTATAACAACCTTAGTATAACAGACGCACCGCAGCATGTTTAAAAAACGAGGGCACACTTATAGAATCATTGATAATGGCTACTACAAATGGACCGAAAACATCAAAGGCTTCCACTACAAGGTGTGGTGGTACAATATCAAGAGGGCAGTGTGACGATGTGGGTTCAGCTCCATGCTCTCATCCGCTGTTCGGGAGCCCTTGAACCCAACACCGCCGATAATGTCACCGAGTTGAGCCAAGCAGTGAGGCAACAATAGCAAGGGGATGATGTAAAAAGGTGCACAAGTGCTTTTATTAAAACAGTCAACAAAACAAAGTGTTCAAAATCAGTGCAGTGCTTCAAAGTCTACATCAAATAAATAATCCAATAAAAGCAGAAGTGAATTGTGGAGGTTAAAATCAATAAATAGAAAAATCTTCTTAAAACAACGAGGTTAAAACGTTCATCAGGTAGCAGTCTTTTAAAATCAACTACAAGCTCTTCTACACTAGCGTTCGCATCTCTCTCACCTGCTTCTCCCATGCGGGCCCTGCACCAGGCGAGACGCTCTCAATGCAGCTGACCTTTCTTCTATCACATCAACACGAGTCTGGAGGCCTCCCAATCCCTGGCTTCAGTCAAGTACTCATCCCAGGCCCGAGACTTGGTTCACGCCCATCGGCCAGGACGCACACGCTGGGGAATCCACCACCAAGCCTCCCAACTCCCGCTGCCTTTCCGGCCTTCCCTGGCCAGTCGCCCTTCACTGGTCACTCCCGCTACTCGTTCACTCAGCAGGAGCGACTTCTACTACGATTCCTGGGTGTCGGCCAAACACCCTGGCTTCCCTTCAACTGCCTGCGAGCGCTCGCTTCCTGCTGCACCGACTTGCTCTCTCTCTCGCTCTCTTCACTGCTTCCTGCTGCAACCTCCATTTACTTCTCTTTCTTTCCGTTTTGTTCTCCCCTTTTAACCGACTCGCACTTCTTTATATTAACACCAAGAGGACATAGCAGCTGCAGCACATTAGCCATAGGAACAATCACAGATGTGGGCAGTCCCTCACCTGTGCACTAGGTGAGAAACGCCCACACCGTAGATTGCCCTGCGGCTTGCTACGGACACCACGCCCCCCTCACTAATCCACCGCGAGCGCGGTGATTATAGTGATCCCTCGCTATATCGCGCTTCGACTTTCGTGGCTTCACTCCATCGCGGATTTTAAATGTAAGCATATCTAAATATATATCACGGATTTTTCGGTGGTTTGCGGATTTATGCGTACAATGGGTCTTTTAATTTATGGTACATGCTTCCTCAGTTGGTTTGCCCAGTTGATTTCATACAAGGGACGCTATTGGCAGATGGCTGAAAAGCTACCCAATCAGAGCACGTATTACGTATTAAATAAAACTCCTCAATGATATATAATATGCTTCCCGCGCTGTGCTTTGCACGCTTAAAAGCTCTAACAGCACCTATTGATTTTTGATTGTTTGCTTTTCTCTGTCTCTCTCACTCTCTCTGACATTCTTTGCTCCTGACGGAGGGGGTGTGAGCAGAGGGGCTGTTTGCTTAGAAGATACGGATGCTCCTCTAAAAAATGCTGAAAGACTACCTTCACATTGATCCCTTCATTGCGGCCGCTTTATCGCAGTGCTACGCATACTTAAAAGCCCAACAGCCCTATTGATTTTTGATTGCTTACTTTTCTCTCTCTCTGACATTCTGCGCACTCCTTTGAAATTTTTAATTGTGAGAAAGAACTGTCATCTCTGTCTTGTCATGGAGCACAGTTTAAACTTTTGACTAAAGAGTGTTATTTCATGTCTAGAGGGCTCTAATAATGTTAAAAACTTATTTAGAATGTCGTAAACAGGTTTTCTATGCTCTAACTGCGAAAATATTAGATTTATAAATAAAGAATCCTACTTCGTGCAAATTCATTTATTGCGGTAGAGTCTGGAACGGATTAACCGCGATAAAAGAGGGTGTACTGTATTTATTTAAATAAACAGCCTTTGCTGAGCGAGCTGTGGACCCATAACACCACAGGCAGAGAGCTGGTTTAAGGGTCTCAGTAGTTCTTTTTAACTGTGAAAGTGTGACAAGATCAAACGATTCCAAGACAATGCCCTGTTTAACAGTAGGAAGTTTATAGCCAGTTTGAACAATGCCACAGCGGATAGTATCAATTTTGCTGACGAAGAATGAAAGAAACTGCTCACATGAAAGAACAGTACTATTTAATCCCATCACAGAATGAGGGTGAATGGCCGCAATAATTGAATTAAATAAGACCCTAGGATTCTTAGAATGACGGGATACTAAATCAGCAAAGAAATCTTTTTTAGTTTTCTTAACTGTAGCCTGGAAGTTGAATAGAGAAGTCCTAAAAATCTGTTTAGAAACAATCAGTCCATCTTTTTTCCAACGCCGTTCCACAACTCGACAGGCGCGACGTAGCACAGCGACCTCGTAGTTTCATTTAGCCAGGGAGCAGGTCTTCCCTTATTACAGCATATCTTGAGTGGAGCAATTGAGTCTAAAACCGTTTTACAAGAAGAATTAAATTTTAAAACAGAATCATCAATACCATCATTTTGGACATGCACATCAAGAATAGAGAATATGGTTTTAAAATCAGATATAATAGAAGAATTTAAAAAGCGAGAGCAGCGTGGGGGACAGCTGCTGGTTGGGACATCAACAGTAATATTCAAATCCATCATTATAGAAAAGTGATCAGTAAAAGAAACATTGCATAAATCAGTATTATTAACTGTAATATCACATGTAAGAACAAGATCAAGGGTGTGACCGGGAGAGTGAGTTGGTGTATTAATATGCTGGATAAAATCAAATTAGTCCTGTAGTGATAAAAAGTCATTAACCAGAGGTTTCAATTGACAACAAACATGAATGTTAAAATCACCAACAATAAATACTTTGTCATGGGAGAGGGTGATATCAGCCAGGAGATCAGAGAATTCAGAAATTAATATATCATTAATTACAGGAGGTTTATAAACCACAGCAAACAACAAAGAAGGGGAGCTGCACACTTTGAAAAGTTGTAGTTCGAAGCTACTAAACGGACCCTTTGTAAGGCTCTGACACAGGAACATACTTTTAAAAACAGTGGCGATACCCCCACCACGATGAGTCAGCCAAGGAGAGTTTAAAAATGAATAACCTGATGGTACCAAGTCAGTAAAACATGAAGAGTCACCATTTACAATCCAGGTCTCAGTGATGAAAAAGAAATCCAGATTATTTGAGGTAATAAAGTCTTTCAGAATAAAAGATTTATTAGACACTGATCTCACATTCAAGAGACCAGCCTTGATAGAAGTGGAAGAGCTCGTTGCGGGATGAGCATGGGTGAGCATGCGAAGATTAGCAGTGCTTACTGCCCGAAAGCACACTGAGGAAGAGTGATGCCATCTTGGGATAGAGAAATTAAATCTGGTATCTAGCGCCTATGGAC
This sequence comes from Polypterus senegalus, assembly GCF_016835505.1. Taxonomy (NCBI): domain Eukaryota; kingdom Metazoa; phylum Chordata; class Cladistia; order Polypteriformes; family Polypteridae; genus Polypterus; species Polypterus senegalus. The sequence goes on from NC_053154.1 coordinate 281,110,369, forward strand.
CAGGGATGGAGTCCTGTGCAGGAGAACATGCGTCATAGACGACACGCAGGCATTGGGAATCCAAGCTTTGGGACTTGAGTCGGCGTTGTTTAACAGCAATTCCGGCTTTTTTTTCACAGCGGCGGCAGCAGGTGCATTTGTGTCTCCGAGGGGCATTCAACTCACTGATACAGATGAAACCCAAGCATCCAGGTGAAAAAGTCAGGAGATGAATATAACAAAGGTAGAGGATCACATAATATCCCATCAGGAGATGAAAATTGAGAAGAAAGCAAGCAAGAAAATATGTTAATTAAAGAATCACGATTGTAGGACAGTGTCAGTTGGGATAAACTAAAACATAAAAACAAAGTTAAAACATAGATTAGCGAGACGAGCACACGGCCAGCCACACCAGTCGGCGCCATCTTAGCATTCAATGATGTGACCTGTGCACATCTGCTCCCCCAATCCTTCCAGTATATTGGCCTTCTGGCTGGGAAAGGGCCCTGGATGTGTGTCACAGAGCTAATAATCAGTGTCAAAAATACTACTACTGTTCCAGCTAGTGGATTCAACAGATCTTTCAGCATTGACATACATAGTATCTATCTATCTATCTACATCACTATTGATGGTCAGCCATTGCAAAAGGCTGCTGACTTCTGCTATCTTGATATCACACAACGCACCAGTCCCAGTGTTGATGCAGTTGTCATAAAATGCATACACAAAGCAAAGTTCTGCCTTTGGTGACTTGTCACTGACTTTGAAATAACTGTGACATGAGACTTGAAACAAAAATCAGTGCTTGCAAACTTACAGTGCCAAAGGTCCTCCTGTATGGATGTAAGACTTGGACTTTATACAAACCATTATGGTTGTTCCATATGTGCAGTCTTTGATGCACCCCTCACACAAGATGGTGGCAAAAAATACTAAACATACATACTGCAACATTATCAAACATGTGTCATTGAGAATGGCCAGCTTCAGTCATATTTCCCACAAGTCTCATAGCTGTTTACCCAAAGTAGTTCTCCACTATGCTGATACATGGACACATTTAAGCAACAAATTAAAGCCTGTAACATTAATCTTATCACAATGGAAAACAGTGGTATAGACAGGGTTAACTAGATGTGGACATGCACTGAAAGTAGCAGCTAAGTTTGAGTGAACCCACCCATGTTTCTTTTGCCCAACAAAGACTGTATTATTATATCACCTAAAATCCCATAAACAATAAAATTAATATCATTCATCTGTTGACAGTGACAGAAGACTCCATCAGTATTACGAAAATAATGTATTATTCTACTATACTGTTTTACAAAAATTCAATAAAGACATTTAAACAAACATAAAATCATACAGTATATAAGTCTCATATATTGCTTTTTATAGGCCTTTAACGTAAACCAGGGTTAGACCAATTATGTGTGATTCCCAAAACTAGTATTCCTTATTCAAGGTGAAAATATAATTTCAACTCATAGATACCTTTTGTTGGTTAACTGTTAGAATTCTTCACTCGATGCTTTGTTTTCATTTTATCATCGCACAAACCAAAGATGTATGACTTAGACTAATTAGTGACTTTAAATTGAACCACTGTGAGCATTATGTGTGAGAGAGTGTGCCCTGGGATGGATTAGTGCCATGTCCAGGGCTAGTTTATGCCCTGTGCTCAACATTGCCAATATAGGATATCTAGCCTTCATGAACCTCAATCAGATGCAGCAGATTTAGCCAATGGATGGATTAGTGGACTTTTTCTGCACTTGATCCTACACTCAAACGAAACTCCTCCTAGCTCAAAAAGAAAACTATTAACATAATAATAGAATATTCTTATACATAGTTGATGCTGTTGCAGATTTCAGATAAAAAAAACTTTTTCTGAACTGATTCCAGTCATATAAAATGCTATATGTAATGTAAATATTGACTTTCCACAAAAGATGTACAGAAAAGTGAAACTTTAGTATTAGATGAAAAAATAAAGCTATATTTTCAGGGTAATACCTTCAGTTTTGTTTTCAAGCCCCTCCAACTGTTCTCTTAAAATCCGAAGCTGCTGTTTAATACTGTTCAATCTGAGATCATTTTGTTTCATGTACTCTATATCTAGAGATAAAGAATAAAATGTATCATATTCTACTCTGGAACAATTCTATAATTAAAGAGAACATATATAAAATTAAATAAATGAATATTAAGTTTCTCATTGCAATCAATAATTCAGTCTGAGTCAAGTTTTATATGTCACCTTTCATGGCATCAAAGTCCTTTAAATAAAAGGTACAGAAATACTGGCCTGGGGCCTCATGTATAACGCCGTGCGTAGAACTCGCACTATAACATGGCGTAAGCACAAAAGCTGAAATGTGCTTACGCACAGAAAAATCCAGATGCAGGAATCTGTGCGTACTCCAACTTCCACGTTCTTCCGCTACATAAATCCCGACCAGCGTGAAAACTAACGCCGTGCAGCGCATTATGTAACGCCCCAAATCCTCCCAGAATTACGCCTATTTGAATATGCAAATCAATATAAATCGCCCTTAAGCGCAGCCTTCTGTGAAAAGACAATGGGAAAAGCACGGGAAAAATATAAGAATTTCAGCGAATACCAAGTGGAGGCAAAGGAAAAACATACTATTTGTTCAAATAAACCGTGGTTTAATCAACAAAAGGAAGTTGATCGAGTGACATAGCGTGTTGGAGAAACTTGAAAGCTCACATTTACAAATCGCACAGTGCCGGAAATAAAAAAGAAGTCACATATCAAAGTCGCCGTGAAAAGCCGACTTGTAAGCCCACTGTCTGAGTGTCATATGAAAGTTTATTAGGGTACAGAGAAAAAAGGCACACAGTGAGGAAAAAGCACGAAATGTCAACTTCAATCTCGACATTTCCACTTTAATCACGTAGTTTATTTTGTCATTAAAGTAGAACATCATAAACTTCATCTTAAAATCGTTTAATTAACCAGTTTCTCAAATCACATCGTAATTAAAGTAGCACGTTAAATGCTTTGTTTTGTATTTGATCTTCTATGTGCTCTATGTGTGTGAATCACTACTTGCTTTTCAACCGCTCTCTTCCTCCAACTGGACACAGAATCAATTACATTCGTAATATTACAGTTCTCTGAATAACTAAAATACTGAGATGTATACTTGATATCATTTTCATGATGATAGGAGTTAAAGCACGTTATTAAACATGTGTTTCACTTGATGAAATAATTTATTGCAGCAGTACAATCAGGGGCAGCTCTAGGCTTGTGGTGGCACTGGGCAGAGGAAGAATCGGTGGCTCCTTCGCCCGCCCGTCAGTAAGGTAGCTTATGCACAGTGGATGGCTGCATAGCCGCCTCGTGCTCATGACACAAGCATTTAACTTTTGCCGAAATTTGTCGCTGTGTTTTTAGCTGTGTTGTTATTTTCTCTTTCTGTTTTATATTCAATATATATTGGCGTAGCCGTCACTGCAGTCAGTGCTTTTCTTTACCCAAGTAACCGATCGCCATACAATCAGCTCTGTAATAGACGTTAAGCCATCTGTAAGCTTAGCGCCGATTCTTCAAAACGTTTAAAGAACATTGAAATGTCTTCATAGTACATGTTTAATTATTCTATCCTTAACGACACTCCCAGTGAAGAATATAGGTTATTTAAATGAAGTTAAAGTTTTATCTGTATAATTTAATAAACATATTTTGCTGAATTTCACCTTATAAATGATATCGTTTCTGTTTCTGAACCGCAAGGTCCGTACAGGAAAGGCTTTAAAACATTTTGCAGTGGCTGAGACAGCGTGTCCTTGAAGCTGTATACTGATAATTCCCTTTCCGATCAGCTGCTGCTGTGATTCACACTCAGATACAGTGATATAAATACTCTGAGTGGTGCAGTGAGAGAAATATTGAAAAAGATGATCCGCTGTGGCAACTCCTAACAAGAGGAGCTGAAAGAAGAAGAAGAAGAAGAAGTGAGAGTAACAACGCTAAAGCAGTTATGGTATTTGGAATACTATGGCTGTTCCCTCTACCATTATATTGTTACAAGATAATTACAATCAGATGCATTACACTAATAAACAATATGAGGTTAGTTTCGGTGTATTTGTAAAGCCACGTCAGGAAAATAAGGTGTAATCACACAGGAACAGTAGCACTGCTTTGACGCTGGGTGCCGCCAGTCTGCAAAACCGAGTGGAGAACTTGCGTACGACAAAGTATGAGGTACCGTGGAAAAGTGCGTGGATTTACGCCAAGTGTAGGTTTTATACATCGCGATTTCAACGTGGAAAAGTTCTTAAGCAACATTTCTGTGCGTACGCACAGTTTATACATGAGGCCCCTGGTTTGCACCTCATCTTCCATGCCAGGAAAGCCTTTGTCTTCACTTCCATTCACCTTTAAACTCACCTGGATGAGGACAAGAAGGCCTTTTAAAGGCCTTTGACTTGATTTTATAATTAATCTCCTAGGTTAAATCATAGATACCAATGTAAAAGTTATAAAAATGAAATCCTTCCACAGGGTTTGCAAGCATCTCTGATGATGCTTGTCATGATCAAGTAACTTTGTTTATATTTTGATTAAGAACTAGTACATTTTTACCATAAAAATTACAAAATTATTGATAAAAACCATATAATTGTAACATTTCAATGTAAAATAACATGCCATTTTGAACTTTACATGAGAAGGGGGAAAAGGAAACTTGTTACATCAATCAGTTACAGTAGAGTTTGAAGCACAGCAAGCCCTATACTTTGTTTGGTAATGCTATGATAACTTGTCTGATGACATACAAAAGAACACCTACTGTGACCAAATTAAATACTGTGTGGGTGGAGACATATAGTAATTTACGTCTTTTGAAGTAGTCCTTTAAGTTTATTTTTCAAGATGGCTCCCCACAATAATGATCAGGATTCATGTGATATTCTTATGAAAAGTCTGTAGAGTAAAAACCACATATTGGGCCTTGAGGTCTGTTTACAACTATGATGAGTTGCTTCATTTTCAACAGTGAATTGACCAAGCCAAGAATAAACTTTCTAATGAGCCAATGTTACTTATATTCGCTAGCGCAATCTCTCAATTGATAGTACTATATTTAGTCAGGACAAATATGTGCCTCACTGATTTACTATCTGTTGGATCAGTAATGCTAATGACATTTCTGTGTATGTGAAAATGTGCATGGATGACTAACTGAATTGTGTGTGTGTTTTTTTTTAATCAATGACACTTTTAATTATTGCTGGACAAATATGTGCAAATATGGACCCATGACCTATTCCTTGTGTGTAAGGTATGAGGTTAGGATGTGGCGTTATGACCCAACCCTTTTTCCTGTGTTTAATAAACAGTCTGTTTATGTCAGCTGTGGATGTGACGTCAAGTGGGCTTTATCTATATACATTCCTCAGTACATTATACAGTAGTACAAAATTACGTTTCCCAGGGCCACACTGGAACATTTATACAATACACAGGGTGTTCATTTTACATACTGGAATGTAAAAAAAGGACCAACATCTGTAATATGGATATCAATATATCACAGTTCCAAACAATTATTTGTCCAAGGGATAATATTTAGAACTATTTTGTTTAGACCTGGAATGGCCGCTGTGAGTGTTTAAAGAATAAAACTTTTAACATGATGTAAAGATGTCATAATGATGTTTGTTATTATGTTCATAAAGAAGAATACACACAAGACAAACCTTAGCTTTACACTTCAAAATGGAAACACCACACAATAACTAGGTGCATGAAAGCAGCTTTTATAAAATCACAAAGTTAATGATTGCTAAGAGCAGAATAGCATTTTAAAGTAAAGAATGCCTGTTTTGTTTCATTTACAGAGGTGCTGACTAGCAAACAAAATCTAGTTCACCATGTTGCACACGTGCGCATGGGAGGCAGCTAAAGGGCTTGAGTATAGACAGTTCCGAGACATACCGGGATGTGGCAGAGTGCACTGACTCTTTTTCTCCCTTGCCTGCAGACCATTTACGGGAGATTCCACCTGGTCCTCTTGATGTCACTTCTGGGACCGAGCCAATGGAAGGAGACCTTGCTGGCTCCAGCCCCTGTGATGTCATGTCCGGGCTCGCACCAATGACAGAAGACCTCTATGACCCTGACCCCTTTGACTTTACTTCCTGTCTTCCCCTTTAAAAGCCTCCACCTTTTCCTTATTCCCTCAGTTTTGTATTGGACTCGGTCTTGAGCACAGCAGTGCTATCATTTAATAGACGATTTGTAGCCAGGATACCAAATTATACGGGTGGCTGCCCCAAACCTTGCTATGTCTCATTGTGAGTTTTGTAACAAACACCAGAAAAGAGGTCACAGAGTAGCTCATCATCTCCAGAGGCAGCCCAAACAGGTCTGTCAGGGAATACAGAGTAGGATGTGGGTGAGACTGCACCAATAATATGCAATTCAAGTTATTTTTTGTATAGCACTCTTCAACGAGTGCAGGTACAGAGCACTGTGAATAATTCTCAGTTAAAATACATGTATAGATTATATTAATTACTAAATACAGAACTAGTGCACATATAAATGCACATTTGTTAAAACATACAAAGAACAAGGTAGAAACTATTAAACATGTCTGTCCATTAACTGACAAACTATGCCCAGTTGAAAATGATGGAGATTAAAATTATAAAAGAGAAAGTCACAGACCAGGACCTAGGCCAACTTGCTGCATACCCACTCCTTGATTTTCTATAATGAAGTCTGTGCTGGCCGCCCATTCCTACTAGAAATAAAGGCATGAATTAATTTCTCAGTATCTTGCAAATTTAGAAAATGTCTTAATCTTCCAACGCTATTACAATGGAAAAAGCCTGTTATGGACAGTTTTGTAATGTATGCTTTAAAATGACATGCTGGAGTCAAAAATTACATCTAAATTGTGAGCAGATTCAGTAAAACTAATGGTGATTCACATAGTTTTCATGAAGATTTATATATAGTATAGAGAGAGGGAGACAGAGACTATTAACACTGTGTGCCTGCTGACTACTTACAAATATTTTAGTAGATGCCGAAGTAAGGGATGTCCACATCCACATGGGATCATATGTAAATTTTAGACAGAATGTCTGCAGGCAGAGGATATTCACAATGTTGAACAACAATAAATTCAAACTTTATACTCAAACAAATTAATTTCATTATGGCAATCCTTCCTAAGTATTGATTCAAAGAACATCATGTGCTGAAAGAATACAGAAAGTAACAGAAGAACAAGAGGATAAAGTCAAATTCATAACTGCAGACAAAAGTACAAGCTTAGGTGTTTTTGAAATAATGACTTAAAGGGTCCTGCATCTTGTCATTCAGGTGTCCAAATGAATAAGCACTCGCAGAAATGTACACAGCTGGCACTTTGTGCAGAGTTAAGTAAGCTCCAGAAATAAAGAGCAAATACAAGCAGAAACCAGGAAGAATTAAAAGTAATAGTTGAATTGTTTCTAAGTGTGAATGCAACACATTAACAACACAAATTGCACTGATTTAGCTTTAAATGAGCTAAGTTTAAAGAAATCATAATTATATCAAATCCATAGATGGTAAATGCTGAACTTTGGTAATGGGAATATTTATTAACAGAACTGTTTCCTCTGAGTGCTCTTAAAGTTCTCCTTTGACGAAATGCTCAGACATCATTAAATTGCACAAATAGAAAATGTTATTATTTGCCACTGTGAATTTGAAAATGAGCACGAAGGCTGTGTAACTTTCTTGTACTTCACAAAGATGTATTTATAAAACACATCTATCCCCTTTCCACATCCTCACGCCACCAATGATATGTGGTATGAGCACTGGCTGCTCTGTCACCCAATCTCACTGTTTCACCATATGCATAGCAAATAGGTGGATTACAACTAAGCTGACACTTTATAAATAGGTTTTGTTACCAAATTGCACACAGAACACTCCTTTCTGCTTGGCTGTGTGACTGAAATATTGAGGCAGATTATTTCAACCAGGAGAAGGAACTGGCCTCAGGAAATTGATCTTTGTGGACACTTCCACCTTTTGCTGCTGAAACCATGTGCGAAGCTAGCATACATACAGGCAAACAGAGTACGATGGACATGCACAGACTACAAAGTCCTTAAGTGTCACCTGGTTAAGGCTTTACATAGCCAGATAACAGGAGTTACTCACAAAATATCTACATGTTTTAACCAGGTTTCCTAGAGACCAATAAACAGGTTTCTCCAACGGGAATAAGAGTTTACATGGCACTTTAGAAATCAGGTTTCTGTGAATCACCAGGTAATTAAAATGCATGTAAACGCACTGAATGAACTATTACTCTATGCATTGGTAGACCACACTGACTGTCCTTAAGTGTGTTGGGGGTCAGACTATAGCATTCTACATACTGGTAGAGCCTGAAATAGTATACATTGTATTTTCACAGTCAATGATTCATTTTATCACTCAAAACCACCTTCTTGAATTAGATGGTCTTTTCTTCTTCCCCAATTGTACATTCTGAAGAGCGCAGTAGTGTGAGATTTTAATTTATGGGAAATCTTTGCATTTTTAACATAATTTAAAATTCTTAACTCCTTTTTGTTAATTTCATATTAATAAAACTTTTTTCCTGTAGACTGTGCTCCTTAGTTATATTCTAGCAATGACAATTAGCAACAAATAGAGGCAATGACAGTGAAAGGCTTCTGCTACTTTTAGCTAATATGCTCATTATTAAGTAATAGCCTAAATTACTAAAACACCAGGAAAAGCAGATCGAAAATATTGGTGATGCGGATGAAAACCAAGATAATCTCCAAGTAACATTTGTAAATGTTTGCTACATGCCAATAGAAACAGGAAAATGACAGCTTGCTTAATTAAGACAAGAGTCAAATTAAAATCAGAAATTGGTTGATGTAAAAAAAAAACAACAGCCACAATGGGCTCCTCGAGAACCACTGAGTTAGACAGTGAACTGCTTGTTACTATATCATTTGTATATGTTAACTGGTGTTATTGTAGGGTTGTATCAGTGTGCATCTGCAAAGATAAAATAAGGTTAATGGGTATTTCTGTGCTTAAAAGAAAAGAAGGCAAAAGACATGTTTCAGCTGTATAGCCTTCAATAGTTATGCAACTGACAAGGAAAAAAGCAGATAACATACCTTTAAGTTTTATTATTAAAAAAATGTACTAGTCTGTAATAATTATATTATGCTCCATGTGTTTTACAACAGAACACTTTTAAGTGAAAAAGTAGGCATTTCTAAAATGAAACAAAATTCAAATATAAAGCAATAATTTACAAAAACGTAAAAATAAGCTTTACTTGATGCTTCAATACCCATAACACTGAATGACATTCTTATTTCAGTTAATCCCATGAGCAGAACATATTGATGCCAATGCACCTGTAATACTCGAGCAACTTTATGCATTAAAATTTGTTTGCCATAAGATGCTTCAATTTACATGTAAAAACAGAGAACCAATGCTTTCCAATAATTAGTTTCCATTTCACTATGTGGTGTTTGCATTCCCTGGAAACCTGCATGTTTAGATTTTCCATTATAGTTCCTGGTCAACACAATACATCACACTATGTAGTCTAGTATGCAGGCTAATGTCAAACCTTGCTGTATGGAGGATATACTTCAAAACTTTCCAGCTAGTCAGAGGCTCTATTGCGAACCCTCCACAGCCAACCTGAGCCTAACCCTCTACACCCAACCACAGGACCACTTACATTCCAATAGAGCCTATGTGGCCAGTGAACATCAACTCATGGCAGTTTCATGCTATATAAATGATTGATAGGGTATGTTTCCTGAGCGCCAGGTCTTGTTGGTGGTACAGAAAACATGTAGGTAAGCTTTTGTGATCTGTAATTTCTAGGAGATCATGGTTGAAGTTCACAAAATGTTGCATGCATATTACAGCTGATACAACTTAAAATCTGGACTTTACGGCCGTTCAAAAGTTTCATTGAGAATTTGGGTTGTAATGGCTCAGTTGTGGCAGCAATGTGCAATTGTGTGCAAAGCTAAAACAGTGTTAACAACGCCAAAATAGTTCAGTAGATGGTAATGAATTTTGGAATACTGTTTAAGGTTTGAACTACTTACACTGAAGTCTACATTCCAATAGAATGAATCAAATAATGGAAATCATTCAAATGAAAGCAATAAAAGCAGGGGGGTTTGCAGTACAATGGGGGACCAACACAACTATTGCACATCACACAAGAAAGACTATCAACTACTTTTATTAAATTTTGGATTTACATAATTGCTTATGCTATTTAATATATTGTCTTCATTGGGAATTTCAAAAATTTCACTGCAGAGTTGTAAAGGGAGGGACAGCACCAAAAAACATGTAATACTCCAAAACAGCTGGCTAGATATTCTTGAAATTTTGCAAATATATCACAATTTACCCAAATTGACAAACACAGTTTATAAGAGTTTCAAAAGATTTGTCATGAATGGGGTTCAATAAAGAAAACAATGCTAATCAGTAGTTCTGACCAGCTTATATGTCATATCACTGTTTCAATTACAGTATTCAACAAGCCATCCAGCTTATTAGTGTCAAATTAAACATGTAGTCATGACACCATAGTGTTGTGATGTGAGATTTTGCATACAAGTTGAAGGGGGTGAAGTGGCTTAAACCAGTTTGGCAAGTGCTTCTCTGCTAAAGTCTTTCAACCCCCGCAAGAAAGCCACGCTGCCTAACTGCCAAGCTTTATCTTAACATATGGTGTTGGTGTTTAAGATGTTTTATTCCCCCATTGGTCTGAAGTATGGCTGTTTGGAACTGGCTGTATCAGAAGCCTTTAAGTACCATGACGTCCTATTGGCTCTAGGGGTTGGACAGAACATCTATAAATTTACTCGCTCCTTCACACTCTCTCTCTTACTAACATATGATGAAGGAGCATCTCTCTCTCTTACAAAACTGATGAACTGAAAGGAGAACATAATGGAGAGCACAGCTCGGCAGCCATATTGAAACAGGCATGCGGCCTGTTTTGAAGAAAGCTTACCTCAAAATGATGCCTTAACTAGAGACATTAAGTAACAAACAAGTCTGCGTGCCGCCTGAAACTATACATCACCATTTAATCAGGTTGTATGGTTGCCAATATTCAAATGTACTCTGCATATTGTTATTATTTATGAATATTACCAATAATACAACGTTTAAATTGTAACTTAACTCCTGTTTGTCTTTTACTACACCTAATTGCCTGAGGTTATAGATGTAGGAAGGAAGGAGGGGAGAAGTTATATACTATAATACCTTATAAACAGTGGTAAGTCTGGGAGATTTGAGGCGTTCTGACAGAGGCTAAATATTAATAATACAAAAGGGGAAAGTAGAGCAATATATTACTCTACTAAGACAAAACACATAGTAAACCAGGAAATACAAAGAAGCAGAGTTAGTTCATGGTTCCAAATAAGCAAGAACTTACCATAATTGTGAAATGCAATCATACAAAAAAGACCAAACTCTTGACTCATTAGTGCAGAGAAATCGACAGTTATTGTAGATGATGAGCGGGACAGTTGCATTTCAGCCAGAAATAACTAAAGGTTCAACATTTCAAAAATTCATGAATATTTGCTTTCTTGCCTTAATCCATTATATAAATACATTCATGTTTTTAGATACAGTGACAAAATATAATACAATAATTATGAAACATCACTAACCCTCTCTGTTTCTCTTCATGCTACACTTCTGTGGTAGTTGGTGTCACTGTTCTAGTACAAATATGTTTATCTACCAATTCTGGAGGCCTTAGAATTAAAGGACGGAAAGATTATGTTGTCATATTAGAAATCATGGCATAATGTACAATGCTCAGGAGGGGCAGGAGGCCAGTTAGCCTACTATGTCTTTGTCTTTTATAACTGATTGTTAACCCCAGGCATCTCTTCCCCAACAATGTTGTTTTCTCCAGGAATCCTGCTAGCTGGACTTTTTGTTTTCCTCTCCCCTGTTGTAAACTGGCCATAGTTGAAAGATATTGTTAATGGGCAGATATTGTTAAGTTCCTTTAATATTAATCAGTTTCAAACTTGTTTTACTTTTTATTAAAACATGTCTATATCTTCATTTGTATGCATTATGTAATTAGTAATGTATAAAATGAAACATTCACTGAAGAGAGCTATACAAAAATAAACTCAATCGAATTCCTTCCTTTTCTAGATGTGTAGCATATCTTTCTTATTAATTAGTTCAGTGTATGTCAACCTGGTGAAGTGAATTTTTGTCCACCAATTTAATCAGACCTGAATCTTTTTGCTGATCAGCTTGTCTCAATTTTGTCTTTGTGAAGTATATTCCATCAATTGATGCTTCCTTTTAAGATTTCCACATATGTAATGATTTGGTTTGTTTACTTCATTGCACAATTTTAAGAAGATTTTCTTCCTCCATGAATTTGTCAATAAGAGAGGGTTTTCACCTAGATGCATTTTATACCATATTACATACACTCACCTAAAGGATTATTAGGAACACCATACTAATATGGTGTTTGACCCCCTTTCACCTTCAGAACTGCCTTAATTCTACGTGGCATTGATTCAACAAGGTGCTGAAAGCATTCTTTAGAAATGTTGGCCCATATTGATAGGATAGCATCTTTCAGTTGATGGAGATTTGTGGGATGCACATCCAGGGCACGAAGCTGCCGTTCCACCACATCCCAAAGATGCTCTATTGGGTTGAGATCTGGTGACTGTGGGGGCCATTTTAGTACAGTGAACTCATTGTCATGTTCAAGAAACCAATTTGAAATGATTTGAGCTTTGTGATATGGTGCATTATCCTGCTGGAAGTAGCCATCAGAGGATGGGTACAAGGTGGTCATGAAGGAATGGACATGGTCAGAAACAATGCTCAGGTAGCCCGTGGCATTTAAACGATGCCCAATTGGCACTAAGGGGCCTAAAGTGTGCCAAGAAAACATCCCCCACACCATTACACCACCACCACCAGCCTGCACAGTGGTAACAAGGCATGATGGATCCATGTTCTCATTCTGTTTATGCCAAATTCTGACTCTACCATTTGAATGTCTCAACAGAAATAGAGACTGATCAGACCAGGCAACATTTTTCCAGTCTTCAACTGTCCAATTTTGGTGAGCTCGTGCAAATTGTAGCCTCTTTTTCCTATTTGTAGTGGAGATGAGTTGTACCCGGTGGGGTCTTCTGCTGTTGTAGCCCATCCGCCTCAAGGTTGTGCGTGTTGTGGCTTCACAGATGCTTTACTTCGGTTGTAACAAGTGGTTATTTCAGTCAAAGTTGCTCTTCTATCAGCTTGAATCAGTCGGCCCATTCTCCTCTGACCTCTAGCATCAACAAGGCATTTTCGCCCACAGGACTGCCGCATACTGGATGTTTTTCCCTTTTCACACCATTCTTTGTAAACCCTAGAAATGGTTGTGCGTGAAAATTCCAGTAACTGAGCAGATTGTGAAATACTCAGACCGGCCCGTCTGGCACCAACAACCATGCCACGCTCAGAATTGCTTAAATCACCTTTCTTTCCCATTCTGACATTCAGTTTGGAGTTCAGGAGATTGTCTTGACCAGGACCACACCCCTAAATGCATTGAAGCACCTGCCATGTGATTGGTTGATTAGATAATTGCATTAATGAGAAATTGAACAGGTGTTCCTAATAATCCTTTAGGTGAGTGTATTTTCTGTTTGATGGCTTAGGGATTCTTTGCATCACACTCTAATAATGTATAAAGTGCAAGTCTGTTCAAGTACAGTGATGGCATTTTTGTCAAAGATTAAAATGATGTTCCCCAACCTGGTCATAATTTGGATCCAAAGGACCTACAGTAGATGAGTGCTAATGGAAACACATGAACTCATTTTCAATATTATACTTAAGTACATCTGTGGCACAGTGGTTAGCACCGCTGCCTCATAGCTCCAAAGTCTTGTGGTTATTTCACATTTTCCCCAGCAAGTTAATGCAGATCTTTCTTCAGGTACTTTGGTTTTCCTCCCACACTACAAAAACATGCATGCTTGGTTGACATGCATCTCTAAACTGATTCTGTAAGAAAGATTGTTGGGCTGTGTGTGACAGTGTTTTATAGTGAGGCACAAACTAGAGCTGGCCTCTAGTCAGCTTTGCACCTAGTTCTCACAGGATAGCCTTTGGCCTACTGCGGTTCTATAAGTGGTATGTTGTAAAAATCAATGGATGTTGAAACTAACTCAGAATATGGTGTTAAAACACATTCATAAACAAAATAATATAACGTTAATCTCTCTGATCCTAAGGTGAAATTAAATTGCTACAATGAAGGAGATATAAGAAGTGATACAGAATAATGCTGATGCCAAACTTAAAACAAAATTACATAAAGGAGTTTAAATAGTGCTCAGTTTGACTTGTTCATTATTTCCTTTACATTTATGGTAAGACATGACAAAAGTATTAAATACTAAAGATATTCTTGATGATGTGTCTTTCTTTTGGTAAAAATACTTACCTTTACTTACATCTTCTGCCTCTTTTGCAAGACTCTGTATTTCTGCTTTTGCTTGGCTTTCAGCGGCCATTGCTCTATTTGACAGCAAATTGTACTCACAATTAAAATCAGTAATTTCTTTGAGGAATTTTTTTCTTTCTTCTGTAGTTTCATTTTTCTTTTGTCCCTAAAAGAAAAATGCTCAGTCCTAAATAAAAGTAATCAAAAAGGCTATTTGATGAAATATTAAAATGTCAAAAATGTAATACACAAAAATTTACTGTTCACAATTCTAATTTAAAACTTAAATTATGGGAAAATACAGAACTTCAATATTTGCTGTATTTATACTGTATATACTTTATTATTTTTGTTTGCAATAGTAATGAATCTATACAAAACTCTCTATATTTAAATTTTATAAAATCTGTATCTGTAATGATTTTCTTTAAATACATCCCCAAATCCAAAAAATTTGGGACAGCATACTCATAAAAACATCAGCACCATTTCCAGTGGGTGTGAAACTCCACCAGGGCTGTGCTTTGTCTCCAGTCCTGTTTGTGATTTTCATAGGCAGGATATCAAGGCACAGCCGAGGACAGGAGGGAGTCCAGTTTGATGGCCTTAGAATCGCACCACTTCTCTTTGCAGATGACGTGGTGCTGTTGGTTTCATTGTAAGAAAAAGGTGGACTGTCCTCTCCAAGTGGGAAGAAAGTTACTGCCTTAAGTCGAGGAGTTTAAGTGCTTCAGGGTCTTGTTCACAATTGAGGGGAAAAGAAAGGGCAAGAATGACAGATGGACTGGGGCGGAAAGCACAGTTAGGCAGAGCTCTCAATTCACCAGCCAATCTACACTCACCTATGGTCATGAGCTTTGTGTAATAACCAAAAGAATGAGAAGGTTGGTGCAAGCAGCCAAAATAAGCTTTTTACACAGGGTGTCTGCACTGTCCCTTAAGAGATAAGTTGAAAAGTGTAGACATCTGGGAAAGGCTCAGAGTAGAGGTGTTGACCCTCCAAATCGAGAGGAGCTAACTGAGGTGGTTCAGGTATCTGATATGGATGCCACCTGGATCTGTGGAGGTTTTATGGGCACAACCAGCTAGAAGGAGACCCCTGGGGAAGACCTAAGGTTCACTGGGAGGATAATATTTCTCAGGTGACCCGTGAGTGCCTTGGGATCCCACAGTATGAGTTGGCATGTGTTGCTGGGGAAAAAGGTGTATGGGCTTCACTACAAAAACTCTTGACTAGGTAACCCAGCATCTAATAATGGTGGAAAAATAAAACAAAAAGTCCAATTAAATTCATAAATCACTTTTTTTTCTACTGATTTTTTCCATAGTGTCACAATACAATCCAATTTATTTGTGTATAGCCCAAAATCACACAAGAAGTGCTGCAATGGGTTTTAAGAGGTCCTGCCTTTTGATAGTTCCCAGCCTTGAGTCTCTAAGAAGACAAAGAAAAACTCCCAAAAAACCCTTGAATGAAAAAAAAAGAAGAAACCTTGGGAAAGGCAGTTCAAAGAGAGACCCCTTTCCAGGTATGTTGGGTATGCAGTGAGTGTCAACAGAAAAGGGGGATAAATACAATACAATACACAAAACAGAACACAAGTAATCCTCAATAAAATAGAATAGTACAATAGAAATATTACAAATACAGAGCAGAATTCAACAGTAGATAATATCACATAATACGATTTGGATTTGTTCAGAGTCCTGAAGACCTTGGCCATCAAACTGCCCCCATCCTCCCCCTTTGTGGCCATTCCACAGATGAATCAGCACTGGACTAACCAATCTGATGATCCGATGAAATAACTTTTTTACATTTGTGGTTGTAGATTATCAAACCTTCAATGCTAAAACTTACAAAACCAATATATACACTTGATATTCTATAAAAGATTTTTAATCATTAAATTAGGAGTGAGGAAGCAATTAGCAAAATGTCATCATTTATTTTTTATTCAATGTTTGGATTATTTTGGGAATACAATTGTCATTTTTGTGTGTACCTTTTAAAACATTTTTTAATGTTTATTTCTTCTTTTTCTTTGGGTCAGTTATATAAATATGTAGCCCTGTAAGTTGGGTAAGAAGATGATTTAGTTCATACAGCATTATTACAAAAATCGGCCGAAATTGATTTCCTCTGTGCGGAGTAAACTGCCATGAAGTTAACCACTTATTTTTATGATCTATGTCAGGTAGTATTTGTCAGTAAAATAATGCTTATTCATCTATTTGTGAATCATATGTAACAACATGGATTTTTCATGTTTTAATTAAAAAAATATCCTCTGACTAAGGCCGGGTTTATACTTCATGCAACGCATGCTGCAGAGGACACTACTGCTATGCAAGTGTTTTACTCTTTATACTTGTGTGCGTACTTTACGTAAATCTGGAGGAATCCAGCAGATGGCAGTGCGAGATACAGTATAATCACAGTGAGAACAGGTTCGGCTTCGCTATGTTGTAAATTGCCTGAAACATCATTTAAATTTCGATAACACCTTACCGCAATATCTCTGAAAAGGATATTTAATGATTAAATCCATCAATCCAGGAATGTGTCCATTCCATGTCCATTCCAGCAAGCACTGGGCATGAGGCAGAAACAATCCCTGGATGGGGCCTCAAATCATTGCAAGGTGAATACAAGCACTCACATACAGTGGCGTCATTTTAGCGGCACCAAATCCCCAAATCTGCATATCTTTTGAAGGAAACCGGAGCACAGTGTGGAAACCCAGCAGGAAAACGTAAACTTCAAGCAGAGAATACCAGCGACATGACTCCCTGCGAGAAAGCATTTCTACCGCTCCACCACCGTGTCACCCTCATGTGTGTAATTATTAACAGTATTCATTATTTAACAAATTGATCTGTAAAATGTAACATAGATACTTTAATGCATTTCATCACGAAAGTGATATCAAGTATAAATCTAAAGATTCTAAATTTGCAGAGATTTGGAATATCATACATTTAATGTGTTCTGTGTGGTGATCTATTACTGCTTGCCGCTGCTGTCAGGTCCAAGAAGCTCTTAGTGATTAAAAACTGGGATGACGTTTACGATGGTCTGCTTTAATTATAAAGTAAACTACGAGGTTAAAGTGGATGTTTCAAGATTAAAGCCGAAATTTCTACTTTAACCACAAAATACACGTTTTCACCATGTCCTTAATTTTTTTCTCTGCGGCTCAAATACAGCGCTGTACATTATGTTGCTTTTGTGAAGTTGAAAAAAAAAAGACGGCACGAAAGATGGCATGTGAGACTTTTAAAATGTATCGTTTCATTACGATCCGGAATATGTGACGCTTAAATATAAAAGCACCACAAATGCATTTGTATGTCGCCATTTTACTTCACCACATCGAACCATCAAACATCGAAGCGCACACATTGATCCCGCAGGATTCGCATAGAGGCTTTCTGTCAAATGTAGATAGTAAACATAGACTCTGATGTCACATTCTGACTTTTATCACACTGCGCCCCCAACTTTTTGCTGATACTACAATTTGTGCACGCGTTGCATTAATTTCTGAGGACCTGCTCAGAGGACGCGTCAGATGAACGCTGGGAACGCGTGACAGCCATGATGCGGGGGCGTACGCATTATGAGCGTGAAGTATAAACAAGCCCTTGGAAGAAACACTGACAGAGCTATTACAGTTCTAGTTGCATTACAGTATTGACACAACACACTGTTCCTGCAACAATTTTGTTTCCACTTTTTAGTGAACAACAGTCTACTACTGCTTTCCATTTGCTTTACTGTACAAGATACCCTGCTGATCAAACAACATATTTTCTCTTCTCTTGAAAAACCTGGTTATAACATCAGACCATTGACTTCAGCTTTTAACCCTCACATTCACAAAGCAGCAACCTGTGTTCTAACATTAAGAACTCTGATAAGTTTCCAAGTATACACACAATACACACACTTTACGATAAGTCAGATACAGTTCTATGCAGAGTTCTACACTCAATAGAATTGAAATTCCTCTCTTCCATGAAACAAGGTATAGCAAGAATTGTATAAGGTATCATCCTCCTTATACAACTTCAAACCCTTGCAAACCTTATCCAATAGTTAACTGGGTCAGCTCTGAATCAGAGTGGGAAGTCTCACATACACAAAACTGATCTGAGAAAGCAGAGGAAGGAAGTGAAACGACTGATTTATAACAAACAGGGGCCTCATGCATAACAGCGTGTGTAGAATTCACACTAAAGCATAGTATGCGGACAAAATTGGAAATGTGTGTACGCACAAAAAATCCAGATGCATAAATCTGTGTGAACACCAACTTCCACATTCTTCTGCTCCATAAATCCCGGTCAAAGTAACACACGTGCATGTGCCTGCTGCCCCACCCCAACTCCTCCCAGAATTATGCCTCTTTGAATATGCAAGTCAATATAAATAGCCCTTAAGCTCAGCGTTCTGTGAAAGGGAAATGTCAAAAGCACGGGGGGAAAATAGAAGAATTTCAGCGAATACTAAGTGGAGTAAGGAAAAACGTACTATTTGTTGGCTTAAACAGTGGAATAAACAAAAAAAGGAAGTTGATCGAGTGACATAGAGTGTCGGAGAAACTTGAAAGCTCAAGTTCACAAAGTCGCACAGTGCCCGAAATAAAAAAGAAGTTGTCAGATATCAAAGTCGCCGTGAAAAGGCGAGTCGTAGCCCACCGTCTGAGTATCATATGAAAGCTTATTAGGGTACAGAGAAATTTCCACTTTAATCAAGTAGTTTATTTTGCCATTAAAGTAGAACATCATAAACTTCATCTTTAAATCTTTAATTTACTAGTTTCTCAAATCCCATCATAACTAAAGTAGCACGTTAAATGCTTTGCTTTGTATGTGTTCTTCTATGTGCTCTGTGTGTGAATCACTACGTGCTTCTTAAATGGGCTTTCTCTTCCTCCAACAGAACACAGAATCCATTACAATTGTGATATTACAGCTCTCTGAATAATTAAAATACTGTGATGTATACTTGATATCATTTTCATGATGATAGAAGTTAAAGCATGTTATTAAACATGGGAACACGGCGGCGCAGTGATAGTGATGAGCGGGTGCCCTGTCCAGAGATTGTTCCTGTCTCCTATAAGATGCTTGCTGCGCTGTGCGCAACCTTTGATGAAATAATTTATTGCAGCAGTACTGTCGCTTTCAATTCCCGTCCTTCCTTTTCTTTCTCCAAGTAACCAATCACCAGACAATCAGCTCTGTAATAGATGTTAAGCCATCTGTAAGCTTAGAACGTTGATTCTTCAAAACTTTTAAGGAACATTGAAATATCTTCATAGCATGTGTTTAATTATTCTATCCATCTATCCTTCCAGTGTCGCGCCAGCCCCAGCAAGAATACAGTGCGAGGCAGGAACAATCCTTGAACTAGGTAGCACTGCGACACTGTGTCCTCACATGTTTAATTATTAACAACTAGCCAACCCACGGCGTAGCATACGCCGCACATAATTATTTATTGATGAGTGAACACTTCCTGAAAGACACAGTTGTCCAAATGGGGAGGGTTTGAGGATACAACTGTCAGTGAATGAAAAGATGGAACTCTGGAGAGAGCAACATACAATTGTCCGTGAGTGAAAACAGGTTTTGGCAGATACAGGCATATTTTTGTGAAAGTTTGTCCTTGTGCCTTATTAATAGTCATTGCAAACACCAATTTAACAGGAAATTGTCTGTGTGTAAAAGTAAAAGGCAAATTAGAATCTGATGGGGTCAGGGAAATTCGGGGAATGCTGGTAACAGAAAGTCTAGTGCCATTACAGAGACCTTTTGCTGGCATGAGGTTCCTGAGAAGCATGATGACTGAAAAAATTTTAACTTTAAGTTTATGCAGAGGCATGCCAGTGGGAGTAAGACTATTAAGAAATTCTTCGGGGAATGCAAGTTGATCTGCAGGATTGTCTGTGATGATGGAGTCAACACTGGTGAAAGTTACTTTGGCGTTAGGGATAAGTTTCAGCACCTGTTCATTAAGGTGTAGTGCGTTTTCGTTGGTGACGCTTAATATATCTCGCGTACTGAGTTGTTCCAGATTGACAGTTGAGAAGTCAATGTTGCCTTATAAATTGCCTCGAGAGCGACATTGGAAGCCTGCGGAGGTTGAGAGTTGGCGGGCGGGGCCTTGTTGTCCGTTCCCCATGACGTGGGAGGAGGGTTAGAGTGGGCGTTCGTGGCTCTTTCGTGCATAACCCATGGGCGGGGCTCTGTTAGAGTTGGTGGGCGGGGCTCTGTGAGTTGGCAGTCGTGGCTCTCTGTCTTGCGTGCGGTGAAAAGTCAACGTGGTTCAGAGGTGCATGTGGACTTTTGCACAGATGAAAGCGACTGAGGCTATGTTTGGTGAGTTGTTGCATGCGGGCACATGAGCAAGCAGTGCACATGCCTCAAGAGCGACGCTGGACGTGGGAGGACGGTTACAGTTGGCGTGTGTGACTCTGTCGTGTGTATCCCATGACGTGGTAGGAGGGTTAGAGTTGATGGGCGGGGTTCTCTGTCTTGCTTGCGCTCACTGTCTTGTGTGCCCTTAGTGAATTATATATATAGACTAGCAAAATACCCGGCTTCGCAGCGGAGAAGTAGTGTGTTAAAGAAGAAAAAGAAAAAGGAAACATTTTGAAAATAACGTAACATGATTGTCAATGTAATTGTTTTGTCACTGTTATGAGTGTTGCTGTCATATATATATATATATATATATATATATATATCAAAATACCCGCGCTTCGCAGCGGAGAAGTCGTGTGTTAAAGAAGTTATGAAAAAGAAAAGGAAACATTTTAAAAATAATGTAACATGATTGTCAAAGTAATTGTTTTGTGTATTTGGCGGCAGCGTCACAAAGTTGTTTTCGTCTAGCTGCATCAGAAAATGTACCACGACGTCTGACACGCCTCCTTTTTAGTGTTTTCTCACAGCTTGGATTGCTGCTGTCATAATCGGTTTGAGTCTACATATATATTATATCACTGAAAGATGCTGAGAAATTAGTTCACGCGTTTGTTTTAAGTCGACTAGATTACTGTAACGCACTCCTCTCAGGACTACCCAAACAAGACATAAATCGTTTGCAACGAGTGCAGAATGAAGCTGCTAGAATCCTAACTAGGAAAAGAAAATCCGAACACATTTCTCCAGTTTTAATGTCACTACACTGGTTACTTGTGTCATTCAGGATTGACTTTAAAATTCTGCTTATGGTTTATAAAGCCTTAAATAATCTTGCCCCATCGTATATATCGGAATGTCTGACACCTTATATTCCAAATCGTAACCTCAGATCCTCAAATGAGTGTCTCCTTAGAATTCCAAGAACAAAACTTAAAAGAAGTGGTGAGGTGGCCTTCTGCTGCTATGCACCTAAAATCTGGAATAGCCTGCCAATAGGAATTCGCCAGGCTGATACAGTAGAACAGTTTAAAACACTGCTGAAAACGTATTACTTTAGCATGGCCTTTCTATAACTTCAATTTAACTTAATTTAACTTAATCTTGATACTCTATATGTTCAATTTTCTCATAATAACTATTCATGGTGGCTCTAAAATCCATACTGACCCCTACTCTCTTTTCTGTTTCTTTTTCCGGTTTCTTTGTGGTGGTGGCCTGCGCCACCTCCACCTACTCAAAGCTTCATGATGCTCCAACAATGATGGATGGATTAAAAGGCAGAATTCTACGTGACCATCTTCATCAAGCCCTTCCCTGAGAACCCTAAATCCAAAGAGGACTGTTTCATTTATGTTAGGTATAATGCCCAGAGGGGACTGGGCGGTCTCATGGTCTGGAATCCCTACAGATTTTATTTTTCTCCAGCCGCCTGAGTTTTTTTTTTTCTGTCCCCTGGCCATTGAACCTTACTTTTATTCGATGTTAATTAATGTTGATTTATTTTGTTTTCTTGTGTCTTTTATTTTTCTATTCTTTATTATGTAAAGCACTTTGAGCTACTGTTTGTATGAAAATGTGCTATATAAATAAATGTTGTTGTTGTTATATATATTATATATATACACATACACACATATATATATATATATATATATATATATATATATATATATATATATATATATATATATATATATACACACACACACACACATACACACACATATATATACATATTCACATACATATCTTTATATATATATTGTGGGGTACAGCCCGGACACAGACAGGTAGACATGTTGTTTATCCACACATGTGTTTATTTACTCCACTATAATACAAATAAAGTGCACAACCCAGTGCCGCAGCACCAATCACCCCTTACAGTCCTGGCCGCACAACAATGCCTTAGTCCTTCTGACCGCCTCCACTCCTCTCCTCTCCTCCGAGCACAGTACTCTTCCACTCGACTCTTGCCGTCGACTGGAGGGAGGCGGCCCCTTTTATCCGCACCCGGATTTGCTTCAGGTGCTCCCCGACAATCTTCCGCTGACACGCCCCAGTGTGGTGGAAGTGCCGGCTGTTCTCCCGGAAGCTCTCCGGGTGTCACTGCTTCTCTTCCCCTCAGCACTTCCTGGTGTGGCAGAAGTACTGGGATCCAGGGTTCCCAAGGCATTGGGACGCCTCCTGGTGGTGACCACGGGCCCCTACAGGGTGGGGCTTCCATGCCATGCACCCGTGGCCCCCAAAGCAACCAGGAAGGCGGCCCCCACGTGATCTCAGATGAGCGCACGCCCACTTCCGGTCCTCCAAGGCGTCCCGGCTGGGTCGTGGCCCCGGCATCCTCGACAATATATATATATATATATATATATATATATACATATACATAGATACATATCTATATACATATCTAAATATACACATATAAATATATATACAGAAGCGCAGTCAACATCTCAAAGGCCGGCTGCTCGACTTTTGCAGGGCAGGAGACGCTACTTTTTGCAGACACGTTCACATGATCAAAAGTCTCCGCACTCTTTGGAGGTCATTCATATATATATATATATATATATATATATATATATATATATACACACACACACACACATACAGGTGCCGGTCATAAAATTAGAATATCATGACAAAGTTGATTTATTTCAGTAATTCCATTCAAAAAGTGAAACTTGTATATTAGATTCATTCATTACATACAGACTGATGTATTTCAAATGTTTATTTCTTTTAATTTTGATGATTATAACTGACAACTAATGAAAGTCCCAAATTCAGTATCTAGGAAAATTAGAATATTGTGAAAAGGTTCAATATTGAAGACACCTGGTGCCACACTCTAATCAGCTAATTAACTCAAAACACCTGCAAAAGCCTTTAAATGGTCTCTCAGTCTAGTTCTTTAGGCTACACAATCATAGGGAAGACTGACTTGACAGTTGTCTAAAAGACGACCATTGACACCTTGCACAAGGAGGGCAAGACACAAAAGGTCATTGCTAAAGAGGCTGGCTGTTCACAGAGCTCTGTGTCCAAGCACATTAATAGAGAGGCGAAGGGAAGGACAAGATGTGGTAGAAAAAAGTGTACAAGCAATAGGGATAACCACACCCTGGAGAGGATTGTGAAACAAAACCCATTCAAAACTGTGGGGGAGATTCACAAAGAGTGGACTGCAGCTGGAGTCAGTGCTTCAAGAACCACCACGCACAGACGTATGCAAGACATGGGTTTCAGCTGTCACATTCCTTGTGTCAAGCCACTCTTGAACAAGAGACAGCGTCAGAAGCGTCTCGACTGGACTGCTGCTGTGTGGTCCAAAGTTATGCTCTCTGATAAAAGTAAATTTTGCATTTCCTTTGGAAATCAAGGTCCCAGAGTCTGGAGGAAGAGAGGAGAGAATCCATGTTGCTTGAGGTCCAGTGTAAAGTTTCCACAGTCAGTGATGGTTTGGGGTGCCATGTCATCTGCTGGTGTTGGTCCATTGTGTTTTCTGAGGTCCAAGGTCAATGCAGCTGTCTACCAGGAAGTTTTAGAGCACTTCATGCTTCCTGCTGCTGACGAACTTTATGGAGATGCAGATTTCATTTTCCAACAGGACCTGGCACCTGCACAAAGTGCCAAAGCTACCAGTACCTGGTTTAAGGACCATGGTATCCCTGTTCTTGATTGGCCAGCAAACTCGCCTGACCTTAACCCATAGAAAATCTATGGGGTATTGTGAAGAGGAAGATGCAATACACCAGACCCAACAATTCAGAAAAGCTGAAGGCCACTATCAGAGCAACATGGGCTCTCATAACACCTGAGCAGTGCCACAGACTGATCGACTCCATGCCACGCCGCATTGCTGCAGTAATCCAGGCCAAAGGAGCCCCAACTAAATATTGAGTGCTGTACATGCTCATACTTTTCATGTTCATACCTTTCAGTTGGCCAACATTTCTAAAAATTCTTTTTTTGCATTGGTCTTAATTGATATTCTAATTTTCCGAGATACTGAATTTGGGACTTTCATTAGTTGTCAGTTATAATCATCAAAATTAAAAGAAATAAACATTTGAAATACATCAGTCTGTGTGTAATGAATGAATCTAATATACAAGTTTTAACTTTTTGAATGGAATTACTGAAACAAATCAACTTTGTCATGATATTCTAATTTTATGACCGGCACCTGTATGTATATATATATATATATATACTAGCAAAATACCCACGCTTCGCAGCGGAGAAGTAGTGTGTTAAAGAAGCAATGAAAAGAAAAGGAAACATTTTGAAAATAATGTAACCTGATTGTCAATGTAATTGTTTTGTCACTGTTGTGAGTGATGAGTGTTGTTGTCATATATATATATATATATATATATATATATATATATATTTACACACACACACATAAACATATATATATATACATATCTATACATATACACATATATACATACATATATATATCTACATATATACACACACATACATACATACACACACAAATACATATATATATATATACATATCATACACACACAGCTATTTCGTATCAGTGCAATACGCTGTTTGTTAAAACGGTTGACTCCCGCTCTTACGTGCAATAACAAATCAAATCATTCAGTTGTCTTTGCTCATATGTCATTTTAGAGCTGGACGCCTGGCATCTTTTTTTGGCCACAAGTTCGTTTCTGTTTGGTGTGAGGTTCTGTGTTGTGGAGATTCTCAGGATGGATTGCAGGTGCTCATCAGTGAGGCGACTCCTGTGTGCTGTTTTGTTAGTCTTTATCACTGAGAAGAGCTTCTCACACAGATATGTGCTACCAAACATGCACAAGGTTCGAGCCGCATGTAGACGGACTTTTTTTGTTCTTCAAAGTCACCAAAGCGCCGTGCAAACTCAGTGCGCAATAACTCTAGCTTCGCAATAACTTGCAGCATCATAAGGTAGACTTGATTAACGCGGTTAGTGTTGGCAAGGCAGCTGAAGCGCTGCATTATGGGATCTGTAGTTTATTGTGTTACCAGCGCTTCATATACCCGGGCCATTAATAACAATAATACAGTATATAAAATGATCTCGCGGGCCGGATATAATTACACATAATTACCCTTGAGTTTGACACATATGGACTAAATAGAACTTGAAAAGATATATTTTTTCAAATGTGATCGCGCAATTCAGATAGAGTTGACGCAAGACTACAGCCTGCATGCCTCAATGAGTCATCCTCCCCTCGCTCTTACTTTTTTACCGTTCATCTAATGAATACACTGAGTATGGCTTTACCAAAACAATCATTGATGGCTAATAAAGTATCCATTATTCGAGTATGTAGATCGATATATATATATATACATATATACTGTATATACCCGCGTATCGCAGCGGAGAAGTAGTGTGTTAAAAAAGGTAGAAAAAGAAAAGGGAACATTTTAAAAATAACGTAACATGACTGTCAATATACAGTATTTGTTTTGTGAGTGTTACTGAGTGTTGCTGTCATCAAGGATTTGATTATCATTATTTCTTTCAATCAGGTTCGTATTTGTAGGATGTGTTGTGTTCAAGTTACATTCCGTGTTTGTCAATCGTTGTAAAGATGACAGGTTTCATTCATCGATTCGTTTCTTACTGCATCAATAAACAGCTCGTCTTCTTCTTTATCTGAGACCTGACACACTGCATGCACGGGTTTTTTACACTGTCTTCCTTTAGCGGGACATTGACTTTTCCACCGTGTGCTTTGTTTCCGCAGTAGCTGGATTTATGAATATGCTTATCAGACGCTTCATATTTTTGCTGCCTTTCAATTGTGTAATTCGGTTTTTGTTCAGCGCTCTTTGGAACTGTTGCTTTTATCTGTGCACTGCGTCAGTTCACGTGAGCCACTCGGTGTACATGCATCGAAGGTTCCCAGCTGTGCTGGTGCCATCTCGTGCTATGTCCATGGCTGTATTTAATGTTACCTTAGTCCTGGCACTTAAAACTTTGTCTCGCAGTTTCGCTGAGTTTGTGTCAAACACCACCCTGACCATCTCATCTTCCTCTCCATAAGCACAGTCCTTCACCCGTGAATATTTACCCGTGGCAGTTTGCTATTGGATTGCCGCTGACGGACGGCCTTATATGGGTGGGCACTAAATTACAAGCGCCAGCGGCAGCCTGTCTATGAACTTAATTTAAAGTGTAGGTTTACATCGTGCTTTGTTTCCGAAGTAGCAGAACTCATGAATATGGTTGTATATGTCACTCGCTCGCTTCTTATTGTTTCGCTGCCTTCTCAATTATATAATGCATGTTTTCTTAAGCGCTTTTTGAGGTCTTCCTGGTTTTCTATGTACTGCGTGATTACGTGGGAGGCGTGATGATGTCACACGAAACTCCGCCCCACGGCGTTGAAGCTCATCTCCATTACAGTAAATGGAGAAAACTGCTTCCAGTTATGACCATTACGCGTAGAATTTCGATATAAAACCTGCCCAACTTTTGTAAGGAAGCTGTAAGGAATGAACCTGCCAAATTTCAGCCTTCCACCCACACGGGAAGTTGGAGAATTAGTGATGAGTGAGTGAGTGAATTGAGTGAGTGAGTGAGTGAGTGAGTGAATTGAGTGAGTGAGTGAGTGAGTGAGTGAGGGCTTTGCCTTTTATTAGTATAGATATATATATATA
Organism: Polypterus senegalus; assembly: GCF_016835505.1. NCBI lineage: Eukaryota > Metazoa > Chordata > Cladistia > Polypteriformes > Polypteridae > Polypterus > Polypterus senegalus. The sequence goes on from NC_053154.1 coordinate 281,138,049, forward strand.
TATATATATATATATATACTGTATATATATATATATATATAAAACTGATCACCCATTGGCCTCGCTCACTGAGTGTAAGGGAAAAAATAAAATGTAATCTATAAGTTATTAAACAGTAAAACATTAACGTTTTAAGAAGTAAAGATACATTGAGCACCACTGGAGTGGTTTCGGGTAAGCTACATTTTAAATCCGGTATAACATAACAAGTAAGTAGTACTAACAGCAGCTAAAATGCATATGGGTCATCTCTTGGTAGTTGATCCCTTTTGAAAGGCGCTACACAACGGCTGTGGTATAGAAATTACATTTTCTATGTGAACGTCCAAATTTCTGCCTGTGGTAATGTGCCTTACAGGCATTACCAGCATTTATAAGAAAATCATTTTTGTGTCCTCTGCAGTGTTAAGAGAGAAAGGCTTTGGTTTGGGATAAAAGAAAAAAAGGTGTAAAAAAAGGAAACTTGTCTTTTTCTTTTATATAGTGTAGAGAGAGGTCTTCGCTGACGATATGAGCGTCGCGGTGGGTCTCGTGTAGACTGGAGAGACGGCCCTGCCATTAACTGGCCAGGATGGCACTGTCGGTCCTCCACTCCTGTGTGTGTCTTCATAATCCGACCTGATGACCTCATAATCGTATACGTGTAAAAGAAAGTGCGAAGTGCCTTAATATTAGTTTGCAGCGGTCTAGAAATGGGATCCCATGTTTACAGTTGTCTGGGCTATAGCTCATGGGAAGGAGGAAAATAATTAAAAGTGTTTACTTTCACTTAAGGCAGAAGCGCAGTCAGCGTCTCAAAGGCCAGCACAGCTACGCACGCTCCGCTGGCTGCCCGACTTTTGTAGTATTTTTGCAGTGCAGGAAACGCCACTTTTTGCAGACACGTTCACGTGATCAAAAGTCTCCGCACTCTTTAGAGGTCTTGCTTTCTCTGCATACTGCGTTCATAGTCAGTTCACGTGAGCCGCTCGGAGTACATGCATCGAAGCTTCTGAGCTGTGCCTGTGCTATCTCGTGTGATCTTGCGATGTCCAAGGCTTTATTTAATGTTAGCTAAGACCCGGCACTTAAAAGTTTCTCGCTACAGCAATTTTAACTCCATTACAAAGTGATCCAAAGTCTCGTTTATACCGCGTGTCTTCTCATTAAACTTGTATCTTGCAAATAAAGTATTCGGCGTTTTTCTTCAGCGCCCTTTGGGAGCTCTTCCTTCTTTTCTACGTACTGCGGTCACAGTCAGTTCACGTGATTACGTGATGATGTCACACGCAGCTCCGCCCCCCAAGGCCATCGAGCTAACGTCCATTACAGTATATGGAGAAAAATAGGTTCCAGTTATGACCATTACGCGTAGACTTTCGAAATGAAACCTGCCCAACTTTTGTAAGTAAGCTGTAAGGAATGAGCCTGCCAAATTTCAGCCTTCTACACACACAGGAAGTTGGAGAATTAGTGATGAGTGAGTGAGTGAGTGAGTGACTGAGTGAGTTAGTGAGTGAGTGAGGGCTTTGCCTTTTATTAGTATAGATATAGATTATTTACAGTCATGTGAAAACATTAGGACACCCTTTGAAAGCATGTGGTTTTTTGTAACATTTTTAATAAATGGTTATTTCATCTCTGTTTCAACAATACAGAGAGATTAAAGTAATCCAACTAAACAAAGAAAACTGAGGAAAAGTCTTTTCAAGATCTTCTGTAAATGTCATTCTACAAAAATGCCTATTCTAACTGAGGAAAAAGATAGGACACCCTTGCCCCTAATAGCGAGTGTTACCTCCTTTGGCTGAAATAACTGCAGTGAGACGGTTCTTGTAGCCATCTACCAGTCTTCGACATCGGTCTGAGGAAATTTTACCCCACTCCTCAATGCAGAACTTTTTCAGCTGTGAGATGTTTGAGGGGTTTCTTGCACGTACAGCCCTTTTCAAGTCACCCCACAGCATCTCAATGGGATTCAAATCTGGACTTTGACTTGGCCATTCCAGGACTCTCCATTTCTTCTTTTTCAGCCAATCTTTGGTTGATTTACTAGTATGTTTTGGGTCATTGTCATGTTGCATGGTCCAGTTCCGCTTCAGCTTTAATTTTCTAACTGATGGTCTCACATGTTCTTCAAGCACCTTCTGATACACAGTAGAATTCATCGTGGATTCTATGATGGTGAGCTGACCAGGTCCTGCTGCAGCAAAGCAGCCCCAAACCATGACACTTCCACCTCCATGCTTCACAGTTGGTATGAGGTTCTTTTCTTGGAATGCTGTGTTTGGTTTACGCCAAACATGTCCTCTGCTGTTGTGTCCAAATAATTCAATTTTGGACTCATCTGTCCAAAGAACATTATTCCAGAAGTCCTGGTCTTTGTCAACTTTATCTCTGGCAAATGTCAGTCTGGCCTCGATGTTTCTCTTGGAAAGCAAAGGTTTCCTCCTTGCACACCTCCCATGCAAGTTAAACTTGTACAGTCTCTTTCTGATTGTAGAGGCATGTACTTCTACATCAACAGTAGCCAGAGCCTGCTGTAGTTCTCGAGATGACACTTTAGGGTTTTTGGAGACCTCTTTTAGCATCTTGCGGTCTGCTCTTGGGGTGAACTTGCTGGGGCGACCAGTCCTGGGCATGTTGGCAGTTGTTTTGAAAGCCCTCCACTTGTAGACTATCTTCCGGACAGTGGAATGGCTGATTTCAAAATCTTTGAGATCTTTTAAATCCCTTCCCAGACTCATAGGCTGCTACAATCTTTTTTTCTGAAGTCCTCTGACAGCTCTTTTGTTCTCACCATGGTGCTCACTCTCACTTCAACAGTCAGGAGCACACCAAACTAAATGTCTGAGGTTTAAATAGGGCAAGCCTCATTCAACATGCAGAGTAACGATCTACTAATTATGTGCACCTGGTGTGATATACCTGTGTGAGATCTGAGCCAATTTAAGAGGGAATACATGTGAGGGTGTCCTATCTTTTTCCTCAGTTAGAATAGGCATTTTTGTAGAATGACATTTACAGAAGATCTTGAAAAGACTTTTCTTCAGTTTTCTTTGTTTAGTTGGATTACTTTAATCTCTCTGTATTGTTGAAACGGAGATGAAATAACCATTTATTAAAAATGTTACAAAAAACCACATGCTTTCAAAGGGTGTCCTAATGTTTTCACATGACTGTAAATGATGTTAACATTTTATCTGTATAATGTAATAAACATATTTTGCTGCATTTCATCTTAAAAATGATGTCGACATCATATGTAAATACGAGCTTTATAAAGTGACTCAGGTTGTGCAATATTATAACTATCGCAGGTTTACAGTGAGGTAATTGTACTAATAAGTACAAACAGTTCTACAAGGAGCACTTGATGGACTGATTAGGTGAGTTAATAGTTCTTGGGATGAAACTGTTTCTGAACCGCGAGGTCCGTACAGGAAAAGCTCTGAAACATTTGTCGTATGAGAGCAGTTCAAATAGTGCATGGATGAAGCAGCGTGTGCGTGATGCTGTATACCGATAATTCTCTTTCCAATTAGCTGCTGTAGAGCTGTAATTCCACACTCACAGTGGGATAAATAGTCTGAATGGTGCATTGAGAGGAACAATGCTAAAGCAGCTATGGTATTTGGAATAGTTTGGCCATTCCATAGACCATTATATTGTTACAGGTTAATTACAATCAGATGCCTTAAACTACTAAACAATATGCGGTTAATTTCAGTGTATTTGATATAGCCGCGTCAGGGATGTGGATCTAAAAAAGAAAGGGAAACCACACTGGAACAAAGGCACTGCTTTGACGTGGGGTGCTGCCAGTTTGCAAAACCAAGCGGATAACTTGTGTATGCCAAGCATTTAGCTGGCGTGAAAATATGCGTGGCTTTACGCCGTTTAGGTTTTATACATTGCAATTTGAGCATGGAAAAGGGAGTATGCAACACTTTTGTGTGTATGCACCGTTTATACATGAGCCCCAGGAGATGAAATATTGTAAAAGTAAATAAGTGCCCAAAATTATCAATTGCCTTACAGTAGGAAAATACTTCTAACTGGCTAAGAAATCTGAAAGTGAAGCCAATTTGGTATAAAGAATGGGGGAAATATGTAATACAACATTTTAACAAGAAAATTGTGAGCTTCAAGTAAAACAGTAAATAAATGAATGACTATGCATCCTCTATAACAATTTGCCTTACTGTCAGAATTATTTTGCATGTACATCATTATAGCTCAATTTGTTATCCTTATTGAGAAAATGAGTCAGGGTATGTGGCTTTTCAAAATAAGGAAGAGTTTCAGCATACTGAAGCATACGGACAGAACAAATATTGCCGTGACATATCAGCATCCAACATTATTAGTCAAGCCACACCACAAGCCATACAGCCAGCTGTCAGACACTTGCTTCACTGGGCCATATGTTTGGTAGTGATGCTCTGAACAGGATTTTTAAGGCCGATACTGATCACTGGTTTCATGTTACTTGATCAGCTTAAGTACTGTTTATCTAGTTCTACAGGACGACTTCATCACTTTTATTTTCAGTTTATTACTGCACTTTCTTTATCATAAAGGCTAATATACCAATTGCCTCTCATTCACTGATAAAAAAAGACCCCACCAAGTTTGCCGCAAAAACAAAAACTACTGTAATACAACTAAATTACCATAAAGCTTAGAAAAACAGGGGCTGAATATATAGTTTTTTGTAATCAGCCTTTTCATCGATCACAGACTGAGCCTTTTTTTAGTGAAAATCGGCCAATTTCAATTGGCAGTTGATCGATCGGAACATCCCTAATATTTTGAGTGCAACCCCTACCTATACCTTGTTGGAATAAAATTTTTACTTACCTATTAGATGATCTTGAAATCATAATAATTACTATTCTACTTACTCTGTTTGGTCTAACACTGCCTGGATTGATAATTAAACTACATTGCTGACACATCATCCTAATTCACTCAATGGAAGAATCCTAACCCAGTAAAAATAAAACATTGTGTGCATTTTACATAATACTTAGTATGTAACTTTAATTTATGCCTAAACTGGTTATAAGAATATATTGTTTTTGCTACATAATATAGTAGATTTAACCAGCATTGTACTGAAAATATGTTTTTACATATGAGCTGCAAAATAAGGCATTTTTTGAAATTTCAGAGAAAAAGAGGTATATGAGGAGATCAGTGGTGGATGTTGGTCCTTCAAACAGGGAAAGCACATTTTAGGCTTACATCATAAAATTAATCAATTATTGCATCATGGTATTTATATGTAAATTTTGTCCTCTTTTCTTTTTGCAGAAAATGGGTTGTCACCCTGTCATACCAAATAGGAGTTTTCCAGAGACAGTTTTCTCTCATTGTGTTTCAGCTGTACAACTTGACTTGTTTTAAGCAGGAGGCACTACTCTCCACACATGGTGATATAGCTCCAACTGTTGCTACTAAAGACAATAGATTGTAAAGCTGACACACTGCATTATCCAACTTCATGTCTTTAAAAAACACCAAAAAAAATCACACAAATTGCCCCTGTCGCCCTGCAAGTCAAGATTTAAATATAGGGCTCGGAGTTCAGATCTTAGTCTCTCTGAATCAAAGAACAGGACACTTTGGAATGCCTCTTCAGGAAACACTTGTTAAATTTCTCTGGACTGACTAATTCTAGGAAGCACATACTTTCCAAAAACACTGAGGAATCTGTTCCATAAGCTTGTCAAGGATAACCATGTACAGATTTCTGTAACGCTCCTGAGGATCCTGCAATTGTGACAGACATCAATGCTCTCACCTAGGCTCATTTTGAGAGTTTGACGTGAGACTTGCTGCTTTTGCAAACATTGCTTTGAAAGTCAACCTCTAACCTCTTCTTCTTTGCAAAGGCAAGGAAACTTTCAATTCTGTGTTTGCAGTAAAGAACATCCATAGCCCTCTGCTGCACAATGTCAAAGACCCCATCAAGTTTATGAGAAGATCTGTTCGTATTTGTTCAACATGAATGTCAAAGACCACATCAGTTTATGAGAAGATCTGTTCGTATTTGTTCAACATGAAAACAAATTAAAAATTCTCCAGTGTCCTTAAGAAGCCTTTGGCAACATTCAGTGTGTCATCATCTACTATAGTCTCGATAATCTTTTCAAAAGTCTGCAGGAGCCCATCATAGTTGTTAGACAAAGTGCTCACTATTTGTGATGTAAAGTTCCACTGAGTAGGAGCACTTCTGTCTAACCTTGAACACCCTGCAGACTTGAGGAGAGACATCCTCTTGGTAGATTTACAAAAAAAATGTGGCAAATGAAGAAAGACGCAAAAAATATTCTGGGTTCAGACAAGCACCAGGTTCGGTTTGTATGTATAGCATTGGGGCTATTGCTTTAACTTTAGCCTGAAGTCCATTCTGAGAGGAAGCCATGATAGCAGCCCCATTATTGGTTTAATTTAAAACATTTAAAGACAGACTGGGCATTTCACTATAGAAACATAAAAAAAAAATCAAAAAAATCGCTTCTGAATTTGACCTGCAGTATTGACATATAAGGACTATGACAGAAAGTTGTGCATGACATGAAATGTCAGTCATCTCAGCTATTTGGCATGCAAAAAAGGAAGCAGACCTTTAATTTCATCAACAACAATGGCTGCAATAGCAGAAACCAAATTATTTTGAATGGAATGGTACATGCCAGAAAACACACAAGATGACTAAAAGTATGTGGCCAAGACAGAATCATATTTGAATTATGTTTCACTGAATTCTCTGTAATTCCACTTGTTAGCAGATTCACTACCCTCATCATGTCCTCAAAATGTTGGCTCTTGACAGCCAAGCAATGAAGTGACATCAATTAAGCTGTTAAGAAAGGCCCTATTTTTTTCACTGTTTCATTGTTTTGCCACCTGAATGCATACACCATCATTTATTGCATGTTCTACTCTGACCCTGCCAAGACAACTTAATCTTGCACATGAACTCACAAGCTCATTGCTTTTCTGATGTTTTTTGTATGCCCTGTCGAAGTTAGCCAGCTCCCCAAAACCTAGTTTTGACCAAACAACCTGAAATGGTTTCATTAAGAGGCATTGCCAACATTACATTCTCTTTGTCACAGAACGTACAGTCAGCCAGCTCACCTTGTCATACCAAGAGAGTTGAAAATACTGGTTATTTTCCCCAAGCCTTTGCATCAAATCAAAATTAAATCTGAGTCGCTAAAAATAAAGTAGACTATCACTAATGTAAAAATGTGAAAATCAGGTCAGCAATATTAGCACTATCTGCTATCTATCTAACTGGCTAGTACTGTGTGACCCAGCTTGAAATAAGCAAATGAACTTTACTAAACTGAATAAAGAAGCAAACTGAAGAACACTATTTTTGTGTTTTTATGTACAGTAGGATATGTACAAATGAAAATAGTGGGCTATATTGCTAGCAAATAACAGACTACGAACTGCAGTTTGTCTCATGACTTAACTTGCCAAAAATTTGTATGGGACTGAACTTGAAATGCTCCAATGCAAAAACATTTGTCAGTCAAAAAGACGTCCACCACTTTGACAGCTCTTCCAATCAAATGCAATAGCCCAGGATCCTGGCCAGCCCATGGCCCCATTTACTACCAGAGACGCTGAGCTTTCCTGGAAATTACATTTTAAAGCATTTGAACAAAAAGCATTTAGCTTTTCTGCACTTGAAGTGAAACATAATCTGATATGCTGCTGAAGTCCAGTGAAGCTACACTTCAATGGCTTTTAACAGATCATGCTGCCACAAGTATGTGTGAGAAAAAAAATCATGTTATCGACAACCTGCAAGAAATTATAGCTTATTCGGAACAACCTAGCCATGAAGTTAAACAAGTTCTAGCACACTCTTTGTAACTGTAATTACAACAGTACATATTTAACAATTTTTTGTGACATTTTAGAGAAGGCAGAGATTCCCTTGTAGTCTTAAGAGCAGTTGCCTCTGGTGGAGATACATATTTTACTGTAAAGATATAATAAATACTGTAAATTTGAATAAGATGATGAAAGAGGGAAGGTACTATGTAATGCTGTGTCTTCATGAGTTAACTTCTGTGTTCTGTCTTGTTGGAAATCATAAAGGCATCCAGCAAAGTCACTTGGGGACAGCTGAAGAATCAAGAAATCCAACAACAGACAAGAAATTTGCCCAAGCTCCTATTGTGAGATTTTAATTGCTTGATTTTACTAGAATAAAATCTAATTCCCTTCATAAGGAATAGTTGAAACATCCTTTAGATTTTGGCAAGCATGCATTAAAGCTTATAATAAGCTTATAACTGAGCATGCTAAATTGCTCTGAAATTGATGTTTCAGCTTCTCAGAGTAAAAACTTCAGAATTAGATTTTCTTTATTTTTTCTTTCTCTGTTCTCTTGATGGATAGGGGAGGAATAATGTGTTGTAAGTATGATGTTGATTTACATACTGTATATATCACTGACATATGTAGTCATTGTACTGCAATTCTTAAAATTAATACACAGGTTAAATAATCTTGAAATTATGCAGAAATGATTTTAAAATGTCTCATTAACAATGATTCCACCTAATGATGATCATACACAAGCTACTCTCATTCTCTCTCATCTCCTTAGCTGTCAGTCTTGTTCTATACAGTACTAGTTACCAACTGATTGCTAAAAGTTTCCTTTTGAAACATTTTGTTTGTGACTTCAGTGATATAGTAGTCATGCCTGAACAGTGGAAATGAACAGCCAAGGGTGTTCAACATATGTGAAAATGTACAAAAATTAATTTGCACATGAACATGTTTAAGGGGTTGTTGTTTATAATACATATAATCCATCCATTTATCTAACAGGAAAATTATTAAGAAATATGAAGGTGGACAAAACATTTTGAACGACAGCTCAAATTAATGTTAGTGTCATTAATAAATGCAATCAATGGACCATCCAGGTGAACTTCAGCTGTCAAGAGTAGCATTTCTGAGGTTACTGAGAACACAAAGATAAAAATGAAATTGGCTGTAAGTTTGATTTGTTCTATCCCTGACAAATGCATAAGTATACCTGTATATTATTTGCCTTGCAGCATGAAAAGCTTAAGATTTTCTGACAACAATAGGGATAACCTAAAGCTGGTGGCAAAAATACATGCTTTGGAGGTCCATGTTAGGAACCTGACAGCACATAGGCAAACCAAAAATTGGATTGACTTGGTTTGTTTAGACAATTCAGCCATTTCTAATTAGGCTTTAGTCTCTCCAGGTCCAACTGTAGTCGGTGCATAGCAAAAATCATCAGCACCAACTCAGCTATGGGGTGACTGGGTAACAGTGGGACATTAAAGTGTGCATGCTCTAATTGGCTAATGCAGTGTGCTGAATTTTAGAATTCCAAACTATGATAATACAGCAGTTAAAATAAAATGCTTCTTTGGACAAATGTTTCCAACACTGAGGCTAAATTGGACTTCCTGGCCGACAATGAAGTACCTACTGTATCTTATTGCTACATGTTGGCACTAACAATATTGCTTTGCAGGAATCGGAGGTATTAAATAGGAACTTTATATCCTTATGCGCCAAAGATAAAAAAAAATGTGCTAACTTCATTATGTCTGGCCTGTTACCAAGATTACATAGAAATCTGGCATGCAAATAAAAGCAATGCCTTTCTTAATAATTGGGAAAGTTCTGGGAAAGGCCATGATTTTTCAAGAGAAATGGTCTTAACCCTCACTGGAAAGAATCCTTTATCTAATATATAAAGCAGAGTCGATGTATGTATGTGCGTGTGTATGTTTGTTTGTCCGCCATACAAATCTGCACCGGGAGTCTCCAAGAGGAGGTCATGGGGTATATTTGGTTGGGAAAAATGTTCGTGGTGACCCACAGGACACCTTTTCACCGACACAATGTTCGGCACACATCCCCGTATTTATCATCGACAAGATGGCCATACATTGCAACAGACGTTCACCGCAGCTCCATCTATCTGCAGCTTTGGTCTTTGTGCGTCGCTCTTTACCCATGTTTCTTTAAATTGCCAAGAGATGGCGGAAGTGTCCAAGTATGAGAAGGCCGGCTGCTTTGACCGGATGAAGGTGACCTGACGTATGGATGTAAAATGTGAACAACCCAGTGCGAGTGACCGGCTGACACACTCGCGTTTCCGCACGTCACACTCCCACATGCACTGATAGTGCTGTATTTCATTCGCTAACGTCCGTTATATGCAAGCACGTTTGAACAGAGACTCCCCTTAAAAAAACAGCATCTTTCCCCACCATTTTCCCCAAACGCAGCACCGGTTGTATATCACTTCTCTCAGTAGTTATCATTACCAAGATCCGTCAGATGGCATCACAGTTCAACACAGATGCGCCTTAGAAACAGAGCACCCCTCCCCGCCATTTTTCCCAGTACGGTTTCAGTGCTACTCTTTCTCACTGGCTTTCCGTATTTGTGGTGCTATTTGCTCCCTTTCCAACTCACAGTATGATTTTAGTGTTGCTCTTTCTGACTGACTGGTGCTATTTGTTCGCTTTCTGATGTAAATAAAGTAAATTCATCTCACTGTGGTGCTTTTTCCGCTGGGGTTCCGTACCACACATTATAATTGTCCTGTTTTTTGCTAATATACCCATGCCACCGAAAAAAAGACATAGAATTGGAAGGTGCACTTCAGATGCCAGAAGAAAGTCTATTTCAAGGGCGTCTGAAACGCCACAGCAGACAGAATCCAGAGTGGACGAACTTACAATAAAATGTGAATTACAAAACTGTTTGTTCTATTTCTATGTTCTGTTTCTTTCATTTGGGAAATTCACCGGTTATAGATTCCCGGGCAACGCCAGGTACTCCTGCTAGTTTCTTCCTAAAACATGGCAGCGATATTGCCTGTCTGAAAGATCAGAGGACAAGCCAGGCTGTAGCCTTATGATTGTAAATCACAAACTATAGTTTATCCCACTGTTTCTCAAACTTTCTGGCGTTATGACCTGCCTTTTCCCATTCCAGTGTCCTTTCCCAACTTTTTTAAGTCAAGTGTGAATGCCATAGCGGGCATATTCCCCAAGGTAAATCAAGCACAATTGTCAGGATGGGGGGGATCGTCAGAGCTCCACCTTGCAGATTCAAGCACGAATGTCAGTTGGGGGATCAAACACGATAGTTGGTACCTTCAATGACCAACTACCACTATATGTAAGCACAAAATCTGACTTGTGTTATCTTATTGAAACCTGTGTTAGTAAACCTGGCACTACTCCTTTAGCTGAGGTAGCACCAAATGGATAAACATTCCTTCATAATTCTACAGAAACTGGTTGAGCTGCTGGGTTTGGGATAATTCTGTGTGATGAACTGCAAACAGCTTCTAAAATGTTTGCAGATTTACATCTTTGGGACACTCATATTAAATATTAAAACAGATTCCAGCAGTTGTAGTATTCAATTATAGACCATTGTTTAGAATAGTTGCTAATCCAACAAATGGCAATCCTGAAATGTAAAATACCAACAAACATTAGCAGCACAGATTTTATGAAGTTTTTTAATGCTAAACTTAATATAAGCTCCCTAATTTCAGCGTCACCTTACAAAATAAATATCATATTGGCAGACCCTGTCTTGACTTGCACACACCACTTTACCTTGAATAGAACACTCATAAATTTAATTTCTAACATGAAACTTACTAACTGTACCCTTAGACTCAGTCACAACAAAACCAGTGAAAAACTCAATGGCAGTTCTGGCAGTATTTATTCTTATAACTAGCTCATTACTGAATGGCAAATTTCCTGAGGCACTAAAAGTGTCAGTTGTCAGATCGTTACTGATAAAATCAGAACTAGACAACCATACAGTTAACAATTACAGACTGGTTTCAAATGTACCCCTTTTTTCTAAAATACTCAGGACACAGCTACAGTCTCACCTTACATATCTCAATTTATTTGAGAAATTTAGGTCTGCCTTCTGCATAGGTCACTGTACAGAAATAAAATATTAAGAATTACCATTGAATGCACAACCTGTGGGTGCAGCAGTACACACACACATCTACATTGTGCTTATATTTGAAAGCCTTTTGTGTATGAAGTCTGCATATAACTTGCTATAGTGGCAATAATCAGCATCTAAAGCATAAATGATAAAGGCTGTACTTTAATCATTTACTGCTAAATAATGACTAGAGAGTTTTTGATTACACCAGCAAGATAATGCTTGGATTTGGAATATGAATTCAATTTTAAAACATATGAGCAGGATATTATTGTGATTTGCAAGAAGTACAGGACATATAAGGCAAGAAAATCTATGTTTAAAATGAATATTAACTTTTCTCTACATACTGGCAAGTCACGGAGCAGTCAAAGCATTCATATCTCCTGCAGGATTTATCCAGATTTCTGAATCGGCTTTGTGGAAATTAAATATTAAAATACCTATTAAAGCTTCCCTGGCAGCATCTTGTTACATAGAAATACAAATGTTTACTCTTAGTTGGGATCAAATGTAATTTTAAAAAGAACAAAATTGATCACATACTGCAGCTTGAAGAAGGCAGTTTTTTTGATGCAAGAGTTCTTCCTTTTGCTGCTGCACTCCCTCTTCTTTTTTCTTTAGCAGCTTCAGTTGCATTGACAATCCTGTTAAGTCTTTGAGCTGCAATCAGATTAACACCATCCCAGGAAGAATTAGAATCTTTAAGAAATTATTTTGTCTATGCACTTATCTAATTTCCTATAAAATAAAAAAATGGTTTCTGATAAAATACTATAATTAAAATATAACAGCTATTTTAAACTATGCATACTTTCAATATTACACTAATAATCTTCATGTTTTCTTGTATTATTTTTACTATTATTTCTGTGATGTCACATCATCAATGTTTTGTGTGTTGGCTTCCATGTTTTGTCTTTGTCTGAGAGCCACTATTTTGTATTTCTGCTTTTCTAGAACACTTACAGTATACTTTGTGTGTCTCATCACTATCAAGTCAAGTTGGGGAGCATGCACTGGTACAGTGCACTGCCACACCCACTACACGACGAAACAGCTTGGAATCCCAGTTGTCAACCCTCCAGGCAGACATGCGGTCCAGTCCCACCCTCTGGAAATGACCCTCTATCTGCCGCAGCCAGGTGTTACACGAATGACTCCTTGGCCTGGTCCAGCCACTCGGGTCCCCAACAATGAGGATCTTACGAGCCGGATCACCCTCAGGGAAATGCGGCACATGGCTGTAGTGCTGTAACTGACGCTCCCTCACAATGAAGGTAATGTGCCTCATTCGGGACTCCATGAGCAACTGCTCATTCGACACAAAGTCAAACCAACGGTACCCAAGGATTTTCTGGAGAGACACAGTAACAAAGGAGTCCAGTCTTCATCTCAGGTCACTGGATAGCGTCCATGTCTCGCAACCATATAGCAAAACAGGAAGCACTAGGACTCTAAAGACTTGGACCTTCATCCTTTTGCATAGATATCAGGAGCACCACACACCCCTTTCCAGCAACCTCATGACCCCCATGCTCTCCCAATCCATCTACTGACTTAATAGGAAGAGTCACCGCCATGAATGTCACTGCCAAGGTAAGTAAACCTCTCAGCAAGGTCAACACTCTCTCCGCAGACAGACACACTGCTGATGGCTGTGCCCAAGAGGTCATTAAAGGCCTGGATCTTGTTTTTTATTCAGGACACTTGCAAGCCCAGACACTTAAAATATTAGTATTCTATTTAATGTATGAAATGTTTGGTTGTGTTTTCTTCAAATACACATTCTGTGACACTGATTGTAACCTTGCTAGTCAAAATTTCACAGCTGGTTTCTCCCAGAAATAAGATTTATTTTTTCAGACCACTCACCAAATGCTAAATGTCCAAATGTTGGGTTATGGCTCTATTTTTATGTTCTTGGAAAAGTCCACAATACAGAATAGCAAAACAAAAATGCTTCCTAAATTTCTTTCTTTCAAAATATTTCATAATTCTTTTGCTGAATAGTATTATGAGTATGGAAACAGCCAGAAAAGTATATTAAAGTAAAAATGTCATTTGTCTATTCAGACAGTTCATGGTTTCCAGGTCATTCAGTAATTACAGCAATATTGGCATTTAAACCTCAATGAATATTTCACCCTTTTCCCGCATTCTCTTTAAAGGAGACCATTCAGCCGTGAAAGGCAAATGTTATCATTCAAGTTCTAATTACATGCTACCTGGCTTCACAGAACACAAGTAAATTAATATTTGCTAGATGCTTTCTTATGACCCCCAAGCAATCTCTCTGAAATAGCTGTCATAAATATTGCATTCAGAACTCATGTGTAGTATGAACCTAAAAAAAAATGTGCCATTTCATTCATTCTCTATTTCTCACATTAATTTACTCTGATCTTTATGTCAATCTTGCATTCCAGTGTAGCTGTAAAGCCTGCAAAAGACATCAGGATTAATTTACAATTTCAAACAGTCAAAAGCTACTAGATCATTCTCATTTACAAGAGCAGAAGTGACAGATATCAAATTAGAGATGCCACCATGGCTTTTCTTATTAGAAATATATGGTAATTGTTCCTACCTGAAGAAGCCTTAGAGTGCATCAAGGAAAAGAGAACCATGAATCAAAATTTTTCAATAGAAACATTTCAATATACAAGAAACAAACATTTTTCAGTTCTCTACATAAATTATTAACTATAAGCAGAGCACATAATCCTTATTATTATAAACAGTACCATCATTTCACATTCAAATTACAAATTCAAATATAAGAAAAGCAGTTTTACTGTACAGTAATAATCTTAAATATTCTCTCTAAGCAGAATATAGATCAAAAGTTCATTTATCATATACTATATTTATATTTGTGAATTTCCCCTTGGGATTAATAAAGTATCTATCTATCTATCTATCTACTATACATGGTTATTGTTTCTTAACTGAAAGCACTGATTAATTTTTTTAAATGAAAAACAAGATTTACAATCAAGCCTTAACTTTTGCAGGTGTAATGTTGCTAGGAAATGGCGCAAAAGTCAAAAACACAGATGTTAATACATTGAACCTGTGGGAAGTAAAAGGTTAGGTTCCCGTGACCATTAGAAACTGTAATCTTTCTCTAGAGATTTGTTTAAACTACACTTTACTACAAATAATTCTTTTTAAAAAACATTATTTGTGATAACATACACTTTTTATATTACAGTAACCAAGAAATCACCCATAAAATACAGTACACAAAATAAGACTGGTAACATGCTTCGTTCACTGCTGCAAATCCTTACGGGCTTCAGAGTATGGGAGCATAGCAGAGGCGAATTGACGTATAACCTTGAGGCTCTGATCGATGATGGGACTGACAGCCTCGGGATCTCTGACTAGTCCCTACTTTTCTCCTTTTTGCTGATATAATGAACAATTGCATCATTACCATCAAACTTTCATCCGACAGTGGCCAGTGAAATTTTCTCACTAAGCCACATCACTGACTTTGCACACTTGGGTTTAGAGCTCAAAGGACTTGAACTATGCTTTGCCTAATAGGATACTAGCCACTTCCCAAACTTTCACGCATCGTGCCACTCTTTTTTTTTTCTACTGTGCAAGGCCACGAAGCCTATAAATATGCGCTAACACTAAAGTAAAAATAAGGTTACTACTAAAATCACACAAATGCTTGAAGTCACGAAAGCCAAACTTCAAAAGTCAAACAAACTAAAATACTCTAAAGAATAAGTTTTTTTTTCCACAAGTCAAAGTTATTTCTTCACAATCATGGTATATATTTGTTAGCCACATGGAACTATGTTCTAAAGTATATTTCATAATTTTTTTTAAAAATAACATGACAGCTCTTGTGTTTTAAAATGGATATTACTGATATCAGGATTCCATTATAAAGAAAAGCCTTATAACTTACCATATATATCCATTTTTCAAGTTAAAAAAGTTATCAAGTATTGACCTGCATGTTATGATTATACACAAAAAACAAAAACAAAACCATTATTGTGAAATCCAGCCATTTTAAAAGGACTCTAACTGTGTGCTTCATGTTGTCAGCTACCCCATTCATTTTTCTCCTTGGTACCCTTTAGCCCCAGGGGAATGGATGAACCTTGGTAAATCATCATCAAGTGCCTTTATTGCAATTATAGAATACTGATGCTTAGATGTAAATTTCTCTCTGTTCTGCAGACAACTAGACAGTAACAAAAAAAAACAAAAAACATGCTATCGCTTATATTTTTTCAATATACAGAATCTTATTTTTTTCACAAAGATACTGACTGCTGCCACTGGACACTTAATGCATGCATATGCTTCAGTGAAACAGTACATGCACATAGCATAAAATCAAGTGACAAGAGTTAAACAGACATTATAGGCATCCCATTCATCCATCTTCCTGTCCAATTTATGCAGGGCAGCTCACAGGGTAGCTAGCACCTATGCTAGCAACATCTGGCACAAGAGAGGAACGAACCCTAGACAGGAGGCCTGTTCATCACAGGCAGAATACAAAGAGTTGGAGTCAATTAAGTAATGCCAATTCACCCTAAGTTTTATCAGGTGGAAGTTTAGTGCAGTTGTTTTAGCATAGGCAGACCATGTCTTTATTTGAAAATTAACTGTGTCAGATCGGGGGGAGCATAAACATGACAGAGAATAAAACTGAATAAAAAAAAAGCTAACTTTTACCATACATTTACACCAGCTGT
The DNA here is from genome assembly GCF_016835505.1 of Polypterus senegalus. Lineage (NCBI taxonomy): Eukaryota > Metazoa > Chordata > Cladistia > Polypteriformes > Polypteridae > Polypterus > Polypterus senegalus. The sequence continues at coordinate 281,154,785 of NC_053154.1, forward strand.
TACAGACTCAAATCAAATGTATGATTTTATTATATAATAGTAATAATAGCACCTTCAATTTTGTTTTTCTTTTGTAAAAGTGACAATGACAATAAAGATTTATCTATCTACTGTCACAGATGTCTGGGGTCCTTACCTGGCCGGGATGCCTGGAGGGACCAGATAGAGACATTAAAAGCTTCCGGGTCAGGTGGACACAACCGCCCTGGAGCAAGAGATGACCACGGGAGAGGAGGAGAGACTTTCCAAGAACTTTACTTCCGCCACACTTGGCAAGATGGCGGAGGAACCTGCCAGGGATGCCCAGAGTGCTTCCGGGACAAAGGGCAGCACTTCCGCCACACCAGGAAGTGCTGCCGGAAGATCATCACCAGCCACCTGGAGCACATCCGGGCCGGAATAAAAGGCGCCATCTCCTTATACTCGGGGAGCTAGAGTCGGGAGTGGGAGCAGGACGAAGCTCCCAGGAGGAGATTGGCGGCTAAAGACTGTGTTATATAAGAGTTTATTGGAGAGATTTATTTGCTGTATGCATTGTGTGTGGTTTGGGACTTTATTCCTATATATGGAGGTGTGTAATAAAAGTGTGACTTTTATAAAGATGTGGTCTCTGACTGGTGGTGTCCGGGCAAGTCTCACACTACCCATCTATCTAATAATCTATCTAATAATAATAGCAGCTAGCTACTCAAAACGCTAAATGCGGGGAGGATTTAGGATTGAACACACAACCTTTTGATTATGAGACAGCAGTTCTTACTGCTGCACCAGCCAAGCAGACATGTCTACTTTGCATCACTTGATATTTGGGCTTCGGTTTTTACACATCAACATGTAAATAGAACAATTTATTTTTCTTCAGTTATATTCTTGAATAGAAGTGCACTTTTTTGTTATACCTTTCATAAAAGTGTTTATTTGATTTTTGGACTTCAGTCTTCACACATTATGCAGTTCACATCAACATTTTGTCATTATAACTATAATACAAAGAAAATTTCTGTTTTAGTTATGTGTTCAACATTTATTGTCTCGCATTTCCTTTCATCCTACATTTATGCAGGTTGTTGTAGGCACAGAACACACATGAAATGCATGTATTCTAAATAACAATATATTACTTACCCTATACAATTTCAGACACCTCACTCCCAGATACATAGACTTCAGCTGTGACAATTTTGTGTCCAACTTCAGCTGCCTCAGTCGGGGATGGGTGAGCAGGCCACCTGCTGCCAGTGCTGACTGACACATTTTGCAAAACAAAGGTGCTGATTGGGACGTGTGAGGGAATTTAAAATGGCCTGGCATTATGAATATTTTCATAGGCTTCAGGGATTTTGGTGTTAAGCAAATCATATATAAGTTCGCCAAAGATAAATAACACAACCTTTAAGTACAGAAAATAAGTTTGTAAAATAAATATTTTTTTTATTTTTTTGCCTTTTATCCTGCATGTGTAATAACTTTTTTCTCTATATTTGTGTGAACTGTTTTCTTTGAATTTTCACTAAACCTTTTTAAAATGAACTGTATTGGATTGAGAAATGTCTTTTGTTAAGCATTTGACTCATGCTGGATCCTACGTTGACAACAGTGGCTGCTGAATTTTGGGAAAGATGCATGTGCACTTGATACGTTTGAAAACTGCCTGTTTAAGCTTGACATTGGTTTGTGACAGAAGAAAACAGCAGAAAACTTGAAAGACTCCACAGGTATCTTAATGTTTGTTTGGTACATATGCAGATCAGAGTTGAACTTTTGAGAAGACTAAAAGCATATAAGCTAAGAGGAAAGAATTTAAATACCTTAAAAGGAGTGTTCCTGGTGCATGACTGCAATGCTATTTCCACAAAGCCTGAGTGGTTATCCTGACGACTATGACACAACTGAGAGAAACAGCATCTGTATGATGACAGCAAGATGCTCACAATACCAGTGCAACCCAGGTTATTTTCTGGACAACTATTAATGGTAGCTGTTATGGAACAAGTTAATGATTTCCAGTTGGAAATGGATGAAAATAAATACAAAGGAAAAATGTTTCTAGGAACTATTTTGGAAAAATACGAACAGTTATCCAACTTGATGAATTACATAAAAAAATTCAAGAAGGATAAAACATAATTAAAATGATCAAAACGGAATTTTCTGCAGCAAAAAAGGAATATGCAGTTGTAAATTAGTTTTTTTTTTTTTTGCAAAGTGATGAAGATGAATGAAAGAAGTGATGTAAAAAACTCAATGCTAAACTAATTACTTTAAATATGTTTGTTGGAGCTGCAATGGACTGGAAAACACGTCAAAATAAAAGTATTCCCAAGACATCTTCCAATATGGTAGATGAGAAACCTTTAAATCAATTAAATTACTCGTAGTACAGATTTTGTGAGAAAACCACATTCGCCACTCCAGATAGGTTGTTCAAGTTCACCAGACTCCCTTTCAGTCTCCATGGTGTAGATCCTACCTCCCCATTCCAGGTACGCGGGAGCATATCTCGACTATGTGGTCATTTTCAGTGACGACTGGAGATCTCACCTTGATCTCCTGCAGGTGGTGTTTGAGGCTGGCGGGGTTGATGGCTAACCCTAAGAAAGGCAGGGTGGGTATGTCGGAAACCCATTATTTGGGGTATTCAATGGGGAAGGGTCTGCTCAAGCCTCAGATGGACAAGGTAGGGGAGGTGCTTGCATATCCACAACCCGAAACACAGAGGCAGATTCAAGCTTTCTTCAGGCTCACGGGGCACTACAGGTGGTTCATTCCCAATTTTACGCATCAGGCCACCCCTCCTTACTGACTTGACAAAGGACAGGAAGAACTGTAGTATTGTCTGGACCAATGCCTGTGACAGAGCCTTCTCAGACTTAAAAGCTACTTTATCCTCATTCCCGGTTCTGCGGAATTCTGACTTTTAAAAGGAATTTGTTCTGAGCACAGATGTACTGGAAGTGCTTTCGGTTTAGGAGAAGTGCTTTCTAAAGATTTTGAAGAAGAAGAACACCCCATCATGTTTCTCATTAGGAAACTGCTTCCCAGGGAGCGCAGTTATTCAACCATAGAGAAGGAATGTTTAGCGATTATGAAGGCCCTCTGGTACTACTTGTGGAGGCAGTGGTTTACCCTGGTGACTGATCACACCCTGCTTCACTGGCCCTACACACGGAAGGATGCGTATGCCTAGCTCACTCAATGGATTATTAGTTTACACCCATCTGCTTTTGATGTTCACTAGTGGCCCAGCACTGCACATGTCAATGCTGATGTTCCTACACGACTGGCCGAGGCCGGCTTTGGCAGTCGCTTTGCACACACCAGTGTGGACAAAGCAAAGGGAGGGGATGTGAGATTTTTTAACTCTTTTGAGTCCATCCCCAACAGGGCAACACGTGATTAACGCGTCTGTCAAGGGCTGCTTGTTCATTGCTGATGGAACCACAGGTTTGCAGCACCTCGCGGGTCTGTAACGCCTCCTCGGTAAGCGGGGAATACTATAATTTGGCCACTGACCTGGCCCCAGCCTTGCCTATTTGTGTCTGCGTGTAGTAGAGTGGTAGCTCCCGCTGCAATAAATAGCTTTGCTGTTCCTGTTTCAATAAAGCTGATTTTTCCAAAATCCTTAGACTCAGCCTTGTCTTTTGGGCACAAGTCAGCAACTCACGTGTCACTTCCATTAAAAAAGGAGAACATCCAAATGCAACAAGATATTACAAGATGGTCTTACCTCAAAGATGTGCATCTACCACAGATAAATGCAGAGGTGGACTTGTTAATAGGTACAAATGTCCCTAAAGCTATTGAGCCATGGCAAGTCATACACAGTAGAGATGAAGATCCTTGTGCTGTGAAGAAGGCTCATGGATGGATTGCCAATGACTTGCTAAAGGGGCCAAATAATAAAAGACTGCAAAAATACCTGTATACAGTCAATCATGTGTCAATAATGGAAATAGAACAAATGTTACTTTAGAAATACAATACAGACTTTCTGGAGTACAGCTGTGAGGAGAAACGGGAAATGTCACAAGAAGACATTAAGTTTATGCACATATTTTCTGAGTCTGTGAAACTGGTAGATGGACATTATTGCATAAATCTACCTTTGAAAGATGAGACACTTAAAATGCCAAAGAATCATTGCATCCAATACTGGTCTGCCAATACTGATGCTCTGTGTAAGAAAGGTCAGAGCCGACTATACAGTACTTCCTTAGAAGGTTGGCGTCCTTCAACATCTGCAATAAGATGCTGCAGATGTTCTACCAGACAGTTGTGGCGAGTGTCCTCTTCTACAAGGTGGTGTGCTGGGGAGGCAGCATAAAGAAGAAGGACATCTCACGTCCGGACAAACTTGTTAGGAAGGCAGGCTGTATTGCAGGAATAAAGCTGGACAGTTTAACATTCGTGGCAGAGTGACGGGCACTAAGCAAACTCCTGTCAATCATGGAGAATTCACTGCATCCACTGAACAGTGTCATCTCCATGCAGAGGAGTAGCTTCAGTGACAGACTTTTGTCACTGTCTTGCTCCACTGACAGACTGAGGAGATTGTTCCTCCCCCACACTATGCGACTCTTCAATTCCACCCAGGGGAGTAAATGCTAACATTATTCAAAGTTATTGTCTGCTTTTACATGCATTTTTATTACTCTTTAATTTAATATTGTTTTTGTATCAGTATACTGCTGCTGGATTATGTGAATTTCCCCTTGGGATTAATAAAGTATCTATCTATCCATCTATCTATCATTGCAGAGCAGCGTGCTACTGGCCTCAACAAAAAACTGAAAAAGAGCTTAACATGAGGATTACAAAATTTTCATTAAAGACATTTTAGATAAAGGATACAATATTAAGGTAATCACAGAACAATTATTACTCAGCAAAGATAGAGTGTGGTACATTCCTCACCATGGAGTATATAATTCAAAGAAAAATAAAATTACTGTAGTTTTTGACTGTACAGCCATTTACTAAGTGTTTGCACTGAAAAACAATTATTGAAAGGACCTGACCTAACTAATACTCAAACTGGAGTTCTTACAAGATTGAGAGAGCAGCCATTTGAATTAATGGCATATATTATATCAATGTTTTACCAAGTAAAGGTTCCAGATGAAGATACTTATCTTCTTTGCTTTTTGTGGTGGCCTCAAGGTAATCTGAATGACAGACTAGAGAAATACACAATGACAGTACATCTTATTCATGCTAATTCTTCACCAAGTTGTGCTTCTTAGGCTTTGCAAAGTACTGCTGAAGATGCAAGAAATACAGCTTCTGAAGAAGCAATTAACATTGTACTTCACAATTTCTATGTTGATGACTGTGTAAAGTTAGTTGCTACAGAAGAACAAGCTATAAAATTGGCCAAAGGTCTTCAAGCCCTGTGTTTCAAAGGAGGATTTCACCTGGCCAAATGGGTGAATTAACAGCAGAACAGTCTTGTCTATATCTGAAGAAGACAAGTGCTATTGAACAAAAAGACTTGGACTTAAGCCATGATTTATTACCAATTGAAAGAGCCCTAGGCATTCAATGATGCACACAAACCAACAGTTCCAGTTTGTGATCTGACTTACAGTTGGTAAGGCATGGAGGGCAAACAGTTTTCAAACCACACTGTATCATATTCAACGCACTGACCATACCAAATGTACCATATGTATAGAACATACTTAATGTATCAAGTAAAGCATATGTAAGTTTGCCATAGAGAAATAACACAACCTTTAAGTATAGAAAGTAACTAAAGTTCAACAATAAAAAGCTAAGTTTATAGAAGAAATTTTATTTTCATTTTTTGCCTTTTAACATCCGTGTGTAATAACCATTTTCTCTATTTTTTTGTAAACTGTTCTGCTTTGAATTTTCACTAAATTCAATTTAATTTAATTTAATTTAATGGTGGGGGCAGGGGTGGTGGCTCTGTGGCTTAGGATCTGCACTGGTATCTGGAAGGTTACTGGTTTGAATCCCTATTAAAAGCGACTCTACTCTGCTGGGCCCTTGAGTAAGGCCCTTAAACTACAATGACTGACCCTATGCTCTGACCCCAAGGGGTATGGGAAAATTAAGAAATTTAATTTCTTAATATCAGAAATTGTATAAGGTGAAATAAAGAACAAACAGAAAAACTTTTCAAAACTAACTTTATTGTACTGAGAAATTTCTTTTGTTACGCGTTTGACTTATGCTGAATCCTACCTTGCTAACTTACTAGCTGCTCGATTTTGGGAAACTGGAAAAGACACAGCCACACAATTTAAGCAGTTAAGTATTTTTAATATGAATATATGCCCAGAACATAAAATAGACTGTTAAATAATGTACATTCTTGAAATTAATCCCATTTTATAAACTTTGAAAAGTATTTTTATTAGAATTTGAAATATTTTAATTATGAATATGCAGAATAATAATGGAGACTCTTTTATCTGTGGCACCCCTGCATAAGAACCACCTTTTTCAATCCTCACAAACATATGTAGTTTTTAATATCTGGAAAACATTTGGGATTAAATTGCTTAGAGATATTTATATAGACAACCTGTTTGCATCCTATAAACAATTACATTCCAAATTTAACTTTCCAGCAACACATTTCTTTCACTATCTTCAAATTAGAAACTTTGTTAAACAGAACCTGGCTAATTTCCCTCATCTCGCACCTTCCTCTGTGCTTGAAAAAATATTGCTCAGTTTAGAGGACTCAGAAAGCATTTCTGCAATATAAAAATTATTTTACAGTGCCTCCCTTTCAAAGATCCAAGAGGACAATGGGAAAAAGATCTATCACTCATCATATCAGAAAAGGAGTGCAAGGTAGCAATGCAGAGAATTCACTCACGCTCCATATGCACAAAGCATACAATTATTCAACTTAAAATTATATATCAAGCACATCTGCTTCACTTAAAACTGTCCAAAATGTTTCCAGGGCAAGATCCAACCTGCGACTGCTGCAATCAAGTCCCAGCCTCACTGGGTTATATGTTTTGGGTCTGAACCAAATTAACATCATTCTGGACAAATATTTTTAAGTGCCTTTCAGACAGCCTTGGTGTCACAATCCCTCCTAACCCTAACAGCTGTGTTTGGTGTTCTTCCAGATGGGCTTAAAGTGGAGAAGGACAAACAAACTGTGATCACCTTTACTACACTATTGGCACGCAGACTTATTTTGCTAAACTGGAATAATCCTAACTCTCCTCTTTTAAGTCAATGGGTAACTGATGTTTTATACTATTTGAAGTTGGAAAAAATTAAATTCTCAGTTAGAGGATCTGTGCAAAACTTTTTAAAAACCTGTCAGGATCTAATCAATAATATTTTAGATTAAGCTCTTAAAGCACTGAGGAAATAATTCTCTTCGCATTTCTTTTTTTTTTATCTGCCTATTAAACTCATCAATTTAAATATTATGACCAGCTTTAAGTTTTACTCCGTTGGCCATGCTCTCTTTCTTGGGATGGGGGTTGGGTTGTTTTGCTTTCAATCCTATTTTTTGTAAAAATTGATCTACAGTATCTGTTTGGAATGATTACAATAAAATCAATAAAAAAATATGAATATCAGGTATGAAAGTTATTAGAGTAAGGTTAATTAAAATGTATCTTAATAATTTGAAAGTAAATTAATAAAGATATCTAATGCCTATTGCAACAAAGCAAAAATTTACAGTTGATTTTACAATCGATATAATGACTGATACCTGTAATAAATGCAGCTTCTGAAGATAGAAAGATGTTACCATATCACAATGTCATTAAAAATGCTATACAAATTATTTATTAGTTGAAAGCAAGATAACTGTGGTAAATAAATCTGGTCTATTTATTTAAACACTCAAAGATAAGAGTAATAACATAAATTCAATACTGTAACATTCATTCATTACCCAAACATGGTTAGGCCAGTAAATTGAGCATATCACAGTAACCAACTCAGAATGTAATGCAAATCCATCTCAAAAGCATTGGACTTTTGAAAACATGGCTTCAGACCATATTTGTAAAAATAACCCAGGCTAATTTGCACATAGGCACATGTTCTCCCGTGTCTGCGTGGGTTTTCTCCGGGTGCTCCGGTTTCCTCCCACAGTCCAAAGACATGCAGGTTAGGTGCATTGGCATTTTTAAATTGTCCCTAGTGTGTGCTTGGTGTATGTGTGTGTGTCCTGTGATGGATTGGCGCACTGCCCGGGGCTTGTTTCCTGCCTTGTGCCCTGTGTTGGCTGGGATTGGCTCCAGCTGACCCCGTGACCCTGTAGTTAGGATATAGCGGGTTGGATAATGGATGGATGGCTGGACAAATGAGAAGAGTGTACAAACCACATACAGATATGAGGCTGAAACAGAATTTAAATTCTGATCTATGGAACTTTGAGACAACAGCACTAATATAACAATGCCACTATTTTTAACAAGGTTAAATATTTACTTTAAATATTATTTTACTTGACATAAAAATGATTTTTACAAAGGTTAACATTAATTTTCAAAACATACTTAGGGAATAAAACATTAAGGGCTGAATCAGCAACCCTTTGGTCTAAAATGTAATGACTAGTGACTGAGTCACAATGCTCCACCAATTACTGTTTCATTAACACATAACAATTTTTTGCATACACATTCCCAGTAAACAATAATAGGCCATATCTAAGCTATCTGCAATCTAATTTTTCCTTGACAACTGTGTAAAAGTAATTACTTTTCAGACCATTTAACCAGGACTTGTCTGCCTAGCAGAGATAAATGCAGAAGCATTTTACACCTTTTAGGCATGTATTATATAAACAATGGCAGGCTGACACAAAAGATAACAAACAGCACCTAAAGCTATTTTTTTCCACACAGGGACCAACAGATGTTACCACAGTGTTTATATTACAAATGAGATGTTTGAAGATTAAATGTAGGTAGTTTAAATGTAGGTAGTCTTCATTTCTGCTTCCACGTTCCTATGATTCCTACTTTATTTTGGATTGCATATTGTACTACAATTTTGTATAGCATATGTCAAAGGATAAGTACTTTACATAAGCAGATTAGTCACTTTTACAGTCTATGCATATAAGAGAACAACTGCAACATTTATCATATTATAATTATTGTAATACTATGACAATCTTGCTCTACTGCACTAGAGAAGACAATGAAAGTATAGATGCTTTGCGGGCTGTTCTTGATAAGTAGCAAACATCTGGCAATGTTTTAAGACCTGTCAAAATCTCAAAACCATATATTTATCTTTACATAAAATTCTGCTATTCCATGAATCTTATCTTTTCAGTAAAATTACATCAACATTTGTAAAATTGATATATACTGAATCATATTAATACCTTATTTGTATGATGGATTTTTGCACAGTTTAGTTCTTCTGTTAAAAGTTTCACTTTACTCTGTTTCTGGTTAACTTCAACATTGACTAAAAAAAAAAAAATCAATCTCAAATGATGTATTTCACTTAAATATTATTAAAGTACAATACAGGTATTTGTTCAGCAATTATTTGTAAGTGAAGCCATTGCAATTTGTAATGTTTTAGAACTGATCACATTTCTAATATTCATTATCAAATCCTTGTTCAGCTGTCAAAAATCAGTTTAACAGACAGGATGCTCATTTAATAACCAAAAGTATTCAACAAGAAGTACTCAACATACACATGCTGGTGTAACCTAATATTGATTGACAGATTAAGGCTTGAAGTTGTGAGTACAAATTCTGCTATGGATACTGCACAACCATAAGCAAGTCACTTCAACTACCCGTGCTTCAACTGGATAAAAAAATTTAACCAATTGTATCTCAGATGTGGTCAAGTTACTTTGGATAAAAGCATCAGTCAAATAATAAGTAATAATAACATTATTAGGTTACAGCTGCTTACTCTCCATGAAGAAAACTTTCCTGCATTAGATCATCTCCTGCTTTTCCAAGGTACTTGGCCTTTGTTGATGATCCCTATAAAACACAGTTTTACAGTGCAGTGTATACTTTTGAATTGAAATGGGTAATCAGTAGGAATAATTTCAAATGTGAGTATATTTTATCACCATTATTAGATATTTATGTTTTTTATTTGTTTACACCATTCACTTAAGTACAGCATTTCTTTTTGTGTTTTCCATGAGTTTTGTATGGGGACCCACATTAAAGTCCACATGTGCAAATGGATATGTGGATATGCATAAGTGGTGGTACTCTATGTGTAATAAAGATGTATTAATATGAAGAGTGAGGAGAGGACAGCAGTAGCTTTGAGTGTAGTAAAACAAATTCTTTGGCTTCTCCATTGTAAGAACAGTGCAAGGGTATTGCACGATGTATGTGCCATGACTGAAGAGGGAGGAGTTCCTTTCATTGTTACTGGCGGCTGGAGGTAGAGTGCCAGTATGCTAGAAAACACTGCTGATATGTATCTAAGAGTACTGGCAATGAAAAACAAGAATTGAGAAGTACCAGCCCACTTCAAACACCAGAGAGCAGGTTGGGTGGCATAACACCGTTCAAAGTGAGCAGACATGCATGTAAATTATTTTGGAGCTCGGGTCTTCTTTTAAAATTCATAAATGCAAATGGTAAATTACAATGGAGTAGCACATGGAGGGACCTGTGAAGTTCACATGGATGCCGTCTTATAGGTATACTAGCTGATTACCCAGTGGCTTCGCTCACTGAGTGCAAGGGAAAAAAATAAAATGTAGTATATAAATTATTAAACAGTAAAACATTAACATGTAAGAAGTAAAGACACATTGAGCAGTACTGGAGTGCTTTCGGGTAAAGTACATTTTAAAGGCGCTATAACACAACAGGTAAGTAGCATTAACAGCAGCTTAAATGTATTTGGACAATCTCTCAGTAACAGATCCCTTGTGCAAGGCGCTACACGACCTCTGTGGTATAGAAATTACGTTTTCTATGCAATCCTGCAAATTTCTGCCTGACAACCTTGCTCTATGTGCCTGTGATTTAACAGAAAAATTATTCTGAAAAAATGTGGACGCTGCCCTTCCGTGCTTAACGGGCAGAAGGTCCAAACAATTCCCAAGTCTAAAACTTAACATGAAGAGGTCGGTACATCTTCTTAGATGTAAACCCTCCATCTTCCTAAAAGAATTTATCACAAAAGCAACCTTGAATGTTGCGGGATTTTAGTGACCTGAACTCACCTTAAGGCCTTGTTCACACGGGCGTTAAAATCGAGCGTTTTTGCGTCAGAAGTCCGGTGAGCGCGGATCAAGAGCCGAGTGTTTTCTACACGTAGGAGTCAATGAGAGTGTTCACACGGGCTTTGGTGACGTGCATTTGTCCGGCAGCGCGTTTATACGGCATCAAAAAAACGTTGCATGCAGCAGGAAACTGCTTCTAGTTCGTTTTCTGCGCGTTTATTTTACGCTTCGGAGGACCGCATATTTTTATGTTTTCATGTACAACATATATATTTTCATATTGCTTATTTTATTGTCTCATGTAATTTGTAAACCATGAACCTATTAATTTATTTTCTAATATAATATTTGATAACGATTATGTGGGGCACACTTCTATGGGATAGATCGGCGTGTTTGTTTTTACTTCTTTTCAATATCAGTAAAGTAACTCTCACATAAATAATAACAATTCATAAAGACGATATAAAAATGGTGTCCACAAACGAAGTGATTAGTTACTGTATTATGTTTGGTGGTCATAATTTCTGTTTCAAACGCGAAAAGAATTTTATATATATAGATAAAACTAGCAAAATACCGGCGCTTCGCAGCGGAGAAGTAGTGTGTTAAAGAAGCAATGAAAAAGAAAAGGAAACATTGTGAAAATAACGTAACATGATTGTGAATGTAATTGTTTTGTCACTGTTGTGAGTGATGTTGTCATATTTACTGTACTTTACTCCATTTACTGTAATGGAGATGAGCTTGAACGCCGTGGGGGCGGAGTTTCGTGTGACATCATCACGCCTCCCACGTAATCACGCAGTACATAGAAAACCAGGAAGACCTCCAAAAAGCGCTGAAGAAAACATGCATTATATAATTGAGAAGGCAGCGAAACAATAAGAAGCGAGCGAGTGACATATACAACCATATTCATGAGTTCTGCTACTTCGGAAACAAAGCACGATGTAAACCTACACTTTAAATTAAGTTCATAGACAGGCTTTGTAATTTAGTGCCGGCCCATATAAGGCCGTCCGTCAGCGCAATCCAATAGCAAACTCCCACTAAATATTCACGGGTGAAGGACTGTGTTTATGGAGAGGAAGATGAGATGGTCAGGGTGGTGTTTGACACAAACTCAGCGAAACTGCGAGAGAAAGTTTTAAGTGCCAGGACTAAGGTAACATTAAATACAGCCATGGACATAGCACGAGATGGCACCAGCACAGCTGGGAACCTTCGATGCATGTACACCGAGTGGCTCACGTGAACTGGCGCATTGCACAGATAAAAAGCAACAGTTCCAAAGAGCTGAACAAAACCAATTACACAATTGAAAAGGCAGCAAAAAATATGAAGCGTCTGATACATACAAGCATATTCATAAATCCAGCTACTGCGGAAACAAAGCACACGTTGGAAAAGTCAATGTCCCGCTAAAGGAAGACAGTGTAAAAAAACCCGTGCATGCAGTGTGTCAGGTCTCAGATAAAGAAGAAGACGAGCTGTTTATTGATGCAGTAAGAAACGAATCGATGAATGAAACCTGTCATCTTTACAGCGATTGACAAACACGGAATGTAACTTGAACACAACACATCCTACAAATACGAACCTGATTGAAAGAAATAATGATAATCAAATCCTTGATGACAGCAACACTCAGTAACACTCACAAAACAAATACTGTATATTGACAGTCATGTTACGTTATTTTTAAAATGTTCCCTTTTCTTTTCTAGCTTTTTAACACACTACTTCTCGCTGCGATACGCGGGTATATATATATATATATGTATATATATATCCCGATCTACATACTCGAATAATGGATACTTTATTAGCCATCAATGATTGTTTTGGTAAAGCCATACTCAGTGTATTCATTAGATGAGCGGTAAAAAGTAAGAGCGAGGGAGGATGACTTATTGAGGCATGCAGGCTGTAGTCTTGCGTCAACTCTATCTGAATTGCGCGATCACATTTGAAAAATATATCTTTTCAAGTTCTATTTAGTCCATATGTGTCAAACTCAAGGGCGCGGGCCACATCCGCCCGGCGTGTAATTATATCCGCCCGAGATCATTTTATATACTGTATTATTGTTATTAATGGCCGGGTATATGAAGGCTGGTAACACAATAAACTACAGATCCCATAATGCAGCGCTTCAGCTGCCTTGCCAACACTTACGCGTTAATCAAGTCTAGCTTATGATGCTGCAAGTTATTGCGAAGCTAGCTCACACGATGCTGAAGAGAAAAGTTGATTCTGAAAATAGAGCCTTTAAAACCGATGGGAGGCTGAGTATATGTTTACTGAACCCGTGTGTCTCATTTGTGGAGCTAATGTGGCTGTAATTACAGAATTTAATCTAAGGCTGCACTATGAGACAAAACATCAGGGTAACCTGAATGCAATGCAGAAGATACAGAAAGCAGAATAATTAAATAAGAATCTGACACTTCAGCGGACGTTTTTACCCGTGCACAATCACAAAGTGATTTCAAGTGAAGCTGCTTTTATGGGAGACACAAATGCACCAGTGCACCTTGCCCCACTTTCCCTGTTGCCAAGTAATGTTAAACCAAGTCGTCACTACGGTGTTCCCAAATCGCACTTTGCTGATAAACTGGCGCACTGAGTTTGCACGGCGCTTTGGTGACTTTGAAGAACAAAAAGTCCGTCTACATGCGGCTCGAACCTTGTGCATGTTTGGTAGCACATATCTGTGTGAGAAGCTCTTCTCAGTGATAAAGACTAACAAAACAGCACACAGGAGTCGCCTCACTGATGAGCACCTGCAATCCATCCTGAGAATCTCCACAACACAGAACCTCACACCAAACATAAACGAACCTGTTGCCAAAAAGATGCCAGGCGTCCAGCTCTAAAATGACATATGAGCAAAGACAACTGAATGATTTGATTTGTTATTGCTGAAAGGAACACATTTTATTTATATTTCCAGGTTTTGTTATGCAGCATGTTCATATTTGAATTTGTATAATTTTGACAGGATATATTTTTATGGAGAGCAAAATCTTTTGGGATATTTAAAATCTAAGTTTATTTTTTATATAAAATTACATAAGAGTAAAGAAATTTGAATGTTTGTTCTTTTAACGTTTACTTTATTTCTAACTTGTATAATTTAGACAGGATATATTTTTATGGAGAGCAAAATATTATAAGTTGTTTAAGGTTTGAGTTGATTTATTCACGAATAATATTCCTGTCTGTTTTTACCATTCCTACCAAAGATATTTCTGTCGACTAAATAAAAATTCCTTCTATTGAAAATTTAAATAGAACTTGAACAAATACGATAGTTCATAATATCCACGCAGACTTGCACGTAAGAGCGGGAGTTTTAACAAGCAGCGTATTGCACTGATACGAAATAGCTGTGTGTGTATATATGTAGATATGTATGTATATGTATATATATGTTTATATATGTGTGTGTATGTATATATATATATATGTATTTGTGTGTATATATGTGTGTGTATGTATGTATGTATGTGTGTATGTATATGTATGTGTATATATGTAGATATATAGATATGTATGTATATATGTGTATATATATGTTTATGTGTGTGTGTAAATATATATATATATGACAACAACACTCATCACTCACAACAGTGACAAAACAATTACATTCACAATCATATTACGTTATTTTCAAAATGTTTCCTTTTCTTTTTCATTGCTTCTTTAACACACTACTTCTCCGCTGCGAAGCGCAGGTATTTTGCTAGTACTAACATAAAATGTATTTAGTTTTTCAATGCTTCAAAGTTCAAAAGATATCTCCCTATTAAAAGAAAATGTACTGTGTCAACAGAGATGTATAATCGCCTAAACACAAAGCAAGTGAAACAGCAGGGGTGCAGAAATCCATCGCCCGACTCGTCCGACACGGATAAATTGACCGTCAGACAAGCGTGTTTTTCTGGTTTCAGTTGTCCGCGGACAGGTGCAATTTTCTGGAGAAAAAAGAATTATATATGCTGTGCAGGGCACATTTTTACTACAACTTTCAAATTTTAAACATTTGGGTACGTACTTCGTGCGGAAACAGTCTACTTAGGTATGTTCTTCATGTCTCAAATTGGTATTCAATATTGTTTACAAAATGACGGCTGATTTTTCAAAGGAGAATCACTCTTGTGGTCTTACATAGGCTAAGTATTTCACCCTACTATTTACACGCTTGAAGATGCGGGCATTTTTTTCATGCCGACATTACGATATAATTTGATTTTTCCTTTTAATAATTGATAACTTTTATTTATTATCGATAAAATTCATTTTTTCTACATAAAAATGCGATCATTTCACCTACAATGCAATTGTTGGCTCCACATAAAGTTTGTTAGGCAGTTAATCTTTCCTGAAATTTGCAATTTCGCGTAGGTTGTGATATATTGAGGAGTTAAGAAATTTATTGTGTCAATTCTGATGAGCTGTCTATAGATCGTGTTTGATTAGAGAATTTTTCATATAATACAAGTTGGTTTCGCGCTGTCAGTTTATTAAAAATAAAGAAGAAAACATTCTAACGGTTTCCAAATGTTATGAAATATCAATAAAAATCTTCACTCAGACATGATTATTTTTTTCCCGACAACATCGGTAATATTTACTTCTTTGGAAATGCAATATCTTGCGGAATTTCGAATACGTCATTAGGAATTACCTGCGGTAAGCACGTTGTTGTCGCTGTATGTGTGTTGCCAAAAGTGAAACAAGTAGCATCGCAGATGAGAAATGGATCATTGCTTGATCAAAACTGGCACAACAAGCCCTGAAAAACCCATGGGAGCGTATTAATGCCACGGTGAAAAAAATACGAACACAGTGAAGACAAAAAAAATGTAAATGTCGAGATTAAAGTCGACATTTCTACTTTATTCTTGTAGTTTATTTTACCAGTAGAATGTCGCAAACTAAATTTCAGCTTAAAATGAATGTTTTATTTACTAGATTTTCTCAAACCCCGTCATAAATTAATG
Organism: Polypterus senegalus; assembly: GCF_016835505.1. NCBI lineage: Eukaryota > Metazoa > Chordata > Cladistia > Polypteriformes > Polypteridae > Polypterus > Polypterus senegalus. Next base: position 281,170,988 of record NC_053154.1, read on the forward strand.
TAGCACATTAAATGCTTTATATTAAGTGTTCTATGTGTTTTATGTTGTTAATCTCTGCGCGTTTCTTAAACTGACTTCCTCTTGCACTGAGGAAGAGCCGGCAGCAATCGCCGCACATTGACTTCATGATATTCCTGCTCAATGAACATTCAGAATACTAAGATAAATACTTGATATCTTTTTCACGATGAAATGCATTAAAGCATGTATTAGACATGGGTGGCGGGGGGCACGGTGGCGTGGCTGGCTCCCTTGCATTAAGGGGTCCTCAGGTCTACGTTCAGTGTAGAGAAGTTTATGGCAGATGTGACGAGGCTCCAAAAAACTGGATATCTGAATGGGTATCGCACAGGTTTAACTGAAATATTGTGTAAATGTTGGGTTTGTGATCTGGATGGAGGTCGGAGACACGAACACAGAATTCAATGGATGTTTTTTCTGAGCAGGCTTTCTTTATTGCATGTTTGCTGTGTCTATCTTACGTACTAAACCCCCAGTTCCTATCCTTTGTCTTTCTCCATATAACCAATCACCACACGATAAAAATGTGAAATTAAAAACAGTTATAAACCTATACCTCAGAGTTTTCAGAACTTTAAAAAAATTTTCGTGTTTAATCATGCCATCCATTCAGAGGTCTAAGCTTATAACTCGTTTTAATTTCACAAATACGTTTATCGTGTGGTGATTGGTTATGTGCAGAAAGAAAAAGGATAGGAACTGGGAGTTTAGTACGTCAGATAGAGACATGAGTCTAAAAGTAAGAAAAAAGTTGGTTCAATTGAAAAGGCGTTTTCTAAAGCTGAACGTTCTGAGCTTGAGCGTTATGCTAGGCTGTTCAATACTGCTTCTTTAGAAGAGTTTGACCTATGACCAGCTGTGGAATTCTGTCTGTCACCTGGCAACAGGCACATCACTCATAAAAAACCTGAAAAGTCATCAGCATCCACTTCTGCAGGACCATCAGTCCAGGAACCATGCAGTTCAGCTCAAGCAGAAATGAACAGCATTCAGCCCATGTTGTTTGAGATAGTAAACATTCTTGGGGGAGAAGATGCTGCAAGACAAAAGCTGAAGAACATGGCAGAAAATGAATCAGGACAGTGTTCTGTTATGTAACTGTAATATATGAAAAAAGAACTAGTGTAGCTATAACAAAGGCATTATTTATTAGCCAGTTAAAATAAGGGAATCTTTTATATAATGTTCTAGAGCAAGCTGGCAAAATACTACTCCCTGAAAGAACTTTTTTCAGTTTTAAAATGGAAGGCAGTTTTGGTATCAATAAAAGAGATCAGAAAAAATTAACTATTTTTCACTTTTGTTATTTGTTTATGGGCAAGTGAATTTAACTAGCGGACAAGTGGATTTTCTAAGTTTACTTTTCCGTGGACAAGTAGAAATAAATTTGATTTCCACACCCCTGAACAGCATACTTTACTGTTAAATACAAATCTACAAACACTGAATTTGTCATTTGTTTGGTTTTTGAAGGCAAAATACCATTCATTAGTATAACCCATAAGTAAAAGTGCATGTTATATATTTGAATGGTATGTTGAAGAATGTAATGCTGCTTCACTTTTATACATTTTTTGAGTACAGGTAACAACAGCCCAAGTAACTTTCTAATTCTGGATTTTTACACAGTGTGACGGGCGGCCATGGTCATTACCTGGCTGGGACGCCAACAGAATGGAAGGACCGGGGGAAAGAGTATCAGTAAGGTAATACCTCCCCTGGGACGCTAGGGGGCAGCCCACCTGGGCAGCTGTGGCACCACAGATTCCCGCAGGGCACGCTGGGAGCTGGAGTTTGGTACAGCCTTGGGTTCCGTGGGGGTCTCCAGGGGGAGCTGCAAAGCCCTATAGTGGGCTTCCACTACACCTAGGAGTGATTCCAGGTAATATAGATGAGCCACCTGGAACACTCCCAGGACCTGAATAAAAGGAGCCACCTCACTCCATTCGGGGGGAGCCAGAGTCGGGAGGAGATGGACGAAGCTTGCCTGAGAAGGAGTGGAGGCAGATGGACTGAACGAGATAGGAAAAGGGGTAAAGGACTAAGACTTGTATTCATCTTTATGTACTGTGAATAAAAGCGTGTACTGCATTGGAACTTGTGTCTGCCTGTCTGTGTCGGGTTAGGGCAGCTGTACGTGACACGTTGGTCCACAACAGGTACAAGCAGTACAAAATATTATCACTCATAATAGAAACCTTGAAAACAGCTAAACAAAGACTGTTTAACAGGAGTTCTGAAATAAACGATTTACATAAAACTGACAATGCTGAATTCATACAGAAAGCTTTAAAGTGAGAACAAATATAAAAAAAAGGATGAATACATTTGGAAAATTGGTAACACCTTAGTTTAGCTGCTGAAAAAATGTATCTATTACTCATTTACTATTACGTAACAAATCCTTGACAAATACTACTTTGGCCTTCTTAACACACACAAAGCATCAGTAAAGTGTTTATTCACCTCAGCAATGTGATATACTAACAAAGCTTGAATTTGGAGTGGTCTGAGGTGGCCTAAGACACATTTCTCTTGATATTACATATTTTGCATAAGACCTGTAAATTGTTCATATTAATTAACATGTAACCTTACCATCACATCTAAAATTTCACAATGCACAGAGATGAATAACGTACAGTATCTACTGGAATTAAGTCTTTGTTAAGATCTAGTTACCGTTCAAGTAAATGAGTAATAGATGCATTTTCAAAGTACCTAAACTGAAGAGAAAATTAAAGCACTGTAACTTTCTGACATTTGAAATTTGAATTAATTTGACTCATCTGGAAAATATTACTTTTCAGTAATATTTTTAACCAGTTGATTCAAAAATAAAATCTTACAATAGCCAATGTTAAAAACATAGTGGTTCACAGACAAACTAGACTTTAAAACTTTTTTGTGATTTAGCAGCACATATATAATAATGTTTTAATTTTCATATTTAGTATGGATTTTAAGAAGTACTTTTCGGTTACTGGTCATAAAATGTCAAAACAAATTTAAACTGTGCACATGCTAAAATAATTTAGGTATTTTATTATATATCTTTCTTTATAAACCCTATGCTGAAATCTGCTAAGATTATAACCCCAACCCCACGCAATCTGTCATTACACTAGGGGGATCCCCATCTCTGCCACACAGTAAAGTTCAAGCTCTGCAACATACTTTGAATCTATGAATGCCAACACATGTTTACTTTAAATGGTAGTTGGGTAACGAAATGATGGCTGTGCCAGTATTTTAAAGCTGTTTTAACTGTTAACATCCATATATTTTATATTGTATTACAGGAAAGGGCACAGTTTGTTCACTTCAATAATGGAGGAACTTTAATAAAAAGCCATTGGTTGGATTTCTGTTTTTGCCATGGTATCAAAAGGAATCGAACAACAGAGCCGTTTCAACTACTCAGCAAAGCTTTACTTTCACTTTACATCTGAATATGAACCTTGAAGTAACATCTCCTTTTTAAAATCTGTCACAAAAATCACACACATTCTTATTTTATTAATTTGTAGTTTTTTTATTCCATGGCTAACCGAAATTGAAAAAGTAAAATGGCTATATATATGACAGACTCAAACATCACCAAGACAATGCAGTGTAGTGCCATGGGTCCAGACACGCACCTCAGCTGGCTATGAGGTGTCAAGAGGTTTCAGGATACAGTACATGGAGTAACCAGCCATAAAACACACACTCGGGAGCTGGGTCTTAGTTTTGGGAGCACACAGACTCAGCACTTAAAAAGCACTTTGTGTGTCTCTGCTGCTAAACCCCATTGGCCTGCTTATGTGACCAACGGTGAGCCTCAGATGTGCTTAAAGTGCCTGAGCAGAATAAGGTGAGACCAGTGAAGTGTGTAAGCAGTAATTGTGATAAAGCAGTCAGGTTGCATATTGAACCTCAAAACACCTTTGTGGTGTAGAGGAGCAGCTGAGGAAGGCAGTAGCAGGTTCATGTATGCCCGAGACATTACAGTATTTATAAATGTTAATTCACAATGAATGCACTACATGTTGAATGTCCATTACTGTAATTAGGTCAATTGACCTGCTATGAAAAAATGCAAACCAAGAATGAGAAAAAAGGCCAGGTAGCAGTTTAACACATACCTGATAAATGAATAACTCCCAAGCAAAAAAAAAGAAGGCTGAAGGCTGCTATTTTAATTTCTGCTTTAACGTTTCAGTTATGGAGACAGTGTTACATGGATTGATGAAGATTTACATGACACAGGTATCTGACTTTTCATGTGAATTAAATTACTGGTTAGTATGACTGTTACCCTAGGAAAAACAAAACCATTTGCAAACAGCAGTGCTAACTCGACTGTACTAAATGCTTCCCCTTCTGATCCTCCATTTTGTTTCTCATGCTCATCACCACCAAGCAACATGGACACAGACAATATAGTCACACTTAGAAAGAGGGCTGGTGATTTTGTGGATTTTATTTAACATTAAGAATAAGTTGTGGAAAATTAAAGCGCTGAACATCACATGATATTGGCTTTTAGATATTGATTTCTCTTACATATCGAATTGAATAAAAAAATGCATATACTGGCCCACTTTAGCTGCAACCAAGCTAAACTGGTAGTTTTTTTTAACCTGAATTTTAAAAGAAAATGTTTTTCTTCTGCCAGTTTGGTGGCATCATATTTAGTTTTACAAACCATTCATCTAAACTCATTCACAACCTTGACATTGGCTCTATTAGTCTTTAAGACACCAAGCTTTCTCTGAACAAAAAATGGCAAAAAGGATACCAATAATTTATTTTATCTATTATCTTGTATTAAACTATTACGAAATTAGGAACATAAACTGTTGCAATAAAATCTTACAGTTTAATCATACAGTTAACAGTTTCACTCCTAAAATACCCCAAAGCATGTAAGGTAAATCTAATAGATGGTTCTCAGATCAATTAAGCTCAGAATCAGCAGAATCAAAGATTAATATGCAAAATTCACAGCGTCTGGCTTATATTACTTTCTAAGATACAGAAAGCTTAATGAGATATCACATTGCAAATTTATTTCTCAGTGTATACACAGCCTAATGACGTAATCAACTAATCGATGAAAGTTATCGTTGCCAATGTTTTTAATAATCGATTATTATCGATAATGTCGAACAGTTGTTTCATCATATAAATTATATCAAGTATAAATCCTGGTATTCTAACAATGCACAGCTCCATAAGGATAGCTCTTGGAAATCTAAATCGACTTGCATGCCCAGTCATCACCACTTGAAAAGAAGTCGTTATGATCTGTAAATGCGCGCTCTCTTCTGATTTTTCCCTTTGCGATGTCTTCTAACAACACTAAAGCAGCCACGGTAGTTGGAATACTTTGGCCATTCTGTGCACTATTATAATAATACAGAATGATTAAAATCAAGGACCGTAAATGATACGCAGTTCATTTCGGAGTATTAGGGAATCGCTCAGAAACAGTAGCACTGCTTTGACAGCCTGGACAGCCCGTTTACAAAACCAAACAGAAACATGCGTACATACGTATGAGAGAGAGTGAGAGGTGAGGATAAGGGGGACGAAATTGAGAGCATGCGCTGATTACAGCGCGTTGCTACACCCGCCACTGCTTTGAAAATGTGCCTGGCTTAAGGCGAAGTCTATATTTTATATAGTTTGACGTTACCGTGGAAATGGGAGTACAAAACATTTTGTGCCTACACATCGTTTATACATGAGGCCCCTGGAGTTCGTATAACCGATTGGGTCTCGAATGAAAAACAAGGCTTTGATTGTATACGCAAGCTTCGTTGAGTGACCTCCGGGACTTAATTAGACATTTCGACACAACACACCATTGTGTTCAGTACAAACTAACACGGAACGTACGAGCTGACGAGTAAGTCCAGGCAGAGTTATGTTTTATCTTCCACGTGTAATTCTATTTCTAATTTTAACCTCTATCTCATTATTAAATGCCCCTTTTTAGTTTATTACACCAACTATTGTAGCTGGACGAAAACAGCCATACCTTCTTTAAGGAGGCGCATTTTATCTGATGCATGTTGCTCCGACAGCAGAATATGATGAAATGCTGCATCAAGACTTGTACTTATTTCGCTTTTTCCAGGGTTGTGTAGCGAATGCATTTTGCAGAACTGAATGAACAACACGCGTGTTGCGCTGACGTGCTCATATGGGGCGGGAAAGTTTATCCCGCGCATCAGTACCTCGGGTTAACGCTGGCGTAAGAGAGACACCGAATCAAAGCATCCGCCCTAGAGCAAGTCGCACTTTTTATTAATGAGCAAGGTTTGTCACGTTGTAACCATTATAAGCAAAATACAAATTACCTATAGCGGTGCATTGACTTAGTATGCTTGGTGAAAAAATGTCACAGAGCGTGGATTTTCAATATCTTTTTGTGTAAGTAAATCGTTTGTTTACTCAGGCGTTGTAGTCCATGTGACTGGTAAGAATGGAAAAGGAATTTAAATAATATAGACCGTTATATGTCCGTGCAGCGCCAAGAAAATTATTAACAACTTAAGCTTGGGCAAAAGTAAACACAGGATATACGCAGGCTAATATACTGACGGAGGGAAAAAATAACTCAACAATGAAAATTCTCGACCAGGGAACACACCAGTCTTGCAGTCACCTTTTATTATAAAAGCACCGACGTTTACACGCACATGCGCACTACCGGGCATCAACATCACGGGAGTATTAAACAAGGGAACATATCTTGCAATTGAGAGCATTTCATAGTCGTTTAACACCCCCACTTGCTCTCACATTGCTACGCATTCATGACAACATTCTTCCACACCTTCCATGAAAATAAAGCAGACTTCTCTATTTACATGCCAAATATAAATCCTTTTAACTTTGTCAACTTCAGCTATTACAGGTTTTGTCATAATGCCAGCAACCATTTCTTCTGTTGGACAGAATTAATGTTTTCAGAGTACGTTTTCCATCATTTAACATTGCTGTAATAAAGTGGTACCTACTGTCCATATGTTTACACCTCTGTCTGCTTCCAACAGTAGGTTCTTTGCTAGAGTTATTGCACCTTGGTTATCCTCATAAATTTCCACTGGTTCATCGTGAATTTCACCATCTATTCCTTTTAACAGCTGGATGAGATGAGATACATACTCGCCTGTACTGTTGCGGCAAGTGCCATATTCTCATCTTCACATGTAGATAATGCCACAGTGGATTGCTTCTTTGTATTCCATTAAACGAAACCCCCATTTTACTTAGCCTGAAACTGTCTTCAGTCATGAGCATCTGCTGCCCAATTTGCGTCGCTATATATGAAAGTGCGGGTTGGCTCCATGCTCCCGCTTCCGTTTTGGGAGCCTATTGAACCTGACACCATCGATCATTTTACCACACTATAGACCTGTAGTTTTAATTGATCTTCACATTTTCTATAACAAACTGATTAGTCAGCAATTCCTTTTAAATTTCTTAACATAAGTTTTGCTGATGCCCACTGTTAGGCACTGTGACAGTTTACTGATGACGAAACTTAAGTCTAGTCTAGTGCATGTCATTACATAGATCAAACTGCTAACTAGTTCTCTAAATGTTCTGGGATCAACTGACGTGTCATATTCTTCTGCTCACAAGGTGTTGCTCTTATTTTACGTTCTGTCAAGTCAAACCTTTCCAAAATTAATTAATTTACATCTTTTAGTCGATTTTTGCAAAATCATTTCTTTGCTCAAAGTTTATTCCTAAGAAGTGTTTCAGTTTTCCCAGGTCTTTCATTCTAAACTCCACATTTCTTTTACATTTTTCATTACTTCTTCATCGCTTGCAGCTTGTATCAAATCTTCAACCCAAATAACAGTTGTTACTTTATCATGTCCAGTTTCTTTGGTATACAAACAATGGTCAGCTGAATTTTGTATGAACCTATTTTTACACAGATGATCACGCAACATTTTGTACCAATTCCTGCCTGACGGTTTTAACCCATACAATGACTTCTCCAATTTACATACCAATTTTTATCCTTTATCAGATTCAACCTCAAATCTTTCTGGCTGTTCCACATAGATAGATAGATAGATAGATAGATAGATAGATAGATAGATAGATAGATAGATAGATAGATAGATAGATAGATCTTTATTGTCATTTTCACTTTTAAAAAGGAACAACAAAATTGAAGCCGCAATCAATTCAGTGTGAGGCATAAGAGTTAAAAAGACAAGAAGAGAGAAAATAATAAACAAACCGAATAGTAATAAAAGTAGTTTACAAAATATACACATTGCACTTGTTATATATACAAATTGCACTGGTTGACTTAAGGTCTATATTGCACATTGGGAGAATGAACAAAACATATGGTGTCTGTTTGGTGCAATTACAATAGCACCTGTTTCTTATTTCCGCTGCTGTTTGTACCACATAAACCCATAGCTCTTTGGGGGGGTTACCCTCATTGAGAATACACCTGGCCATGTCAAATAGTGTTCTCCACTGTTGTTCTGCAGTACCATTCTCATGAGGTGAGTATGGTGTAGAAGTCTCATACCTGATACCATTTTTGGTCAGTAGTGATTTAAAGCTTTTACACAGAAGTTCTGTACCATTATCTGACAACACACATTTGATTTTCCCATAAGAGGCACTGTCAGCAATAAACTTCTCCTAAGCTACGGTGGCATAATTTTTATCCTTCAAAAAATAGATAACTATTACACTGGAAAAATCATCAGTGAATACCATCACATATTTATACACTCTATGAAATTTCTTGACCAGGGAGCACACCAGTCTTGCTGTCACCTTTTATTATAAACACACACATGTTTACACGGACATGAGCACCACCATGCATCAAAATCACGTGAGTATTAAACAAAGGAAAATATCTTGCAGTTGAGAGCATTTCACAGTCATACAGTATGTTAACATAATTATTCATGTTTGCAAAATTACAACGCAAAATGAACAGTTACATATATAAGCAGGAAAAATATGCATTGTTGGCGACTCTGCAGTAATCTTTGAAAGAGATTATAAATGATCTTGGGTGCTTTGTTGATTGAGAAGTATTGATTTGCAGAGCCACAGTACTATAAGGACAATACAGTTTTAGATAAGGCTGAAGTTGGCTATTTATTTGCCAGCTACGTATTTGTTTTTTCTGTAATAAATAGCCATCTTCAGCTTTGTCACTTTCAGGACATGACATCAGTGCAGTCGTAAAGCGCAAGAGGGCCAGGAGTTCATGAAGCATGCGTAATGATTCGCTTAAAAGATGTTGCTGAGTTTATCTGAGGCGGTTTTGGTTCTGCTAAAAAGGGTTAGGGTAAGTCACCTTTAGTCAACTAAACATCAACCTGTGGCTTGGTTCATACAAGACTTAAAGTGAGCCTTTATTGTAATGTGTATTAGGAGTTCAAAAAATTCCAGTTCGATGAGAAACAAAACCTCTTTGATTTTGTTTTTTCTTTTTGTTTTGTATCATATCTAATGTTTTGGAATTCTTGTTTCAGTTATTCTTACAATTTTGCTACAAAATGGTAAAACATTCTAACCTAAACTATGGATTGAAAATTATCAACATTTGTATTATGTCAGGTTTGTTTCCACCTTTTTTTGTTAGTAACTGGATTTTTTAGCATATCAAATGTTGCTGCATTTTTTCATGGGCCCCTAATGAACCACTAGCAGCTGTCAGCATTTTGCACAGCATATTTTGGGTGTCCCACTAGTGGCAGCAGAAGGTAATTTGCCAACAGAAACCTTTTCATTTTATCTTAATACTAGCCGAAGCCCGCCGTAGCATACGGCGGTGTAAGAATAGGAACGGAAAATGGTGAGAAAAGAATTCAGTATAACAAAGGCTTAGGAATCCACCATCGCAGTATAACGAAAATAGCAAGGAGCGAAACCAATGCCAATGGTCGAGAGAGTACCTTCCTGTAGCAGGCTACGGAAAACATAGACATACAGTACCTGTATATAGATAGACGCCGCATTCACTGTGTTGCCCAGTCGATACGATAAGTCAGCGCCTACGCCCTATTGTGAGTGGTAAAAATGCCATTTAAACTAATACAGGTAGACGTGAAAACCGGGTTTTCTGATGAAAAAACAATACTGTTTTAAACAGTATTGTTTACATACAACAGATTTTGGCGAATTGTTTACATGCAATTATTTGTATCCATTTATACACTAATAATGGCAAATATTAAATAATTATTATTATTATTATTATTATTAAATAATTACTCCCTTATAAGTAACATTTCTCGGACTGCTTTCTTCCATCTCCGAAACATTTCTAGACTTCGTCCTGTTCTTACACAACACAGTACTAAAGTATAGGTTAATGCCTGAGTCACCTCACGTATAGATTACTGTAATGGTATTCTATCTGTCATCCCACAAAAAATGTATCCATCGCTTACAGTTTATTCAAAATTCTGCTGCCAGGATAATAACCTGCGGTTCTAAATCCACTGAACATACTACACCTATTCTCTCTCAGCTTAACTGGCTCCCTGTTAACTACAGAATACAATACTAAATACCACTCTTAACATTTAAAGCTCTCCACAATCTCACTGATCTCCTACAGACTGACACTTGTCTCGCTCACTCTGATTCTCATCTGCAGCTGTACTTTCTGTACCACACATCACTCAACTCAGGAATTCTCTTCTCTCTCATATACATCAGCTCGATTCAATAACACATTTTAAAACTACCTTCAAAACTTATCTTTTCAAACTGGCATACCAATTGTGAATTTTGCACTGTTACTGCCAATTATCTTTGTTTGTTTGCTAATTATTGCTGTTTGATCGAGAGCGACAGTGGACACGGAAGTAGGATTAGAGATGGCGGGCGGGGCTCTGTCGTGCGTATCCCATGGTCTTAGAGTTGGTGGGCGGGGCTCTGTGAGTTGGCGAGCGTGGCTCTCTGTCTTGCGTGTGCTCTTTGTCTTGCTTGCGCTTACTGTCTTGCGTGCCCTTAGTGAATAATATATCCTATATAAAAGCGGTCGGGATTGTCCTTCCATCCCATGAGTGGAAAGTTTAGCGGTATCCCGCTTATCACAGACTTACTACTTGCAGCTTGCAGTACGAAGTGACATGATGTGAGCAGAGTTCTGGTGCTCCCATCGTTCCCTTGCTTTTGTGTGCGATGCGCTGGAAAAATAGACAAAATTATGTCTGTGGAAATAATTAATGTTGATGGAGTACAAATGCCTCACCACGTAGTAAATATCAGGGGTTCAAAAGGGCGACCTCAATATAGAAAAAAAGTTTAAATTTCATCACAAAAATAACGAGTATTAAAGTAATACCGCTCAAATGCTTCTTCTTCATCCTGGCGTTGTGTCCCGCTTGATCGCAGGGTCCGCTCTCTTGCAACATCGTCTCCATTTGGCTCGGTCTAAAGCGTCTTCTGGGGTGACATTGGCGATTTTCATGTCTTCGCTGATCCGGTCCATCCACCGCTTCTTTGGTCTTCCTCGTGGTGCGTCGTCCTGCGGGTCGAGCCGCATTGCCGTTCAGCGCCACCGAGTTCTGGTCACCGGGTGACATGCCCGTACCACCGCAGCCTTGCCTCTCGCATCTTTTCTACAATTGGCGCTATGCCCATTAAGCCGGATGTCGGCGTTCATGATACAGTCCCATCTTGTTAGGCCCAGGCTCCAGCGAAGCATACGCATCTCCATGGTGCTTAGGGCTTGTTCGTGCTTCGCAGAGGCTGGCCAGCACTCTGATCCATATAGGGCAACTGGGCGGACCACTGATTTGTAGATTTTTGACTTCAGGCTGTCCGGCATGCGGCGCTCGCAGAGCACGCCAGTGACTTGGCGCCACTTGGCCCATGCGGCGTTGATTCTTGCGCGGACGTCGGGTGACAGGTCACCGTCGTGGCTGATGACAGCGCCAAGGTACTTGAATTCGGTAGTCTTCTTCAGGTCTTCCTCCCCGATCTTGATGGTACCATCGGTTTGCAGGCCACTTTCCATGTATTCGGTCTTTTTAATATTCAACTTCATGCCGTTGGTGTCTAACCGGTCCTTCCACCGTTGGGCCTGTTGCTGTAGGGCTTGCGTGTCTCGTCCGAGAGGAAGGCGTCGTCCGCATACAGCAGCGTCCATGGGTGGGGGTCTGGAGGTCCGCTGTTGCTGTGTCCATACACAAAATGAACAGGAGCGGCGATAGCGCTGATCCCTGGTGCGCCCACATTGATGGCGAAGGGCGGTGATGTTCCCACTGGGCACCTGACCATGCTGGTGACGTTGCGGTACAGGAGCTTGACCCAGTTGACGTATGCTTCTGGTACACCGTGCGCTCGTAACGCATGCCAGATGAGGTCATGAGGCACTCTATCAAGCGCTTTCTCCAGGTCCAGGAAGGCCATATGGACACCTTTGTTCTTTTCTCGATGTTTCTCCAGTAGAAGGCGGGCGGCATGGATTGCATCGGTTGTTCCACAGCCTTTGACAAAGCCGCATTGATTTGGCGTGATGGTGACAATATGGCGGGGCGGGCGTCAAGATCCGCTCGAATATCTTCATTGTGTGGCATAGGAGGCGGATTGGGCGATAGTTGGAGCACTTTCGCCACGTCGCCTTTGCCTTTGCAAATGGGCACTGTTATGCTGGTGGTCCAGGCCTTGGGGACTTCGCCTTCTCTGACGATTTGGTTGAAGAGGTCGCATAGCGTCGCGGCTCCACGTTGCCCAAGCAGCTTCCACACTTCAGCAGGAATGTCATCAGGTCCGTCGCCTTCCGTTCTTCATCTTCTTGACAGCAGTTGTGACTTCTGCGATGGTAATTGGCGGACGGGGCCAGAGGCGGGTCGGCACTGCTGATCGGCGGGTGTGGGAATTCTTCGTTGCTCACTCTGGAGTAGTAATCGCGCTCCAACGCTGGAGGATGGCAGGCGGGTCCGTAAGACTTGGTGTTGGTCGTCCTTGATATGCTTGACCTGGCGATATCCTGGGTGAGCGATGGCATATTGGCAAGGCGATAGATCTTGTTCGCCCCTCAGGCGTGTCCAACTCCTCATAGAGCTTGCTATAGTGAGCCGCTTTACTTTTGACAGCACTCTTCGCCACCAACTTGGATGTTCTGTATTGTTGGTAGTCTTCATCGTCTCTGGACTGGAGCCACTTCTTCAGGGCTTTCTTCTTCGCTTTGATGGGTTCTTGCACTTCTTCGTTCCACCACCATGTTTGTTTATCGATGAATTTTCTTCCCGGTTTCGTCCGTCCAAGGGTTGCGGGCAGTTTCGGAGATCTGGCTGGAGATGGTATCCCAGGTGTCCGCTACTGGCTGGTCAGGGTCCACGTCCATGCGGGCGAGCTCTTTTGTAAGCTCTTGCTTCCACTCGCCGAGTCTCCACCATTTGATCTTTTGGCGGTTGTTGTTCGTACCATTCAACGCTGGCCAAGGTCTAGGTGTAGGTCCATGACTAGCAGCCGGTGTTGGGGCGGCGTTTGTTGATGGGATCACTTTTACGTCCACGGACCAAGTTGAAGTGACACCTCGAAAGAGCCAGTAGTCGATCTGGGTGTCTCGGCCGCCGCTGGAGTATGTTATCTGATGCATTTGCTTCTTTTTGAAGAAAGTGTTGACTATGGCGAAATCATGGGCCTCTCGCGCAGTCCAGCGCTCGTGTGCCATCGTCGTTACGGGCTCCTCGTCCTTGGCCCCATGGACCCGTTAGTATCCGGTTCGCTCTTGACCCGTGGCGTTGAGGTCGCCACCGACAGCTACGTGTTCTTGAGGGCAAATGATGCGTAGGTGGGCGTCGAGGCTTTCCCAGAATCGGCCTTTCTCGTCGTCGGGGCAATTGGTTTGGGGCGTAGCGTAGCGATACAACTTCGAACGCGGCTGAGCCAGTGTCGATCTTGAGTGACATGAGGCGGTCTGAGACTCGGCTGACTTCTACGACGCGTTGTCTTGTAGCTTCTGGCAGATCACGATTCCCACGCCGTTTTGTGCTTGTGCGCCGTTGTAATACAGTTTGAAGCCTTCGCCGATGTCTCTGGCTTTTGATCCTTTCCATTTCGTCTCTTGAATACAGGCGATGTCGACACGACGGGTCTTGAGTGCGTCGGCCAACTCGCGGCTTCTTCCGGTCATGGTGCCGATGTTGAGGGTCCCACACCGTAATCGTAGTCGTGGTCGGACTTGCTTCTTTAGCCTGTCCCGTCCTTGGGCAGGTAGCCTTCGTCCACTTCTCCCGTCGCTCAGGCGAGGGCGGCGTAGCGTCGCCTGCAGGGGACGCCCTAGCATCATCGTCCAAATGTTGAGCCGTTGTTGCATATGATGCGACTGAGGAGGGTCCGTCGATCGGTAGCGTCGCTCCGCCTGGCGTCGGCGACCCTCACCGTTGGCCAACTTCCCATGGGGTCGTTGTTTCCAGCCGGCACCGCGAGGAGGTGGTGATGGGATTTTGCCAGCCAATACCGCTCAAATGCAATATAACCAAATTAATGAGTTTGTATAAAATATCAAATTGATCTACATATTGAATTGTCTTAAGAAGTGGTCAACTTAAAAGGCGGGTCAGCCTAGTATAGATTAAATATTGATGATTACAGTTCATTAAATGACCACCACTCATGTAGGAAAAAAGAAGTAGACTACAACACACTTAGTAAAAGTCTTTATATTTTTTATTAGAGCAAAGAATATGGAACAACAATAACAATAATAACTATAATAATACTGATAATAATATATTGTATACTTTTTATGCACTTTTGTTTTCTACAATCTTCTTTCACATTTAATACCACCTGCACAAAAATAGCAAAAAGGAAATAATATGGGATAGTAAAATAACAATGACAAAATAAAGCAGTGTTTAATGTAAACAAAATTAAAGCTTACATTGCAAATGCCTTTCTGCATTCATTCTTCGCCATTTTCAGCCCCCATCTCTATCAGAGGTACCGCTCAGAAATCGAGTCACCTCCAACTACACTTCCTCTTCATTAGCTTCCTATGTGTTGGGATTTCTCCTGATTGCTACTGCCATTACACAGATATTTGCAAACTTCTGTTATCTACCTTAGTGTATTAATGAACATCATTGAAATAATAAAGACAAAGTTATTATACATTGACTCAGGCATCCATAAGGATTGATGCTTGTTAGTAGCTGTAGAAACCAACATGCTATGGAGGATGCTTTTCATTTTGAGTTCCTTGAAAGAGATTACCCCCTCCCCCACCACTTGTCCAGTTACACAATTGGGCAACAGCATTTGTTATTAGGCAGGGAATCATTCTCCTCACTGATTCTTTGAATGTCTTGCCTCTTTTAATAGACAGATATTAGCATGCATGTCTTAGAACATCTGTTCAAATAGTCAAAACTGTATTGTACAATGTCTGGCAAATGTGTTGTGAAATTACCAATTTCTCTTGAATTTTCTGGTCCTGAAAGAGCATGGAATCCATATCCTTCAGAGAGAGCATGGAATCCATATCCTTCAGAGACTCTCCTGTGTTGAGAGGAAGAGAAAAAGGAAGCTCCACATCAACATTATTTGTAATTTACAGGGTCTTTTCAATATTGTCCAGTCTCTGTATGATATTACAGAGGTTGCTGGTAAGCTGTAAAAAGAGATACCTGTGTATCAAAAATGACAAAAGTACAAGTAGTAGTGTTACTATATCTACTATTTGTTATGTGTAAACAATACTAATTGCCAAGTGCATTCTTATCAGGCAGGTTCTGCCAGGATTCACCAAGGTCCAGACCTACTGCAACTTTTTAAAGCTACATTACATACAGTAACTTAGCAGTTAATATGACAAACTTTGACAGTTATAGTAAGGTAAAAGAAAAGTTAACAAATACAAACATCAATGTATTTCAATAGTGATTACACCTTTATTTTATCTTTGTCTTGAGAATTGCTACATCAGTCACAAGCTACTTAACTGGTGTTCATGGTAGCATCAGTGATTCTGACCCTGAATGAGAAAGTATGAAAATGTCAAGTTAGCAGTGTTTTTCTGAAGTGGTTTTTGTTATATAATTATATAAATAAAACTTTAAAAATGTTTTGTCACAGCACATGAAAGTGTTCTAATATCCATGCAAGCTTCTATACATCACTGTAGAATTACCTTCCAGGTGAATGGCCGTTCTTGGTGATGGGGTCCATAAAGTACAACTTAAACCTGAAAAACAAAATGCAGTACTGGGAGGGCAAATGTTCACTTCACTACATTATCAACCTGTTTATTAAATACTGATATGTAGTCAAGCCATAGGCCCCACAGAACCTACTGATTTCTAAATCTTGAAAACGGGTACTGCACATACCTGCAGATTTTAAAGAGCCTTTCCTGTCAGTGGGGCTGTACATTTGTTTGGGTCTTGTAATAAAGTGTAATTTAAACATCTTGATCTAATATTAGCATGCAAATACATTGTCTTTTACAGAGCGCACAGAGTTTACTGAGTGAGCAAAGACAAAAATACCTTCAGTATGAGGAGTGCCATGCCTATGGCTCAACAGGTGGGAAACTGCTGAAAGAAAGGTTACCAAAACACATACATCATATTTGCATAGTAATTACACCGTTATTTTATCCTTTCATGTTTGCACCGAGAATAGTTGCATCAATCACGATAGTAGCACTATTTTTTTCTGCCCCTGATTGAGAAAAGTATTAAAATGACAAGTTAGCAGGTTTTATGATCTTGTCTTTCTTATGCACGATCCAGGTTAAAAAAAAATGAAACATTATCACTTGTTAACCATTTAGTATTTAACAGGTAAAACTGACAAGACATCTTACTTTTATTAAATCTTGGAGGTTAGGGGGCTGCTGGCAGGGAGTCATCATCTTCCTCACTTGATGAAAGTGCAACAGTGCACTTCTGATTTGGTCTAAAACAGAATTTTCTGGTTAGCACAAAACACTATTGTTGATGACCAGTTGATTTTCATTTTTTAGGAATTTTTATGTCTCAGATTCTCTCTTCATTATGCTTTCTGTATTTGTGTCCATGGTAGATCTATTTTCTGACCTAAACAAGTAGTAATGAGTCTTCTCATATGCATGTGAAAAACAATACCAACAATGGCTATTCTAACTGTGCAATGCTACTAGAATTGGCAACAATTGCACTAAGTTTAGTGTTTACCTTGATTTTAGATGCGCAGATGTGAATTGCTGTCTGTAATCTTTAGATAGCTAGGCAATGATAAAATAATATAATGAATAATGAAAAGGGTACACTTATGATCTCTTATATTCTTCCACTATGAATTAAGCTTATTTCATTATTAAAGTGGCTGCTTCCACCATTCAATGGCATGTGCTTTAACCTCCAAGCCCCACTGATAAAGGTGCTAAACAATAGCGATGCTCTTGTCTGGAACTGGTTATTGATAGTTTCTATGTTTAGAACCAACAAATAGAACAGCCTATAGCTGAATGAGACATTTTTATGATGGAAGCTTCTGAAATATTTGGATGGTTGTGAGCATAAAGAGGTGCTTCTAGGAGCTGAAAACATCCAGATACTTTACAAGATATCAGTGGCTTTTTCTTTTCCATTTGATTGTCCATAAAAAAATCGGAACCCTCCCGCCTACCCATCCAATGCTTGTTGCCAGTGTGAAAACTCCATGGAGGAAATAAATCCTCCTCCCAGCCAGTTTCAAAGCTCCGCAGGGGTTCTGCTAAGTAGAGCGAGTGTAAAACTGCTGCTTTCAGATTGTCAGTAGAAAATTTTGCTTCTCAGTAAAAATGTCTGAGTTCTAGAAGTATTATCTCCAACAAATTAACAAATGCACGAGTAACATCCAGGCAACTGAATGGTTTTAATATTGATGTGTATTAAAATGCAATATTTTTAAATTATAGTTAATCTTTGGTTTATGTTTGTTTCACTTAACATCTTCAGTGGCCCATTTTTACTTATAAGTATGCCTAATATTTAGGCCACCGTGCTGTCAAAATAATTTGACTTGTTCACATCAGATTAAAACAAAAATATTAATACATCCTTATAAAAGGAACATATTAGGGTAAATTACATATATGTTTTGTTTTGTTTATAAGTGTATATTCACCTTAGGGAAAATAGAATAAACTTTAGGTATAGGACTGCTTGTCTGGGAAAAAAACAGTCCATGATCAATAAACATTTTGTCTGTTGACCTTGCAAGTAATAAATGCTGCTAGTGGACCATTGCAGGGCCACCAGCTATAACAGTGGTCGGCTAGCCACCAGAGGATTAATGTTAACTTGCTGGATGATTACCACTAGCTTTCTAGTAGGTACGAGCCGCTAATGAGCCACTAACTACAGAGCAGACAGCTGCCAGCAAGGCAACAGTGGACCACTGGCTGAAAACTCTGTCGACTTGCCTCTGTCCCCCCAATGTCAGTCTGTTGACAATCTGCTGACTGGCAGCGTGACGCCCCTAAACAGACAGCAGACTGGTTAATGCTCGCTTACTGGGTTATTTATACTACCATAAATTAATCTATGACTTTTTTTGCAAACTGGTAGAACATTTAAAATTTACCATGTTTGTTGAAAAACAACACTGAATTAATAAAGTATCACATTTAAGGTACTACTCATGCCCATTACAGTAGAGTCTCGCTTATCCGACATAAGCGGTCAGCAGAACGTCAGATAAGCGAAAATGTCGGATAATGGGAGGTGTTAAGAAAAAGCCTATTAAACGTCAAACTATGTTATAATTTTACACATTACAAACCTAATACAGTGGAACCTCGGTTCATAAACGTCTCAAATCGGGTTATGACCAAAAAGTTCGCCAAACTTTTGCATCTGTTCACGACCACACACTAGATATACGAACGAGCCAGTTTCCCTTTTGGTTTGTGCGCGCCGATGATTTTCGCACGTGTTCAGTCTCTCCCTGTGCATTCCCTGTGCAGCAAGAGAGAAAGAGCGCGAGAGAGAGACACAACACGCGAGAGAGAAAGAACGCTTATACTTCATGCTCAGAACGCGTATGCGCCCGCATCATGGCTGCCACGCATTCCCAGCGTTCATTTCACGTGTCCTCTGAGCAGGTCCTCAGAAATTGAAGCGCCGCGTGCGCGAGTTGTAGTACCAGCAAAAAGTCGGAGGGCTCAGTGTGCTAAAAGTCGGAATGTGACACCAGAGTCTCTGTTTACTTTCTACATGTGACAGAATGCCTCTATGCAGATCCTACGGGTATCGATGAGCATGCTACGCTGTTTGATGAATGGTTCGATGTGGTGAAGCAAACGCCAACATACACATGCATTTTTAGTGCTTTTATATTCAAGCGTCGCATATTCCCAATCGTAAAGACACAATACATTTTAAAAGTCTCACATACCATGTTTTGTGCTGTCTTTTTTTTTCTGCAACTTTACAACAGCAACATAATGTATAGCGCTGTATTTGAGCCACTGAGAAAAAAATAAAGGACACGATGAAATCATGTATTTTGTGATTAAAGTGGAAATTTTGGCTTTAATCTCGAGTTTACTTTACTCTTTAGTTTACTTTATCCTTAAAGCTGACCATCGTAAACGTCATCCCAGTTTTTAATCACTTCGAGCTTCTTGGACCTGACAGCAGCAGCAAGCAGCAATAGATCACCACACAGAACAAATTAAATGTATGATATTCCAACTCTGCACATTTAGAATCCTTCGATTTATAGTGATATCACTTTCATGATGAAATGCATTAAAGTGTGTATGTTACATTTTACATATAATTTTGTTTAAATAATGAATACTGTTAATAATTACACACTTGGGGGGAATAATTACCACATGGGGGTGACACGGTGGCAGAGCAATAGCACTGCTGTCTCACAGGGAGTTGTTGCTGGTATTTCCTAGTTGTATTCCACACTGTGCTCCGGTTTCCTTCCAAAGATATGCAGATTTGGGGATTTGATGCTACTAAAATGACGGTAGTGTATGTGTGTGCTTGTATTCACCTTGCGATGAGCTGAGTCCTCGTCCAGGGATTGTTTCTCACTCGAGCCCAATGCTTGCTGGAATGGACACATCCCTGGATTGATGTATTTAATCAATAAACATCCTTTTCAGGATATTCAGATATTGTGGTAAGGTGTCATCGGAATTTAATAGGTGTTCTAGGCAAGTCACAACACAGAGAAGCCGAACCTGTTCTCACCGTGATAATATCTTGCACTGCCACCTGGTGGATTCCTCCAGATTTACATAAAGTACGCGCGCAAGTATAAACACCACAATGCTTGCGTACCAGGAACGTCTGATGCAGCATGCGTCGCTTCGCGTGAAGTATAACTCCGGCCTTTGAGAGACACACGCACGTGCGCGAGAGAGACAGAGGCGCATGCACACACACACACACGCACGAGAGAGACACAGGCGCACGCACACACACACACGCGTGCGAGAGAGACACAGACAAGCGCACACACACACGCGCAAGAGAAACACAGGCAGGCGCCCGCACACACACACGCCAGAGAGACACAGGCAGGCGTACGCACACACACGCGAGCGAGAGACACAGGCGCGCACACACATGCAAGCGAGAGAGACACAGGCGCGCACACACACACGCCAGAGAGGGCTGACCACATAATCTGTTTTACAACAAAACAAAAAATTTAACCGAAAAAATTAACTTAGCAAAAAAAATAGACTACGCTCATGCTCGCAACTTGCAGTTCTTGTTGCCAATTGAGGCATTTTTTTTTTTGTGGTGGGACGTTGAATAATACAGAATGTTTGATAAGTGAAGATTGGATAAGCGAGACTCTACTGTATGTGTTTTTACCAAGATTTAACATCCAGGGCACATACCTGAAACCAAACTATCCAAATGACCCCCTAATAGTAACCAAAATGGGTACAGTGATGAATGAGTGAGAGACAATAACTAGGTTCAAATAGCCAAAGTGAAAAGTGCATGTTGATTCATCTCGGTCCAAATAATAAAATACAGTTCAGATATAATAAATAAAGTATATAAAAAATTCAGTTAAAAATCAGTGCCCTTGTGGAGATTAAAAATGAATCATAAATACTTTAAAAATCAAAAAACAAAACATTCCAGGACTTCAGATTGTATTTCTCATCAAGTCTATCCTAGCTTTTTCTCCCTATGTCACCCTCCTAAAACTGTTGTCTTAAATCGATTGACATTATGTCTTAAATCTGCACTGAGCTCATGGAGCCAATCAGAGAAAGCCCTAACCACAGTAACCATAATTGTAATTGCTGTCCTAAAGCTGTAATCACATGATGGTGCAGTCGTTTTGTAAATCCAACTTAGTAAAAGTGTGTATCTGTGTGTGTCAAGAATGTCCTTGCTGTAACATACAGAATGGGACGTGCCTAAACAGGAGCAAGGTTAAACATTTAATTCTGCCTGTATTTCATAGATGTCATGAGTTTGGGTGCTGTTGAGCTCCACACAGGCAGGAAAGATGTGACCTACATGCAAATGTTAAAAATTGCACATTTATGTAACTTGGTTTACTCAATAGTTGTCATTATTTAAGTCAGATAACTATCCCACAACTCTAGTCTTAACCATAGTGTAACCATTGTGTATTATTATACCAGACCCAATGGGCAACCCAAGTACTAGTTTTCAACTCGTTTTTGAAGGGTATAGCCCAGCCAGTATACAGTGTGATATTCTGTTGAGTCATCGCTCATCTGCACTTCAAATTAAATATTATGGAATATAATAATTCAGTAGTATGAGTGGATGTTGATGATTACAAGATAGTTAAATATTATAATGACATGGGGTTAAGAGAGACAGAGGAATGAACTATGCACTTTACACCAAATTGGTGGTAGAAGAATGTTAGTTACCAGTTTCATCAGCTACTTCTGTCCACCAAGTCTTAAGCCAAAGGTTTAATTGACTTAGTACACTGGTCCGTGGATGAAAGTAAGTTTCAGCAGGCATTATACAGACCATTATGGAATTAAAAACACAGATATGCAAATTCATAATTTGGCACTATGATAAAAATGTCTAGATCATTAAATTGAAAAAAATGAGTACTGCACCAGTCAGTATTAGGCAGGCAGTGTCATGTAGTGGTCAAGGCTGTGAGAACACTCTAGACGAGAACAGGCCATACAGCTCAACAAAGCTCGCCAGTCCTATCCACTTATTTCCTCCAAAAAAACATCAAGTCAAGTTTTGAAAGTCCCCAACGTCTTACTGTCTACCACACAACTTGGTAGCTTATTCCAAGTGTCTGTTGTTCTTTGTGTAAAGAAAAACTTCCTAAAGCTCTTTTAATCTTTCCTCATAATTCAACCCCTGTAGCCCTGGAATCAGCCTAGTTGCTCTTCTCTGGACCTTTTCTAGCGCTGCTATGTCCTTTTTGTAGCTTGGAGACCAAAACTGCACACAGTACTCAAGATGAGGCCTCACCAGTGCATTATAAAGGTTGAGCAGAACCTCCTTGGACTTGTACTCCACACATCGTGCTATATATCCTAACATTCTGTTAGCCTTCTTAATGGCTTTTGAACACTGTCGGGAAGTCGATAGCTTAGAGTCCACTATGACTCCTAAATCCTTTTCATAAGGTGTAATCTCAATTTTCTGACCGCCCATTATGTATTCAAACCTAACATTTTTACTTCCTGTGTGTAATACTTTACATTTATTGACATTAAATTTCATCTGCCACAAATCTGCCCAAGCCTGTGTGCTATCCAAATCCTTCTGTAATGATATAACGGATTCCAAATTATCTGCTAATCCACTTATCTTGGTATCATCTGCAAACTTCACCGGCTTGTTACTTATATTCCTATCTAAATCATTTATATATATATATTAAAAATAGCAGCGGCCCTAGCACTGACCCCTATGGAACACCACTCTTAACATCGGCCAATTCTGAAGAGGTTCCTCGCACCATCACCCTCTGCTTCCTGTGTCTGAGCCAATTCTGCATCCATCTTCTTTTAACTTGATGCCCAACCCCTCATGTGGCACCTTTTAAAATGCTTTCTGAAAGTCAAGATAAATAATATCTTATGCTCCACTCTGATCATATCCTTTTGTTGCCTCCTCATAGAATTCCAGCATGTTAGTAAAACATGACCTCCCTCTTCTGAACCCATACTGACTGTTCAGAATAACTCCTGTCGTTGCCAGGTGTTGCTCAATCTTATCCTTAATTATTCCTTCCATTAATTTTCCTGTGATGCATGTTAAGCTTACTGGCCTATAGTTGCTTGGATCTGCCCTGTCACCCTTTTTATATAATGGGATGATATTTGCCATTTTCCAGTCCTTCGGAATCTCTCCATTGCGCAATGACTTCCTAAAATATGTGTCAAAGGTTTATATATGTACTCACTAGCCTCCTTAAGAAATTGAGGATAAATATTATCTGGTCCTGGTGATTTGTTTGATTTCAGCTTATTTAATCTGAGCAGCACTTCTCCCTCTACAATTTCCAAATCCCTCAGTACCTCCTTAGTAGTTGCATTTACCTCTGGGTAGTTATCCACTTGCTCACTTGCTCACACTTCAGAAAAATGTAAGTTTAGGGCATCCGCTATTTCATTGTCTATATCTTTTAATTCCCCTTTACTATTTCTGATGCATTTCACCTCCTCCATGACTATGATTTTACTACTAAAATACTGAAAGAATCTCTTAGGGTCTTCTTTCGCCTTATCTGCTATATTCCTCTCCCTGATATTCTTCTTAATGCTAGAATTACCAGAGCCTACGAAAAAACTCGTATATCTGTCCCACCTTAAATCACTTCTCACCTCTCCGTCGGTA
Organism: Polypterus senegalus; assembly: GCF_016835505.1. Lineage (NCBI taxonomy): Eukaryota > Metazoa > Chordata > Cladistia > Polypteriformes > Polypteridae > Polypterus > Polypterus senegalus. The sequence continues at coordinate 281,194,834 of NC_053154.1, forward strand.
TCTTTTGTCCTTTAAATGTGTTGATAAGCAGCATGCAGCAAGCAGTCTGCTATCACATCCCCCACCAGTGTACAGTTTTCTCAGCTCAAGTCTGTTTACCTGCGTGTCAGTTGCTTGGAGTTGTATAGAGTGAGAAGTCAAGCAAAATCACACCTTTTATAAATACTATATCATTATTTGGAACACATGCAAAAAGAAACGTTTTTCATGTTTTAGTAATAATTAACAAAATGTAGACATGAAGTTTATAATGGATGAAACCTGAAGTTCAAGTATCAAAAAAACACTTTCACAAAAGGTACAAAAATAACAGAACAAGTGCACTTATATTCAAAAATATAACTGCAGAAAAAGAACATGCATTAGGGTGCGACATTGACACGCATTTACTACAACTGTTTTGGTGGCGCAACGGTATCAACTGTTGACTGGTAATCAAAACTTCATGGGTTCGATCCCTGACGAGTCCGTTTTGAGAAGTGAGCTGCTCGTATTCTTACTATTTTAGAATATAAACATACATTTGATTTCAGTCTGTAACAGCCGGTGTAAATGTATGATACTTGTAAAGGTTAGCTTTTTTATTTTTTTATTTTTATTCAGTTGACCCCCCCCCCCATTTGACACTGCTGTTTTCATATAAAAACGCACTGTGCTTGTGACTTTAGGCTGCAGGAAGTAAGTAACTAAATCCAAATAAATAACATTCTATCTGGCTCTTATATACAAAGTATAACAATGGCAGCTTCTGCAACTGTTAATATTTCAATGTGATGATTTTATATAGCATGGAACGGAAATCAGCAGTGCTTAGCATTGCACCATGCAAGCTGTATCAACAGCCTACTGTAACTTACTTTCTTTTTTCTTCGACTATAGTCTTGAATAAAAGTGCACTTGTTTTGCTATACTTGTACATCAACATTTATATGTTACTTACATAAAAGCCAGATCGAATGTTATTTATTTGGATTTAGTTACTTCCTTTCTACAGCCTAAAGTCACAAGTACACTGCAGAGCGTCCTGTGTTTAAATGACACGGGCATGCTCAAAAACTACACGTGTAATGCCACGAAAAGTGCACACAGACACTTTAGTTCGCAAGCATTGGTACGAGAAAGCAGTCAGACATCTTTTTAGGGCACATACACCGTCCAGATGTCCAGATGTAAACACTAGTGTGGTGAGTCGCTTGAGATCTGAGCAGTCTATAGCTGCAGGTGGAAGCTGCCGTCGCTGTACTTTGTATATAAGAGCCAGATCGAATGTTATTTGTTTGGATTTAGTTACTTACTTCCTACAGCCTAAAGTCACAAATATAGCGCGTCTTTAATGTGAAAACAGCAGTTTCAGATGGGGTGGATAGGGTAGGATCGTGAACGTGACTGAGAGAATGAAAATGAATAAAAAAAAAAAACAAAGCTAACCTTTACAAGTACAGTATCATACATTTACACCGGCTGTTAGAGACTGAAATCAAATGTATGTTTTTATTCTAAAATAGTAAGAATACGAGGAGCTCACTTTTCGAAATGGACTCATCAGGGATCAAACCCGTAAAGTTTTGATTACCAGTCAACAGTTGATACCGTTGTGTTACTGAAGCAGTCGTAGTAAATGCGTGTAAATGTTGCATCCTAATGCATGTTCTTTTTCTGCAGTTATATTTTTGAATAAAAGCGCACTTGTTCTATTATATTTGTACCGTGTGTGAAAGTGTTTTTTTGATACTTGAACTTCAGGCTTCACACATTATAAACTTCATGTCTACATTTTGTTAATTATTACTAAAACATGAAAAACGTTTCTTTTTTAACGATGTGTTTACATAGATTTTTATTGACATGGAACACACATGAAATGCATGTGTTCCAAATAATGATATAGTATTTATAAAAGGTGTGCTTTTGCTTGAATTCTCACTCTATACAACTCCAAGCGACTGACACGCAGGTAAACAGACCTGAGCTGAGAAAACTGCGCGCTGGTGGGGGATGTGATAGCAGACTGCTTGCTGCTTGCTGCTTATCAACACATTTAAAAGACAAAAGACGCTGACAGAGAGGTAAGAAGCGAATTAAGGTGGGACGGTTCTACAAGTTTTTTCGGCTCTGGTAATTCTAGTGTTAATGGTTGCCCTCATGTTCTCAAACGCTCTATGATTCACTTTTGCAGTCATTAGTCTTATATGCCTTATAAAGCAGTTTTTTCCTTTGTACCTTCTTTTTTAAATTTTTATTAATCCACCATGGAGTTTTTTTTAACTTACTATTAATTCCAAATTTAGGTATGTATCTGTCCTGCATTACATGTAAAACATTTTTAAATCTGTTCCACTGCTCCTCGACTGTCTCCACACTTAAAAAGCTTATCCCAGTGTATCCTACTTAGACATTGTCGCATCTGGTCAAAATTAACCCTACCAAAGTTCAACTTAACAATTTTTGCATCTGCACTCTTACAAAATAGTGAGAATTGTATTACATCATGGTCACTTGACCCTAGTGGTTCAATCACTTCTACACCCTCAATTCTGTCTTGATTATTACAAAATACTAATCCATACAGGCTTCACCCATGTTAGTGCCTTAACATGCTGTGTTAAAAAACAGTCAGTGATTACTTCTAAAATCTCCTGCTCTTGTGTTCCTCCATTTGCAAGGTTATCCTAGTTAATATTTGGATAATTAAAGTCCCCCATAACTATAATAACTTCCTATAAACTTGTTTTTTTGATATTACTAAAAAGATGTGTGTTGAAATTACTGTCTGAATTGTGTGGTCTATAGCACATTCCTAAAATAAGACCTGTTTCTCTAATATTTTCCAGGCAAAGCCGCATATCCTCACTAAGATGGGGCTCGTCATCCAACTGAAGAGGTCTTACATTTAAATTCTGTTTGGCATAAACAGCAACCCCACATCCTTTACTGTTCATTCTATCCTTCCTAAAAAATGTGTATCCCTATATGTTACACTCATCCCGATCTTTGTTATTTAGCCAGGTTTCCGTTATTGCTATAATATCATAATTATGCTCTGCTACATACAACTCCTCACTTACCTTATTTTTGATACGTCTAGCATTAAGGCAAGCTATTATTAATGTGTTACTCCTACATTTAAATGTTTGCTTAGAATTTGCATTGCTTTGCATTTTTATTTCTACACCATTGTTTGTTGCTCCATGTATAGATCTAAACCTGGCCTGTCCTAAACTCCCTGCCCCCCATTCCCTAGTTTAAACAATCCTCGACTAGCCTACACATACGCCTCCCCAATACATTGGTGCCCCTCCAGCTCAGGTGTAACCTGTCACGGCGGAACAGGTCCCATCTGTTCCAAAAGGAGTCCCAATGCCCCATAAACCTATACCCTTCTACCCTGCACCTGGCGCATGGCACAGGCAGAACTTCAGAGAAGACTACCTTGTTAGTTCTGCTTCTTAGCTTGGCACCAAACTCTTTGAATTTGGATCACAGAACTGAGACTACCTTTATGTATGTCATTTGTTCCAACATGGACAATGACAACTGGATCCACCCCCGCTCTGGCCAAGAGCCTATCCGCCCTTCCAGGGAGGTCTCCCACCTGTGCTCCCGGAAGGCAACACACCGTGCTAGACTCTGTCTCTCTGGGGCACACCAGCACTTTAATCCCCCTAATGATTGAGTCCCCAACTATTACTACCTCTCTCTTTTTGGGAACTGTTTTTGAGGTGGCCCGTTGGGGCTCCTCATCCCTGCCTACCACCTCAGAATTATCAGAGACACCATCCAGCTCCGCAAGAACATGATAACAGTTGTGAGGTTGTGTGTTCAAATACCATCACTGACACTGTGACTATGAGCAAGTCACTTCGCCAGCCTGTGCTCTAAATGAAAAAAAAAAACTAAAGAAATGTAACCAATTGTACCTCAAATGTTGTAGGATGACTTGGATAAAGGCACATAAATAAATGTTATTCAGACCCATATATAGCACATTCCATGAGCTGATTGTGCCTAATCGTAATACAGTACTGTAAAAATGGAATATGTTGCACATTCAAAGAGAATGTTAATTATTTCTAGTTTTACTGGTGAAGAATCCCTTCCCCATTTTCATGATGCTTGGATCTTCAACAAGAGCAGAGTTGTGAAACCGAAAACTTTAAAGGAGTGCTGCTTGGTGATCAAGCATATCGTTAATGCAAATACCTCCTAACACCTGTGTTCCTTTCATTTATGGCGGCAGAACTGTGGTACAACAAATGCTACCTAAAGACCTAATATTGAAAGGGTTTTCAGAGACCTGGAAAGATGCTTTGATGCCCATGGACTGGACTAAGAACATCCCCAAAAGTCAATAATTTAATTTGGACATGCTGTGCTCCAGAACTTAACCACCTACTGGGAAGAGCTGCAATTGTTTATTCTTTGAAGACCAATTCATACAGAGGACTTTAATACATTTTTAATATGGCTGAAGGTGACCAACATGGAAACATCCACAGGCTAACAGTCATCACTGATCACTTTAACACCAGCCAGGAAACAAGATAAACTCCTGGTATCCACCATCCCACCCTAAACCCCCAACCACTACCAAATAAAGAAAATAGCACAGTCCCTTTTCTCTTCACTTTCACAATGTCGTCTCCATTGTTTAAGTGACCCTCAAGATCAGCTAAAAAAATTAACCAACTAGAATCCATATTAGTTTGCAAGGTATTTGTCAAACATATGATCACAAAGAATAATTAACTAGCCAAATGCTAGCCATCAGCTCTGTAGGCAGCAAGTCTAGAATCATATAATATGAGGAAAACAAAAAGAAGCCAACTTTGTAAGGTAACATTCAATCAGCATACAACAGATTTCCTACATAAAATGTAGACTTTTATATTTAGTAAATGTAATATTGCAGTGGAATGGATCTTTAGTGATAATTACACAAGTGCATTTTTATTGCCAATATCATTGCTGCAATAATGGTAACTCAGATCTGCACCTTTCAAAGCTAACATAACAACCATTAGCTCTTGATGTTGTTGGTACTAACACTGCCCCCGCCCCCAGTTTGAACAGCTTGGCTCAGTAGTATTGCTATTGGTATTTACTGTATGACCCCCAGTCTGTAGCAGCTTGGCTCAGTATTATTTAGCCTTTGCCTTGTAAGCCCTTCTCTGCTCCCAAAGTGCATTCTTTTTTTCAGCATGTAATTCCCTTGCTGTGGCTTCCTTCAATGTTAAAAGTATTATCTTATGCCTGCACTCTGGTGCAGTCAAAAGAAGCATACAGTGCTTAAAATGAGGGAGAGCTGTCTCACAGATTGCTCTTTACATCCTTCTCTGTCTCTCCCTTGACTCCTGGCCATTCTCCTCCTCCTTCACAGAAGTAGCCACATTGACAGGACTGTTGTGACCTGTAGGAGTATTTGTGTTGGATGAAACAGAACCTTCTTTGTGGAGCAGAAGAATGTAGGTGCTTGTGCTGTGTGTTTACTCAGTCTGGCACAAAACATATTCTCTTCTCATACCATTCCTTTAAAAATATAGATCTATTCTCTGATACAAATACACAATACAAATGATAGATAAGCATGAGCTTAAAATCAATTCCCATGAGCTTGTTTATGGAAGTTAGATAGCGAGTAGCTTCTGGGTTACATTTATAATGACAAGTTAATAAGAAGCTAAAGATGCATTCAAAATTAATATTTGAATCTAAAACAAAGGGGTGGCATTATTGTTAATTTGATCAGTAGTAAATACTCTGGTAAAAAAAAGACAAATTCATTAAGCTGCTGTTCTGGGGGCTCATGTATAAACGGTGCATACACTCGTTTCCATGCTCACTTCAAGATGTATATGAACTAAACTTGGTGTAAAGCCACACACATTTTCACTGCAGCCTCATACCATGCGTATGCAAGTTTCTGCTTAGTTTTGCAAATGAGCGGTATCCAGTGTCAAAGAAGTAGTACTGTTTCTGTGTGGTGTCACTTTCTTTCTTAGATCTGCATCAATGATGCAGAATTTACCAAATACACCAAAATTAATTGTATGTTGTTTACAAATTTAATTCATTTGATTGTAATCATTCTGTAAAAATATAATGGTGCACAGAATGGACAAACTATTCCAACTACCATATTTGCTTTAGTGTTGTTAGAAGACACTACAAATTGAAGAATTACGTAGAAGAGAGCGGGTATTTATAGATGACTAGCAGAATACCCGCGCTTCGCAGCGGAGAAGTAGTGTGTTAAAGAAGGTACGAAAAAGAAAAGGAAAAATTTTAAAAATAACGTAACATGATTGTTAATGTAATTGTTTTGTCATTGATATGAGTGTTGTTCTCATATCTATCTATCTATCTATCTATCTATATATATAAATATATATATATATGTTGTTCTCATATCTATCTATCTATCTATCTATCTATCTATCTATCTATCTATCTATCTATCTATCTATATATAGCAAAATACCCGCGCTTGGCAGCGGAGAAGTAGTGTGTTAAAGAAGGAAAGAGAAAGAAAAGGAAACATTTTGAAAATAACGTAACATGATTGTCAATGTAATTGTTTTGTCACTGTTATGAGTGTCGCTGTGATATATATATATATAGCAAAATAGCCGCGCTTCGCAGCGATGTCATGTGTTAAAGAAGTTATGAAAAAGAAAAGGAAACATTTTAAAAATAATGTAACATGATTGTCAAAGTAATTGTTTTGTGTATTTGGTGGCAGCATCACAAAGTTATTTTCGTCTAGCTGCATCAGAAAATGTACCACGATGTCTGACACGCCTCCTTTTTACTGTTTTCTCACAGCTTGGATTGCTGCTGTCATATACACACACACACATACATACATACATACATACATACATATACATACATACACACATATATATAATTTGTGTGTGTGTATGTATGTATGTATGTGTGTGTATATATGATGTAGATAGGTATGTATATATATATATGTGTGTGTGTGTGTATATATATATACACATACATACATACATATATATATACACATACATATACTTGTGTGTATGTTTGTATGTGTCTATATGTGTGTGAATAGCTTTGGTCACTGAGTGCAAGGGAAAAATAATAAAATATATTCTATAAGTTATTAAACAGTAAAACATTAACGTTTTAAGAAGTACAGGTACATTGAGCTGCGGTGGGTTGGCACCCTGCCCAGGATTGGTTCCTGCCTTGTGCCCTGTGTTGGCTGGGATTGGCTCCAGCAGACCCCCGTGACCCTGTATTCGGATTCAGTGGGTTAGAAAATGGATGGATGGAGGTACATTGAGCACTACTGGAGTGGTTGCGGGTAAACTACATTTTAAAGACTGTGTAACACAACAGGTAAGTAACTAACAGCAGCTAAAATGTATATGGATCATCTCTCGGTAGTAGATCCCTTTTGAAAGGCGCTACACGACGGCTGTGGTATAGAAATTACATTTTCTATGTGAATGTTCAAATTTGTGCCTCTGGTAATGTGCCTTACCAGCAATTAAAGAAAATTAGTTTTGTGTCCTCTGCAGTGTTAAGAGAGAAAGGCTTTGGTTTGGGATAAAAGGAAAAAAGGTGTAAAGAAAGGAAAGTTGCCTTTTTCTTTTATATAGTATAGAGAGATGTGTTCGCTGACGTTATGATCGCCTTTTGGGGACAGTCGCGTGGGTCTTGTGTAGACTGGTGAGACGTCCCGCCATTAATCGGCTGTGATGGCACTGTCAGTCCTGCACTCCTGTGCGTATCTTCATAATCCGAGCTGAGGACCTCATAATCGTATACGTGCAAAAGAAAGTGTGAATCGCCTTAATATTATTTTGCCGTGGTGTAGAAAAGGGGTCCCGTGTTTGCACTTGTCTGGGCTATAGCGCAGGGGAGGAAGAAAAAAATTAAAAGTGCTCACTTTGACTTAAGGCAGAAGCGCAGTCAGCGTCTCAAAGGCCGGCACAGCTATGCACGCGCTGGCTGCTCGACTTTTGCTGGGCAGGAGACCCCAGTTTTTGTACACACGTTCATGATATCAAAAGTCTCAGCGCTCTTTGGAGGTAATTCATATATTATATATATAGCAAAATACCTGCCTCGCAGCGGAGAAGTAGTGTGTTAAAGAAGTAATGAAAAAGAAAAGGAAACCTTTTAATAATAACGTAACATGATTGACATTGTCATGAGTGTTGCTGTCATATATATTCCTGCCTAAATAAGTCACCCTCGCTTTGCTCTTACTTTTTACCGTTCATTTAATCATGGCTAGTGGCGGAAAAATTATAAAATGGAAGGAGGATGGCTTTACCAAAACAATTATTGATGGCGAATCGATTATTCATAAAGCTTGAATTGGTGATCTGTTTTTCTGTGTTAACCTCATATTTTTTCATACTTCTTCTCAAACTAAGGTGGTGCGAGGGTAAAATGAATCGGGATGCGCTGATCAATGTAATCGGTGTACAGTACCAGGAAATCATGCATTGACAAAAGCTCCCCTTTGCTTGTAATGCAAAGTGTGATTAAATGCATTATTTTTAACGTTATGGAGCACATGCATCGAAGCTTCTCAGCTGTGCTTGTGCTAAGAAAAGGAAAGATTTTAAAATAACGTAACACGATTGTCAATGTAACCTTTTTTAAGTAGTGCCTGGAGGATTCAGTGTGAAGAAACTCTAGAGACAGAGTGTGTATTAACTTGTGGATTTTTCTGTGAGTATTTGGTGGCAGTGTGACGAAGTTGCTTCGGAAGACGGCGTTAGCCGCGAAGCTCAGCTCAGAGCAAAATGAGGTAAATGGGAGGGGTGATGATGACGTGACTCCCCACCCGCCTTAACTGTCAATCCCCCACAAACACAGTCTCTCGAATTTGCATAAGCACACCCCTTCACCTACAATTTTAACTTAGTTACAAAGTGATCAAAACTCTCGTTTATATCCTCGTCCTCTCATTAAACTTGTATCCCGCATTCCCGTGGGCATGTGAAACGCCAGCGTAGCCTGTCTATGAACTTAATTTAAAGTTTAGGTTTACACCTTGCTTTCTTTCCGAGGTAGCAACACTCATGAATATGGTAGTATATGTCACTCGCTCGCTTCTTATTGTTTCGCTGCCTTCTCAATTATATAATGCATGTTTTCTTAAGTGCTTTTTGGAGGTCTTCCTGGTTTTCTACGCACTGCGTTGACAGTCAGTTCACGTGATTACGTGGGAGGCGTGATGATGTCACACGAAACTCCGCCCCCGTCATTGCAGCTCAACTCCATTACAGTTAATGGAGAAAAATACCTTCCAGTTATGACCATTAGGCGTAGAATTTCGAAATGAAACCTGCCCAACTTTTGTAAGTAAGCTGTAAGGAATGAGCCTGCCAAATTTCAGCCTTCTACCTACACGGGAAGTTGGAGAATTAGTGATGAGTGAGTGAGTGAGTGAGTGAGTGAGTGAGTGAGTGAGTGAGTGAGTGAGGGCTTTGCCTTTTATTAGTATAGATGATGACTGGCTTCTAAGTCAATTTCGATTTCCAAGAGCTATCTATCATCTTGGAGCTGTGTGCTGAACTGCAGCTGGCTTTACAAAGCATACTTTAAGGAATTGTGCTCTAGCTGCTCCTTTGCAAATTCTGTCCGCTCTTGGGTTCTTAGTCACAGGAACTTTTCAACATGAACTTGCTGACTGATTTCACAAACATCACTGAGTCATTCCATGCCAGCTGTCTAAGATGGTATTATCCACTTGTCATCCATATATATAAGATTTCCTTAAACTGTTGTTGAACTAAGAAACATCAAAGTGCAATTCACAGCAATGTCTGGTTTTCTAAATGTAATTGGAGTGGTCAACTGCACACGCACTGCAATGGAGATGGTCAAGTTACTTCAGCCAAAAGAATGAGTTGGCACTACATCATCTATAGCAGGAGAGCCTATAAAAACGGTAGCTCGGCACAGGCAAACATGCTTTTTCCACCTAGTGTGGCAAAAACCAAACAGTCCTTTAAAGGATAGTGAGTCATTGCAAAGAACTGTGTAAAGAGCACAGAATCTTTTCGTTGTGGTGCTTGGTGCTGATGCTACACATTAAAGGCATCTTCCAAGAATGATTTTGTTTATGGAAATAGATAGCATTTCCACTCTATTAATGTACTGCTCTATAGTCCACAGAAAGTGTGTTACATTGTGCAAGTGTGCAGCATGCTGCATATTGTGGAACACAATTGCGGCTTGCCCGTACCTGAAGAGATGCGGTATGTTGAACCTAACCATGCCCGACCAAATGATCAGCCAAATCGGACAGCGTTACAACTTTGTGTTAATGTAATTAGCAGAATATAAAAGCAGGTAATCAGATGCAGCATTTATTTCTTAACCAGTCCATTTAATTTGTGGTGAATATCACATAATACAGCCCTGCTTTTGCAGATCCCTAGCCTCAGAGCCACCACTCCACCCCTTAATTTAACAGTAAGTAGTAAAATTTTAAAATCAGCTGCAAGTAAGTGGAAAAGAGCATTAAACAAAATGAAAGGAATAAAAGGGTTAGACTTGAGTATCAAACATTAGAGTAATCCATTTGAGGTAAAGTAAATACAGTACATGAATTACTTTCACTATCACAATAATTTACGAATTGCTCAATTTTTAGCTAAATTCCTCATCATCCACTTTAATAAAACCCTTGTGTGCGTCCAGTGTCCATGTGTGTGTCTTCTGATGAAGTGCGCATGCGCGGGGCCACACGGCACGTGTTCAGTCTCTTCCTGTGCATTCCCTGTGTGTGCAGAGAGAGACACACACAGGTGCGTGCGCGCGACAGCCAGACAGTTAGACATGCAGGCCCGCCCAAGAGACAGACAGATAGACGCGCACACACACACGCGCGCGCACGCGCAGGCAGGCAGGCCCACACGCGAGAGACAGGCACGCACACACACACGCACGCGCGCAGGCAGGCAGGCCCACGCGAGACGGACATGTATGCACGCACACGCGCACGCACGCAGGCAGGCAGGCCCACGCGAGAGACAGACACGCACGCCCGCCCGTTCGACAGAGAGACACACACACACAGGCAGGCCCGCATGGGGGACAGACACGCACGCACACACACGCAGGCCCACGACAGAGACAGACACGCATGCACACACACACAGGCGCACGCGTGCATTGTTGCAATGTTACTTTTCTTGGTTGTTTATTAGATTACGGATTTTTCAAATGTTCATTTTTTTCCCTTTGCTTAAAACTCATTAAAAAGGTGTTTTTAGCGAGCGGGTCGTAAGGCTATAGCGCAAACTGTTGCAGTGTTAGTTTTCTCTGTTGTTCAAGGTTTTCTTAGGCTTATTCAATGTTTTTACATTTAGTTTACTATTACGCTGTGCATTCAATGGTGTAATTAACTATATTTGTGCTTAAAATCTTAAAAAAAATATATATACAGGTATATTTACATACAGTTCATACGGTCTGGAACAGATTAATTGTATTTACATACAATCCTATGGGGGAAATTACTTCGGTTCCACTGAATTACAGGCATTTTACGGAAATAGAAACCAGTATTACTGAGAGAAAATTAAAGGCACACAATACAATGACGCATATTACAGCCACATACAAGGTCCCTTGCCATTTAATATAGACTGTTCATACAAATGTTTATGCACTACTGTTCTAGCGCCTGTTATTGTAACGGGCTTAATGTCTAGTCTGATTATAACAAGATTATTTTTTATTTTCCCTTAGCATTCAGAGCTATGTTAAAGATAAACACAAGATTAATTGATGAATGCTTTACATTGGGTATATACTATATGAATTTGACTTTAATGAGATAGCATTAGATATTATATAAGTATGATTTCTCACATTAAATATATCTGGTTGCATATACTGTATGTTTATCCATCCAACAGTTCTTGTATTTTATTCTGTAATGTAGTGCTATTAACCTGTCCCACTATTTAGACACATAAAATAAATGGCAAAAAAGCTTCCCAGAATATGGCTTAGGTGGCAAATAAAGCTTACTAAAATATCAAAATTAGATTGTTAAGTTAGTAAAAGTACTGACAATTTTAAAATAAATGGAAAATAAATATGGCAGAACCAGAATTGCTGAAGACACAAACTCCCTTTAGGCAAAAATCTGCAAGTGCTGGATTGATGTGTTATTTATTACGTTCAGCAGTTGCTTTAATAGCCATGTCTATAAAGATTGTGTTTAGTCACATCCTAGCATTTGAAATTAAAACCATCCTTAATTTTGAAGCTGATGGGTATGGAATTTTATACAATGATTTTAAGTGTGGATTCTGGGTAATTAGTTTATTGATCATATGGGATAATATGATTTTTACAGGAATGGGGTCAATGAGGAACACAAAATTACACCAAAACTTTTGGAAATATGGCACAGGCAATTTGGGGAAGGAATGTCAGGACTAGGTTTTGGCCATTTACAACCCCAAATCAGAAAAAGCTGAGATGGTATGGAAAATGCAAATTAGAAAAAAGAAAAAACACTGAATCTTGAATTTACATTGACTTTAATTTAATTTTAGACAGTATGAACCCAAGATGTTTCATGTTTTGCCTGGTCAACTTCATTTCATTTGTTAATATGCATCCATTTCTGTATCTCAGGCCTACAATACATTCCAGAAAAGGTTGGGGTGGGGGCAAAATAGGGCATTTTTAATGAGGTAAAAATGAAATAATGATGATTTCAAACAGATGATTGTAATCATGATTTGGTACAAAAGGAGTATCCATGAAATGCTGAGTCTTTGAGGATCAAAGATGTGCAGAGGATCTCTAGTTTGTCAACAAATGAGTCAGAAAATTATTGAAATGTTTTAAAACAATATTCCTCAAAGAAAGATTGGAAGGGATTTGCATATTTCTCCCTATACAACACATAATATTAAATGATTCAAGGAATCTGGAGGAATTAAAGGAACACTTTTAAAACACATCTGATCTCAATGGGAACAAAAATCGTGCTGAATATCTCTACTGATATGTACTAGGTAATGTGTTCAGAATGAAAGGATGCCACATTGTTTGATGGAAATGAAAATGATCAAATGACAGAGGGCTGAATTCAAAGACACCCCGAAAATCAAAGTGAAAAAATGATGCAGCAGGCTAGTCCTTTTGGCCAAAGTTTCATTACAGTAACTCAAAATCATACTCAATAGCTTGTATGGCCCCCGCGTGCTTGTAAGCATGCCTGAGAACTTTGGGGCATGCTCCTAATGAGACGACGGATGTTGTCCTGGGAGATCTCTTCTCAGATCTGTACCAGGGCATCACTGAGCTCCTGGACAGTCTGAGGTGCAACTTGGCAGCATCGGATGGGCCGAAACATAATGTCCCAGAGGTGTTCTATTGGATTTAGGTCAGGCAAGCGTGTGGGCCAGTCAGTGGTATCAATTCCTTCATCCTCCAGGAACTGCCTGCGTAATCTCGTCACATGAGGCCAGGCATTGTTGTGCACCAGGAGGAACCTAGGACCCACTGCACCAGCACAGGGTCTGACAATGGGTCCAAGGATTTCATCCTGATACCTAATGGTAGTCAAGGTGCCATTGTCTAGCCTGTAGAGGTATGTGTGTCCCTCCATGGGTATGCCCCCCCAGACCATCACTGACCCAACACCAAACCTGTCATGCTGAATGATGTTACAAGCAGTATAACATTCTCCACGGCTTCTCCAGACCCTTTCACGTCTGAAACATGTGCTCAGGGTGAACCTGCTCTCATCTGTCAAAAGCACAGGGCGTCAGTGGTGGACCTGCCATTTCTGGTATTCAATGGCAAATGCCAATCGAGCTCCACAGTGCCAGGCAGTGAGCATAGGGCCCACTAGAGAACGTTGGGCCCTCAGGCCACCATCATGATGTCTGTTTCTGAATGTTTGGTCAGATACATTCACACCAGTGGCCTGCTGGAGGTCATTTGGTAGGGCTCTGGCAGTTCTCATCCTGTTCCTCCATGCCCAAAGGAGCAGATACCGGTCTTGCTCATGGGTTAAGGACCTTCTACGGCCTTGTTCAGCTCTTCTAGAGTAACTGCATGTCTCCTGGAATCTCCTCCACACCCTTGAGACTGTACTGGGAGACACAGCAAACCTTCTGGCAATGGCACATATTGATGTGCCATCCTGGAGAAGCTGGACTACCTGCACAACCTCTGTAAGGTCCAGGTATCTCCTCATGGTACCAGTAGTGACACTGACCGCAGCCAAATGCAAAACTAATGACAAAACAGTCAGAAAAGATGAGGCGGGAAAAATGTCAGTGGCCTCCACCTGTTAAACCATTTCTGCTTTGGGGTCTTCTTATTGTTGCCCCTCTAGTGCACCTGTTGGTAAGTTCATTAACACCAAAGCAGCTGAAACTGATTAACAACACCCTCTGCTACTTAACTGACCGACTCAATGAAACTTCTGGGCTATTGATCTGATGTTATAGTCTGGTTAAAAGTGTTCCTTTAATTTTTTGAGAAGTATATTTTATTAACAGTAGTACTAGGATTACTTCTTGCCTGAAGAAGGGACCTGAGTTGCCTCAAAAGTTTGCATATTGTAATCTTTTTAGTTAGTGTCATTTTGCTTGGCTTTTCTCTTTTATTAACAGGAAAGCAATTGTTTTACCAAGAAACTGCTTTTAGAAGAATTTTATAAAGTGTAATTTTCATAGATCAACAGGCTTTTTTTTATACTGGTAGACACTAATGTAGTTGAGTCTTAATTACATGTTTTGAAAGTCTTTATTAATTTATTGTTAAATGTAGCAAGTGTGCAAATGTTTGTACCTATGATGTGGTTGAAAACATTTAAAATGGTTATGGCACCCTGGTTGCTGTTTTCATTTTTATTTAAATTTTACTAACCTTAGGGCTCACATTGCAATAAGTAAAGTCAGTTCTGTCAAAGTACAACCAATAAAACATTTCAAAATTAATGATTAAAATCAAATTACATTAGATAATACCTATGTGAATGGAAAACTATCAAAAGAAAAACTAGTTAGAAAATGTCCTATTCAAAACATTGTTGCATCAAGCCATAGCCTATCTATTCAGCAACACATTCAAGGCTAAAAGTATTTCTGGAGAGCATATTACTTTATCACAGAGAACACAAATGTACATAGGCACAGCTATTCATCCATTCAAACCTACTTAGCCCATTTCAAGAGTGTGTGAGGCAGAACCTATTCTAGCAGCACTGACATAGACGTATGCATGCTTCTACAGCTACCCACACTGAGCAGGTTAGTGTTGCCAGTTAACCTGAATTGCATACCTTTGGGATGTGAGAGAAAAGCTAAGGTACCCAGAGGGAAAAAAAAGTATGCAGACATACATGGGAATAAAGTGCTAGCTCCATTCTCTCAAGTGACTTACCTGATAATCTACCCCAGCCTGCTGGGTCTTTGAGGTTTGATAGCACCTCACCCTCAACTCATGAGCTAGATTAGATTTGCTAACACTGGGAATTCACAAGCCTCTTTAGCCAGGAGTGTTTTGGTGTAATCAGTGACTATTTTTTAACACAGTGTATTAAAGCACCAACATGGGGAGAAGCCAATCTAGATTTAGTATTTTGTAATATCCAGGATAGAATTGAGGGTATAGAAGTGATTGAACCACTAGGGTCAGGTTACCATAAAATAATACAAAGGCAAAACTAACTTTCGTTGGGCAAATTTTAAACAGATTCAACAAAGACTAAAATAGATAAACTGAGATAAACTTTTAAGTATAGAAAAAGCTGAGGAGCTGTGAAACAGATTTAAAAATATTTTACATATAATACAGGTACATCACAAAATTTGGATTTAGTATAAAATTAAAGAAAACTCGGCAGTGGGTTAATAAGGATTTGAAAAAAGCTGCAAAGAAAAAAATAGCTTTATAAAGCGTAAAAGACTAATAATTTTAATGCTAATTGAAGGGCACATGAGAGGATGAGGGCAGCCATTATTGTATTAGAAGTGTATTAGGGAAACTCAAAGGCAGAAGAAAACAGTAGCTAAGGCAAAAGAAAACCCAGAAAGATTGTTTGAGTATTTTAGTATTAAAACAAAGTTCAAGGAGGAGGTGAAGTACAACAGTATTGGTAAAGGGAAATTAAAATATATATAGTCAGTGAAACAGTGAATTGTTCTTAACTTGCATTTTTTTTTGAAGGCTTCACATGAGTATACTAAATAACCTTGCAATGTTACCGGGGACTACTAACAACATACTGAGGGGTTTGAAAATTGTACAGGGAGAAGTAGTGCTCTGATTAAATAGGCTGAAATCAGGCAACTCCTCAGAACCAGATAATATTTATCCTTGAGTGCTTAAAGAGATTAGTGAATACATATATAAATTCTTGACACATAATTTTAGGAAGTCACTGCACACTACGGAAATTCTGTTGGACTGCAAAATGTCAAATATTATCTCATTATATATAAGGGTTGACCTGGCAGATCCAAATAACTATAAACCAGTAAGCTTAACCTGTATCACATGTAAATTAATAAAATGAATTATTAATGATAAGATTGAGCAACATATAGCGCAAACAGAAGTTTTACTGAAATGACAACATGGTTTTACACAAGGGAGGCAGTGTTTTACTAACATGTTGGAATTCAATGAGGAAGAAGCAAAAGGATATTATCAGAGTGACGCATGTGATATTTTTTTATTTTGTCATATAGCATTTGGTAAGATACCACATGAGAAGCTGGTCATCAAACTAAAAGAAGTGTAAGTTTAGGGGGTAGTGTATAGAAGGGTGCAGAATTGGCTAAAACACAGAAGTGTGCTAGAACCATACAGGAATATATGAGTTGGACAGGAATATAAATAACAAGATGGTTATGTTTACAGACAGTACCAAGATAGATAGATTAGCATATAATCCAGACCTGAGCAGATTTGTGGATGGTTAAATTGAATTTGAGTAAATGTAAAGTATTACGTGCAGAGTTTAAAAATGTTAGATTTAAATATGTAGTGGGATGTCTGAAAATTGAAAGTGCACCTTATGAGAAGGATTTAGGAATCACAGTGAACTGGTCACTATTTACCAGTTTAAGTGGACTGAAAGCTCTCTACAATTTATTTTGAGCAATAACTAACTTGACAAATAAATAACCTGAAATGTCTGGCACAGTTTTACTAAATATTTTCTTGAACAATGTTGTATTTATTTTTTCGAAGCTAAGATACAGTAGCTAACCCAATAGTAAATAAATGGCATTTTGATATGAACAGAACTATAATCTGATTTGAACATATTGTTTCTATCTTACATTTAAATGTAATGACTGCATAGATCTGTCCATGAAAAAGATTAATCTAAAATAATTGTTGTGAGTGTCAAATGATTATATGAGTGACAAATGATATATAATAATGTAGGTATTCTACACATTGTAATGAAATTCTAATGCAATCAATAGTAAACAACACAAGACAGTCTTCTGTTGAATTTACTAATTTAATCTTAATTGTAGAAATTTCTGTTTTTAAATTATAGCCTTTCCTTTGGACAAAGCTCAGATAAAATTTACTAGTTTAATATGAGAATAGCAGACATGATGTCTCTCACAAACATGTATGCACAAGCATCCAGCAGTGGTGGCCAAATCTCCACCAGTGGTTGTAAAGGACACAGAATTTAATGATATCATCAACACACAACACTCAAATTGTGAAAAGTAAGAAAAAGAATAATAACAGTTAATTTCTAATAAAATAAATAAAAAGTTCTAAAGCAAAAAGAATCTTCCTGGCTTTACCTTACAACACAAGAAAGCCTTAATTGATGCTTTAACCTATATATTGAAATATCACAGTGCAAGAATTCTACATTATTCCTATTTAAACTTAGCTTTTAAAATTATTGACCAGAGCATCTTCTAGCCAAGGCCTGAGGATCAAGTTGCACTGTCAGCATTTGTTCTTTGATGGTTCACTTCATGGCTCATGAAAACAATTTCAGTATGTGCAAAATTACAAAAACAGTATTCCTCAATCCTGAATTCCGTTGCTATATTATATTGGGTTTGGCACTAATTCATTTTTTGCTTTATGTTTTGTCATTTAGTGATTTTATTCAGCAGCGTATTATCTTTCCTTCACAGGAGAATACACACAGCTGTATGTATTACTGTAATCGAATTATAAGGATTTACTGTCAGATAGTTTAAATGGTTTTATACCTACTCCAGAATTAACTCCAAACATAGTAGCGAGGATCATAATTAGAATTAGTTGTTGTGAGAAGTCAAGTAAAATGACACCTTTTATTGACTAACTAAAAAGATTATAATATGCAAGCTTCAAGGCAACTCAGGCCCCCTTTTCAGGCAAGATGTAATCAATGGGTAAATGGCTGTTGAAACTGTCGTGATTGTCTGATATTTTCCATTCTTTTCTGTTCCATTGCGACACTTGCCATCATTGCCATTTTCATCCAGTTCTTCCCCCCGATCTTCAAATTGAACCTTAGTGTGAAAATCTTATCATCAGATATACTGTAAATACTAAAATATCAGACCTCTGTCTCATTCCACCAGATTCATTGATTTTTGAATGCAATATAGGGTATTTTAGCATGTGCAAGGATAGGCTGGATGACAAGTTTACCAAGGAAAGGTTAAACAAACATATGCAGGTGTATGCATAAATACGTATTTATTCCTATGTACGTGTTGTATTATATTTCTTTTAAGTACTATGCTTCAGGGTTTTTACATAGATTCGTTTTCAATTTCATTTTAACTATACTACACACACAAAATATTTATGACTCTGGAATTGTAAATTAAAGTGTGCTATATAAAAGTAAATTTGATTTCTTTAGTTTGTGTGTAGTTAGTCTTAGTTTTATTTTTATGGAACAATCTTTTTATGGAACAATCTTGAAGGAAGATATAACAAACCCAGTCGTAATATCTTGGCTTAGTAAGTTGAACCATAATACAATTTTCCTTTCTAAAATATTCAAAGCAAGCCTTAGACATTTGCAGTCTTATGTTGAAAATTATAATGTCTGTTCTCTTAATAGACCTACTTTTAAGCATACAAACACCTTTTACGTTACCCCTTATCAATGCCATTTTTAGCCAGAAGATGGCACTGATTAGACGCAGACATGAAACTTATATATTTTATACCTCAATGTATTTATATAATTTTTGTAGATAATGAGTATATAACTTCTAAGAGCCTGTCTCTTGTTTGCACATGTATTGTTACGCTTAATTAAAACGTAATTAAAATTATATTATGCAGATAATTAATGTAAGAGGAAAATGTAGTACTCAGTCAGTAGAAACCCCCGAGTAAAGTGTGTTAGTTGCATGTAAAAGGCACTTGAGCTTGGAATCAGTCATGAGATCCAAACAGTTAAACAAGATAGTTGCTTAAAGAGAGAATAAAACAAGAGCTGTTTACATGCTATAAATGAGTTATATGAAAGTATGCTAATATGTTTCTAAGTTAAAGTTTGCAACTTGATGAAATGAAACTAGAAATGGAAAAGGTTACTATATATTACTCATATTCACAGCGAGTAGTGTTTAGTATTGCTGTTGAACTGCTCCAGTTTTTTGTGCAAGTGGAGCTTACACATTTCTCTATATTTGCTAGAGTCTGTTTTGCACACACTGAAGGTGGCTGTCATATTGCATATTAGGTTAATAGACATTTCTAAGTTGCCCTGAAAATTGGTGTTAGAGCTGAGTGTGTTTTATGATTGTTGCAAGCAGGTTTGGGTCTTGCCTTGAGAAAATGAAAGAATTCACAAAAAAAAACTTTTTAAAATACTTGAATCCAAATTCTGTTTATTATTAAACTGCTGGCTGAGTCAGACATCTTTATTCAGTTTTGTTTGGGATTTAAAAATATAAAGTGTTTATCTTACTTTCACATTATTGTCCAAACTCAACATGGGTACAAGGCAGCAACAAGCTCTGTTTGTGACATAATAAAAGTACCATCACTGACATAACCGCAGCAGTATCCATATATCCATCCATCCATTTCCCAACCCGCTGAATCAGAACTCTGGGTCACGGGGGTCTGCTGGAGCCAATCCCAGCCAACACAGGGCACAAGGCAGGAACCAATCCTGGGCAGGGTGCCAACCCACCACAGGACACACACAAACACACCCACACACCAAGCACACGCTAGGGCCAATTTAGAATCGGCAATCCACCTAACTGGCATGTCTTTGGACTGTGGGAGGAAACCGGAGCGCCACCGCAGCAGTATGCTTTTGACAATTAACCTACCGTATTCTGTTTAATGGCAATTGGGAAACAATACTGTGCCACCCTTAACAAAAAAACGATTGTTTATTAATCATATCAATATTTATAATAATTTAATGAAGCTGTTTAGTAGAGCAAATAGAGTGCTATTAATAAAGATATTAATTTTTAGGAAACTAAATACTGCATCATGTGTTACGAAAATCTATAGGGTAGACTTAGGAAAATTTCTGAATTTTAAGTGATGCCATTCTGTTGTCTTTATACACCCTATACTAACTGAGTGACCAGCCTTCATTGGATAATTGGTTAAGACTGATAAGGTTAAATTATGTTAGAATTAACATTCTGCTTCTAGCTGTGCTTCAAGTTTCATAGAAGCATACACTGTTTATTCTCTAGAGTGCATCATGCCACAGGTTTTGGTGCTTAGTCTGCATCTTTTCAGTACTTAAATGTTACCACCAGTATACTTGTGTTACCAGCACAACTTTAGGTTCCTGATGTATGCAAATATGAGCCGCCTCTGTAGGAATAGCACACTTACAGTAAATGCATATCAAATATAATCAAATTTCCTTCTTCTCTCAGTTGCATCAATACATAAATGTCTTATTTAACTTAGTTAACTTTCTACACCTGAACAAAATTAGAACCAAGCTACTGTATTTCCAATGGGATCTGCATGTTAAATCAAAATGACTGATCCCTTCTCTGTAAATTCTGCAACCTTACTGTTGCATCTCATTGTTTAGTGTTGTCAGTCTTGGATTCATATTCAGAATCACAAAATGTTTTGAAAGTTGCAGCCTTACAGTCAGAGTTATTAAGAACTTATGAATAATTGGGAGTATCCAGATTTTTCCTTTTCCAATCTAGAAATACTTTGTACTTTAATATTTTATTATTAAATACCATAAAGTAATTATTTCTGTCCTCTGACCTTATTTTTAAACCTTTGCATGGATCTGAGTTTGAAAATATGTGCATTCCAAAAAAACAGGAAAATGCACACATCAAAAACAAAAATCTAATTTATAAAACCTGGTATACACACATTCATATAAAATTTACCGTTCATAAATCACAGTCACCTTGTAAATATACGTATGTGAATATGCCTTGAACACTGCCCTGAAACATCCATATATGCTAATCAACTTCATACAGATGCAATTTTGATGCTGCAGAACTTCATTGGCCTGTAGAGCAGAGTACCCACTTGATGCATGAAGACCCTGCCATCTTGGCTGCACTCTGCAACTGAGAGCACAAGATCATACGTGGCATTATAGCTCTTCTCCTCTGTGTTCTGGTGGTCTGAGGAAAGGCATAAGGTGCCACCATCTTAGTGGTTAGCCACTATCACCTGGCACATGCAATGGGATTGTTGTTATAATGAATAGTACAGGCCATTTGAAAACGAAGGGTTCAACCAGTTACCTTACCAAGAAGCGACTCACTACATACAGTACTGTCACATCTGCCAAAACTGCTTTGCCTCAAAATAAATGAAAGATGGGCTGACCCAGGTCACTAAGACATGATGTTTGCCAGCCACAGTATGTCATCACAGATGACTTGTGCATTAATACAATGTAACTGCTTATGTATAACAAAAGCAGCTTTGTTTTTACTAGGTGGTCTTATTGAATTTGAATGTAGTCCTTTGCTCCGATTACATTAAGAGAACCAGAAACTGTTGTATTTTGCATTTTTCTGTTGGAAAAAACATGTCATGTTTTATGTATGTGCACTCACACCATACAAAAATTGGATGAAGTGTCTCATCAGTTGGTTAATGTTTTCCAGCACAGCAGGAATTATGCAGTGGAGCTTGGCTGAGATATTCCTGACCTGTCAGCCAGTTACCTGGGAAATGACAATTAATAGCCTATATAAACTGAAGAAATACCAAAAAAGTTTTTCAGTGCAAAGACATACCATTTGCCCTGTTAAAAAGGAACTGAAATATAGTCAGTGCATCAAATTCATTGTTTTTAAGGTGTAATATGTTTGTCACATTGATGCACATTCTAATAACGGTTATTATTAATTATACACATGAGTCGTCATTTAACTGATTTGGCTGCATTGTCCTACTTGATCAAGAGCGCCATCATTTCTCATTTTCTCCAAAATGTTGCGTATGGATGGGTCAAAACTGCAATTAAGTATACACACATTCCCTGTAAAGTTTTCTATTATAAATGCCAACATTTGCTTGGGATATTGCAAACACACATTTCAAGCCACTTTTATTGCATTCGTAAACTTTATAAATGAAACAACTGGGGTGTAAAATCGTCATAATTTAAAACTACAGACTGCTTATACAGGTATAAAGTTTTATTTTTGCTCAGACAAACCAGAATGAACTATAAGGCAGTTTAAATACAGGGCAATTCATATTGAAAGTATTCTCTCTTATGCATTATTCCTGTATTGCACCAGTAATTTATCACTTTAATGCATTTTTTAGTCAGTTTATAAATTAAAGGCAAGTGGAACAGAAAACTGCGGGTGCCACAAGATCAAAAGCTGTTTCAGTCAGTTTATAACTTGGGAACAGAAAACAGTGCAAAGGTGATTACAGGATTAAATAAGATCCATCCATCAGAAGGGCAACTAGATAGATAGATAGATAGATAGATAGATAGATAGATAGATAGATAGATAGATAGATAGATAGATAGATAGATAGATAGATAGATAGATAGATAGATAGATAGATAGATAGATACTTTATTAATCCCAAGGGGAAATTCACATAATCCAGCAGCAGTATACTGATACAAAGAAACATCCACATTGAATTTCAATATAAATAATTCCCTGTCTGAAGGAGGAGGAGAATGACATATTTAGCAACATTAAAGACCAAGACGTATCAAAGAGAGAATGAAGACCATTTTGTCTGAATGTCAGTGAACATAAACATGCATTTCATCAGTTGCTAAATTAAAGAAACCACCCAGGACAACATCAGCTCTTAACAATGGTAATATTCAGTAAGATTTTAAGGGTATATCCAGACTTTTGCTATCTATTATGTTTTCTGTTACATTTTCTTGTATTAGTATAATTTTATTATTATCTATACTAATAAAAGGCAAAGCCCTCACTCACTCACTCACTCACTTACTCACTCACTCACTCACTCACTCACTCACTCACTCACTCACTCACTCATCACTAATTCTCCAACTTCCCGTGTAGGTAGAAGGCTGAAATTTGGCAGGCTTATTCCTTACAGCTTACTTACAAAAGTTAAGCAGGTTTCATTTCGAAATTCTACATGTAACGGTCATAACGGTCGATAATGGTCGACAACATCCGTCATGTTGAACTTTCTTATTTACGGCCCCATCTTCATGAAATTTGGTAGGCGGCTTCCCTGTGCTAACCGAAACCGATGTACATACTTATTTCGGTGGTATGACACCACTGTCGGCTGCCATATTGAACTTTTCAACGTCACTAATTCTCCAACTTCCCGTGTAAGTAGAAGGCTGAAATTTGGCAGGCTCATTCCCTACAGCTTAATTACAATAGTTAAGCAGGTTTCATTTTGAAATTCTACACGTAACGGTCATAACGGTCGACAACGTCTGCCATGTTGAACTTTCTTATTTATGGCCCCATCTTCACGAAATTTGGTAGGCGGCTTCCCTGCGCTAACCGAAACCAATGTACGTACTTATTTCGGTGGTATGATACCACTGTCGGCCCCCATATTGAACTTTTCAACGGTCTTTGTTACTTATGTGCCCATCTTCAAGAAATTTGATACAATTTGATACAATATTTGATTTGTTCCCAACGCTAACTGAATCCTACTTACATACATATATACGTCCATAGCCTGCAGCTTGGTCACCGTGTGAGGTGGCGTTGGGTCCCCCATCCCAACGCCTCCCATGTTGTTGGCTGCACGCCCATATCAGGCTCACTCTTGATATCCGGAGGAACATTGTGTCTTATGTTTCGAATCACTGGGACAGGTTCAAGGTGTGGACTGATGATGGTACCGGAGATAATTATACTACACAGGAGCACTAGAAGAGTGAAATGCTTAAGCCCTTCACCTATGGTTCTGCATGTGAGTTGATGGCTGCCGCTGAATTGTTCGGTTGTCGCTTTCAAGTATACCGAAATGGCCAAATATTTTACACCTTTCGACAACTGCCAGTGCCTCTTAAACATCTTAGACTCACAGGTGACGATTTCAACAGTGGACACTTTGATGTTTATAAATGTTTAAACTCTCAAAAGCTGGATGTGAAGTTATTGATGAAACCAGTTGTATGCTTACAACGCTTGACAGATGCCGAATGTCACTTCAACACAACAAGTCCTGCAAATACTGTCGTAATTGAAACAAACCATGAAACTCAAACCGATTATGACAGCAGCAATCCAAGCTGTGAGATTTGAAACAAGATTACTGTTCACATGGCCAACTGTACGTTGCATGCTTAAGAGTAAGCTTAGCGCACAGCTTGGTCATATTACAACCAGAGGGCTGAACTCAAATTGTGGTATACAAAGAGATCCTTAACAAATAATTATTGGTATATTTTCCCTCAGTTTAAAAAGGTTTAATTTTCTTCTTAATAAAAATTTTAAGGCAGTACTTCGCTGCTGCGAAGCGCGGGTATTTTGCTAGTTCTTTAATAATTGCCAAGTTGATTTTACAATTCTGTACTTTTTATCTTGAGTGATTAATGTAAATATTAGGGAACTTGGTTCAGGGGAAATTGCAATTTGTTCATCAGGGTTATCAAGGCTGAGAGGTCGCATCTCAATAGAAGAGAAGTGTGGTAGAAGTAAGACAACATTGGTTGGTAAGTGGCATATAAACAAAAGGGTATTGATACTTTGTGTGTCTCAGGAATACCCGTACGTTTGTTAGTGCTGATGACAGTAAGTCCCTACATGGCATACTGAAAAGTGACACACTTAAGGCTTTTAAGTCTTGCATACTTAATGTAGAAGGGATCCTATGTGGATTATTACAGAGTGACTGGCAGTAGGGCATAACTCACACATATTTGTGTGACTATTATTTGTTTGGGTTTGATGCGGTCCTATGTGGAATACTAATGAGTGGATGAAGGTAGGAGAACACTCATATATATTTACACATATATATGATCTTTGATATTTGACCAATAACACACATAGAATTCAGCTCTGCTCCTCCGAAACATTAAATATGGCACTATTAAATGTTAGAGCATTAACTAACAAGATGTTTTTTATCAACAATCTTATTAGTGATAGAAAAATTGATTTTATTGTACTAAGTGAAACGTGGATTAGCTCAGATGGTGCAGTTGTTTTAATTGAATCTGCGCCTCCGAATTACAGTTTTACTCGTGCAGATCGTCAAGGAAAAGAAAGGCAGCGGCTTGGCAAACATTTACTCGAGCCGGTTAAAGTGTAAAGATGTCAGTTTTGGTAAATTCAAGTCCTTTGAGTATCTCGCTGTTATTATTCATGGAGATTCTCACTTTCTAGTATTATCCGTGTATAGACCTCCTAAATTTAACACCTCTTTCTTTGAGGAATTCTCAGACTTAATGTCAATTTTAATTACGAACTATGACATACTCTTAATAGTCAGTGAATTGTAACTTTCATATCGATAATCAGTGTGACCAAAAAGTAAAAGAATTCATGAACCTCCTGGACTCTTTTGATTTGAGACAGCTCGTTAATCAGCCTACACATAAAGCAGGTCACACGTTAGACTTAGTAATTACCAAAGGACTAACAGTTGATGTAAAGCAGATCATTGATATTGGTCTATCAGACCATTTTCTTTTACTATTTAATATAGAAATAATGATAGAAAACATTCATGAGAAGCATATTGTTAAAAAATGCTTCTTTGATTCATCAGCAGCTTTAAAACTTACAAACATTCTAAGCAATCAGTCCGTTTATAGTGTTAACTATAATAGCGAGGATAATGTAAATAGTAAGGTGGAAAAATTTAATACTAAGATAAGAGCTGCTGTTAACATAGATTGCACCTGAAAAGACAGTTAAAAAATCTTCTAGCATTGTTATACCATGGAAGACCCAAAGAGTGTCTGATTTAAAGAGAACATGCTGGAGAGCTGAGGGTAAATGGAGGAAAACTAAACTATCCACTATGAAATATCGAAGGTTAAAATAACAGAATACAATAACACAGTCCATCTTAAGAGGCGTTGCTATTTCTCTAAGATTATAAATAACAATGCTAGTAATCCCAGAATCTTATTCTCTATGACTGATTGTCTGCTTAACCCAGGTAACACAAAGGGATGCCTCCAAAATACTTCCAGTGAAACCTGTGAAGGTATTTCTGTATTTTCCAATCAAAAAATTAATGATATTAGAAATAATATAGTATATCTCCCCAACACTGCAGATCCTCCTAAGCCCCAGCATTCTGTTATAAACAAATTAAATTTCACCAGGATAGATTTACCTGATTTACATAAAGTAATTTCTCAGCTGAGACCCTCCACTTGCGTCCTTGACCCAATACCAACAAGTATTTTTAAAGAAGTATCAGGCGTGCTAATTGATAATATTCTTGACATAGTAAATTCGTCATTAGATACGGGGATCTTCCCAGACTGTCTTAAGACTGCTGTAGTTAAACCCCTACTCAAGAAAAATAATCTTGACCAATCTGCTTTTGAAAATTTTAGACCCATTTCTAACCTGCCTTTCTTAAGTAAAATTCTAGAGAAGGCAGTCATTATGCAGTTAAATGACCACCTCAATAAACATGCTATTCTTGATAAATTTCAGTCAGGTTTTAGAACAAATCACAACACAGAAACTGCATTCGTTAAAGTAGTAAATGACTTGCGGGTAAATGCAGACAGAGGCCATTTATCTGTTCTCATCCTCTTAGATCTGAGTGCTGCATTTGACACCATTGATCACAATATTCTTAGAAATCGCCTTAGTCAATGGGTGGGCCTCTCTGGCAGTGTCTTAAATTGGTTTGAATCCTACCTGGCAGGCATAAAATTCTTTGTTAGTTGTGGTAATTATAATTCAAAGACATATGATATACTATATGGTGTTCCACAAGGCTCTATCCTGGGTCCGCTGCTCTACTCAATCTACATGCTTCTGTTAGGTCAGATTATCTCGGGGCACAACGTGTTACCACAGATATGCTGATGACACACAGCTGTATTTATCAATTGCACCTGATGACCCAGATGCTGTTATTTCATTAACACAATGTCTTACTTGTGTTTCTAATTGGATGAATAGTAATTTTCTCAAGTAAATAAAGAGAAAACAGACATTTTAGTGATTGGCAATAATGGAGACAATGAGATTATTAGAAATAAACTTGATGCATTAGGATTTAAAGTCAAGACCGAGGTAAAGAACTTAGGGGTAACTGTTGACTGTAACCTGAATTTTAAATCGCATATTAATCAGACCACTAGGACAGCATTTTTCAACTTAAGAAACATAGCAAAAGTTAGACCTCTTATATCATTGAAAGATTCTGAGAAATTAATTCACGCTTTTGTTTTCAGTCGTCTAGATTACTGTAACGCACTCCTCTCAGGACTACCCAAAAGAGACATAAATCGTTTGCAACTAGTGCAGAATGCAGCTGCTAGAATCCTAACTAGGAAAAGAAAATCTGAGCACATTTCTCCAGTTTTGATGTCACTACACTGGTTACCTGTGTCATTTAGAATTGACTTTAAAATACTGCTTATGGTTTACAAAGCCTTAAATAATCTATCGGAATGTCTGACACCCTATATTCCAAATCGTAACCTTAGATCCTCAAATGAGTGTCTGCTTAGAATTCCAAGAGCAAAACTTAAAAGAAGTGGTGAGGCGGCCTTCTGCTGCTATGCACCTAAAATCTGGAATAGCCTGCCAATAGGAATTCGCCAGGCTAATACAGTGGAGCACTTTAAAACACTGCTGAAAACACATTACTTTAACATGGCTTTCTGATAACTTCACCTTTATTTAATCCTGATACTCTATATATTCAATTCATTATAATAACTATTCATGGTGGCTCTAAAATCCGTACTAACCCCTACTCTCTCTTCTGTTTCTTTTCCTGGTTTTCTGTGGTGGCAATCTGTGCCACCACCACCTAATCAAAGCACCGTGCTTTCCTACATTGATGGATTAAAAGCCAGAGGTCTACATGACCATCTTCATCAAGTCCTTTCATGAGAACCCTAAATACAAAGATGACTGTTTCATTTATGTTAGGTAGAATGCCCAGAGGGGGCTGGGCGGTCTCGTGGCCTGGAACCCCTGCAGATTTTATTTTTTCTCGCCAGCTGTCTGGAGTTATTTTTTGTTTTTTCTGTCCTCCATGGCCATCAGACCTTACACTTATTCTATGTTAATTAGTGTTGTCTTATTCTAATTCTTACTTTGTCATTTATTTCTCTTTTCTTTCTCATGTAAAGCACTTTGAGCTACATTATTTGTATGAAAATGTGCTACATAAATAAATGTTGTTGTTGTTGTTGAGTGTGTGTATGTTAATCTTAAGGTGCGGGAATTGATGAAGCTATTAATGGACTTGGTAAGTCTCACAAATCCCTCAATACTACAATTTCATTGTTATATTATTTTCCTACACTGAATTAAATTTCCGTTAGCAATGTACATAATCTTATGATACTGTGCTCTGCGAATAAAGCTATTCTATGAAAAATAAAGAGTGATTTAAAGCAACATGATGACAAAGTGGTTAATGCTGTTGTCTTTGAGCTCCACCAGACTGGGTTGAAAGGCCAGCCCTTTTGCTGTCACTGTGACCTTTTTTTTTATTCTCAACATTACCTGCTTATGCTTTCCCTAACATACCCCAAGTTCCACCAACTTCCCAAACACATAGAGATTATGTTGATATTTGAACTCAAAGTTTACTTAATTTAAGTGATTGTGGGAGGTTTCATATGGTATGTGATAGATAGTTTTCCCATCCTGGATGAATTTCTTCCTTTTTCTTTGTTTCAAATGACCCTACAGTTGTTTAAACTGGGCTCAGAAATTGAACAAATTGATAATTCAATATACAGTTGCAAGTAAAAGCTTGCAAAGCCTTTAGAATTGCCTAGATTTCTACATAGATCAATTTGTTATACTGTAGTGTGATCTTTAAGTCACAATAGACAAAAAACTAATTAGTTGTACTTCTGATAGTGAGTGCTGAATATATACTTTAAACATTCAGTGACTAGGATAGAAAAAGTTGGTTAACATCTAGGCTAAAGCCATCCTCCAATTGCAGTAAGGTGCTCCAAATAATGACCTGAGATTAGAGATGAGGGTTGGAGATGCTCTGCCCAATGAAAAGGGACACAAAGTTAATATACTGATATAACTCCACTCTTTTTATGTGAACAATGTAATGATCAAAGGTTATACCAAAGGGTCTTCTTTGTAGAAGAGCAATTGTAGAGGTTCAAAAAGCTTTGAAAGGGTACAAAGGTATTTTAAAGTTCTAGATATTCATCAATAAATTGTCTAAAAATGGAGTAAATCCAGTACTGTTTTTACACTCCTCGGTACCAGGTGTGCTTCAAGGATCGTGATAAGAGTGCAGTGTGCCATGTTGGAGAAGGTTAAACAGAACCTTAGTGTAACTGTATAACTACAGTTTAACTATGCTATAATACATTCTTGTTTATCATGGTACTAAAGACTGGCGACATTTTGCCTGATGTCTGAAATTTCACTGTACTCTGTGAATGAGACAATACTATTACTATGTGCATTTGCATTTGTCCATGTCTCTCTTGTTTAATGTTTCCATTACAGGCAGACTACTGAAAAAGAATAGAATTTATGAAAGTAAAACAACAAGGAAATGCAGTAAGCATATATGTGTGTCTAAGGTTTGCAAAAGACGAACTGAATGTTTGACAGTGCTTCTGGCACAATGTTCTGTGGATGGCCGAGACAAAACATAGACTCTTTGGCAGAAATGTGCAAGACTGCATTTGAAGGAGAAAAACACTGCACAATAATACCAAAAACGTAGTTTGTCCATGAAGCATGATAGAGAAAGCATCATAGTTTGGGATTGCTTTGCTGCCTCAGTACCTGTAAAACAGCTACAGTATCATAGAGGAAGCAATGAATTCAAAATTGTACAACCAAGAAATTCTACTCGTGAATTTCAGGGAAGCTGTCCATTACTTGAAACTGAATTGAAGCTGGATGATTCAGCAAGATAATGACCTGAAACACAAAAGTAAATCAACAACAGTATGAATTAAACAGATGAAACTGTGTTCTGCAGTGGCCAAATCAGACTCCAGGAATTTCGTATTTATCAATGAACATTGTGTCTTATAGCCCAACTTCAGTTTTGTTAGGATTAATAGTCTAAAATTCCTCTTAACTGTTTTGTAAGTCTGATCAGCATTTACAGGAAATGTGTGGTAGAGGTTATCACTGCTGAAGGAGGTTGGTTGATCCAATTTTGTCAGATTTCTATTGTTCCTGGCAAAACATATTAGTTGTTGTTCCCCGATTGTCATTCACCTTTATACAATCAGCTTTCTAGGTAGCCTTAGACCTCATTAAGGATGTTCTGAGCGATTAAAGACGCAATTTCACATTTTTATAACAGTGAATTTAAACAAACTGATTTCCTTAAGAATTTAAATTACAAGGAAATATAAAGGGTTCACATACTTCTTCTAGTGTGCACTGTGAATATTTAAACAATGCATTCAGCATTAATAAGAACTGTAATTGTTGTTTTTTTTACTAGTTTAAAAAAAAATGTTCTTGCCTATTATTGTGACCAGACCACCTTTTTTATGAGTAATCAGGACACAAATCTAGGTAAATTCAAAGTGTTCCGATACTTTTTCATGCATCTCTCCAATCCTATTAATGATTTTAATTTGAAGAGAAAACTCTCTAATTAACAATATTATGAAGCATTCATTTCTATTTTGATTTTGAAAGTGAAAGAAAGGAAATAAGTGAAAACTCAAAAGGTACTTTAAGATCTGAGGTTAATTCAGTGACAATTGTATAGCCTTTAGTACATACTCTATTTTCTTATCTGAATTTTTACACTTTATTGACGTAGAATACTCAAACATTATTTAACTACCTCCAAGGGATTATTGTACCAATGAACAAAGAAAGACGCACAAACAAAAGTAACACAAAGTTGACAAGTATTAACACTCTTGGACATTTAGCACTTGTATCCTTAGTGAATGAACAGAATGATTTAAGATACCTGTCCAGCAATAAAAATGTTCACCATGTTTTAGTTCCTCACCAATTCATCACAAGTGCATTTAAGTGAGCTATTAGAGCTGCCAGCAAAAGTATTGTTTGACGTTTGTAAGCATAGTCAGCAATCAATAACTTTAATTCTGTGCCATTTGCTCCTTTAGGATTTGACACACCATCCTTTACTTTATTCAATTTCCTTACAGCAATGGAAAGAATGGTTTTGAACCAATGCCACGAAGCACATTAAAGTGTGAATGAGTGGTCATTTATATAGTGAGGACTATATCATTTTGACATTCATTTGCAAAATTAATAGTAAATATTGATTGAAGTTTTTCGTAAAGACCAGATTTACAATGCACACCTTCACACTGAGGCAGGCACTTTCCTCAATAAATAGTGCAGCGTCATCAGTTTGCAGTGATTATAAGATTAATGCAAATTATTTTTTAACGGAAAATAATTAATAGCTGACCTTTACAATTCTGAAAATGTGAATCTTTTCATTCGAAGTAAAGATTGTACAGAAGCTCATTAGTTATGCAAATTGCTTCGTCTTCTAATTGCTTCTCTTTTCAGTGCTGTATAGAGAAATAATGGATAAAGTTACATATGCTGATGTGCATTTTATGTTTCATGTGTATGGTCATTTTATGTCAGGCAAGCTTTTGTGATTGTTAGTATTGTACTATGTGTTTATCCATTTTAGTCTCATGCAAAGAAGATAATAACAGCAAGTTTAAATAAGTATGGGCAGCCAAGGTTTGCCTCCTGCGTCATTCAAGTGTGAAGTTTACATGTTCTCCCCATGTCTGTGTTGGTTTCCTCTGAGTGCTCCAGTTTCTTCCCACCATCCAAAGACACGCCAGTTAGGTGAATTGGTAATGCTAAATTGGCCCTAGTGTGTATTTGGTGTGTGTGTGTTTGCATTTTTGCCTTGTGGTGAACTGGCACCCTGTCCTGGGTTTGTTCCTGTCTTGCACCCTATGCTGGATGGTATAGGCTTCAGCACCCCCGTGATCCTTGTCTGGGTTAAGCGAGTTAAAAAACGGCATAATGTGAATTAATATTACTTTACTTTACTTGGAGTTCACTTGCAAAATATGAATAATAGCATTGTATTTTAATATAATTTACCCATAAAGCAAGTTCAGAAAAATAGATTATTATAAAATAATGTCTGAGGTGGGCTGGCGCCCTGCCCGGGTTTTTGTTTCCTGCCTTGTGCCCTGTGTTGACTGGAATTGGCTCCAGCAGACCCCGTGACCCTGTAGTTAGGATATAGCAGGTTGGATAATGGATGGATGTATGGAAAATAGTGTCCAATATGAATTGAATCCTGTAAGCAATTTGAAAAACAACAATTTTAAAAAGTAAAATTTGAGTTACTTAGCAAAATACTTTTACTTTAAGAAAATAACTGCCTTATTGCACTCATTTTATTTGAAAAAAAAAGTACTCATATGTAAAATTAAATGTGTACTGTACTTCTGTCTTTTTATGTATGAGAAATTCTGGAAACATTGTATAGTGCATATTTAAAGATATTCCCATGCAGAAGCACGTACAATTATGTTACAACCTAACAAGGCACAATCTAATATTAAGTATCCAGAGCTTTGTGTGTCATTAACCCCTGCCGAAAAAAAGTAACATCGTGAAAAGACGCTTAACTTAATAAAATAATCAAAAGATGCATGCAGTATTAATTTGTTAGATTATTAGCATATTTGCACATCAATATAGTGACTGAATTACTGGAATAGTTAATTTATAAGCAGATAAAAAAGCAACATTTATCTCAGTTTCATCATTAACACTAAATATGCTGATCTAGTTTTAGTTAAATTTGCACAAGGCTTATGAATCATTGACTTTTACTAACAAGGTAACAGATGCTGTTAAACTGTTAACAGTAGCCATTATTGTTTATTCTGGCAAGTTATACTCCAGCATCATTTTCACTCGTGCTCTAACAACACTTGAACATTATCACACTAAACTTGATGGATCACAGGGAAAATACATCGAGATGGTTTTACAGCCAGAGATAAGTGAAATGCACTTGGAAACAGCCAGGTGGCTCCATATGTCCTTGTTTTTTTTATTCTTCTCTTCACATTCGTCATCTTGTTCTTTTGTTATCTAGGTCCATGTTTTTAAAGAGCTTTACTTTAACATTAGATTGTTGTGATTATTGGACAGAAAGAAGTTGCCCTAAACCACAGACATTTAATCACAGGGCACACTCACATACACAGTCACCCACTTACTCACACGGAGCTAACTGGAAGTTGCAAATGAACCTAACACACACATTTTGAGATAAGGGATAAAAAACAGTAATAGTGAGAACCCCACACTGGCATTGGAAGAACAAGTAAACTCCATTCAGAGAATGACCTTTCTAGAACCTTGATGCTCTAATGTAGTAGGGTCAATCACTTTGACATTCTGTTGCCAAAAAGTAGTTTACATATTTGAGGTAAGGTACCATTTTCAGGTAAAGCACACAGAAGCTGTGAGGTAAGCAGTTACAGTCACTAATTATGGTGCTAGGGAGTAACAACCTGTTGAATATTGATTGACACATGCAAGTAAGAATTTTATTGTACTATATTCAGTTGACAATAATAAATCTGTACACCTATTTGTGTCTAAAACGATACAGTTCATCAAAACGTTTATGCCCATACAATGAGATCACATGTAATGGTTTCAGTATGAGTGGCTTGTTGTTTATCAATATCTTCATATTTGGATTTACTTAAGTGCCATAGAGTGCTACCCTGAAGAAAAACTAATAATATACATATGGATACAGTAAGTATGTACAGAAATGTGTAGTTCTCATTAAGTAGCTATCCATACCCATCTGCTTGCAAGACATTACTACTCAAAGAACCAGCCTTTCCATTTTTAGAAACCTCATATTTGCTGAATCAAGTTTCATGATGACAAGTTGTTTGTTAATGAACAAAGCAAAGTGGCCATCTGTTAATTGAGTTTACATTGGGATGGGAGAATTTGGTGAATTTTAAAATGAAAAAACACAATCCTTAATTTTCATAGAGTAAAAACTCTTAAGGAAATTACGTTACATTAAGTTATGACACTATAGAGCTAAGGCAAGCATATTGAAAGTACCCGATCAACAATGAAACTGTCAAGCCACACGGAACCACAGGTTACATTCACCTGCTGCTGTGGTTCTAAGTTTAATACATATTAACTTTTTTGTGTGAATGTTTTTCAATGTTTTAAAGAAACTGAATATACAAAATAGAAAATGTCTCAGAAGAGACAGCTAGTCCTGCGTCAAACACTGACTGAGACATTACTGTTTGATTTACACATCAGCTTAATCTCTTCATGGAAACAAAAATCACATAATCATTTTATGCAGATTACATTTATTTTATATTTCAGTATATTTTACAAATTCTTTTTTGTCAAACACTAGTGTAATTCTTACTTTTTGGCAAATGTGGTACAGTATTCTGCTTGATAACCACAGACTTAAAAGACAAAAAAGTAATAGTGACTGAAACATAATGGTAACATTCTTTTTGTTTGTTTTATGCTTAGAGTTTATATGTTTCTTTAAATCACACACAAGTTTTTAGTGTTATTTTAGAGTATTCAACAAGTATGCTGTACCTTATTTTAGTTAGTATGACAAGCTGGATTCTTCATCCAGAACGACTGTATGTACAGTATAATTCTGGACCAATTCATTCTCAGCTTTTCATTCTTTCATCAGCTTGGAGTATTTTACATATGAATCTATATAGTCTATATACTCAAAAAGATGTTAGGTTTTGTAAAAGGTCACTGCCATAATCAAACATAGCTTTCAGTTTAAAAAAAAACATTAAAACATTTTATTTGCACTGTTATTTAGATTTATGACATGTACCAGGCAGAGGATAATAAAACCATATTCCTGTGTTCAGGAGCCAATAAACTTGAATACATGTTTAATTATTACACTATGACTATATATATATATATATATATATATATATATAAAAGTAAAAATGTAGCCATTGTTTACTGTACGCTACATACTGCCTGTAACTGTGCAGTGTAAGTCTGAGAAGCAAATGAAACAGATTAATACAGTAATAACATCTCACTTTCCTTTCAGGGTAAACAAGTGGAGTCCAAGATGGCCTCAGGCTTTCTTCCACTTCATACTGCCAAACAAAAGAAAGTGTCATCTTAAAGAAAAGGATAACATGTGATTTGTTTTGATGGACTTTTACTGTATGCCTTTCAACCTCAAACTAAAAGTGCCCTAAGACCTTCATGCATTTGTTGAACTTGTATTCTTAATCAGGATCAGATACATGCCGGGAAATATGATTAAATGCATTCTTTACACATTTCTGCTCTGAAGAATATCAAACAGTCCAAAGTTTTCTTGATTATTATTATTAGTACATATACCATTTTAGTATACCATAGGTAAAATTATTTCTTTCGTATTTAATTGATCACTATTTTTTTTAATTTAATTTGTAATGATGCAAAAAACAAAGGTGATATCCTGGTGTGCACCATAGTGGCGGTCCATTTACCTAACATGAGCAATGTTTTGTTACATCTCCTCTTACTTACTACTCTCATTTCTTTGGCCTTTTGTCCTCCAGTTAGTTACAACCTTGCCTCGTAATACAATCCCAACTCTAAACGCACTGATCAGGTGAAGCTCAGAAGTTCCTTCTGGGGTTATAAATTACATAGCACTCAGAAATTACAGCACCTTCCTAGAAACACCACCCTCTTAAGGCATCCCTACAGTTCTGCACCCCAGTTCTCCCTTAAAGAGCATGATCTCTGCTTCCTCACTTTTCACCATCTATATGTGTGCTCCCAGAGTAATTAACTATGTAGTCCTACTCATTAGGTTGAGTATAGCACCTCCTATTGGTGATAGTGTAGTGATACTGGGAAGCAGCTAATGTCTCCCTTTGCCCAACTCCTATCCTCCACTAAGTTTCCAGTTGCAGTCCCTAGAGGGCCCTCCATTACAACATACAGACTTTGGGGCTATTTCTGCTGTCTGTAATACAATAATTGTTATACTAATACCAAGCTACATAGCCAGGAAAAGTCTTGAGAATTGTTTGAATTGATCCCTAGAACGCTACAAACAAGTGAATGAATGAATATAGCTACCGTGAA
Source organism: Polypterus senegalus (assembly GCF_016835505.1). NCBI lineage: Eukaryota > Metazoa > Chordata > Cladistia > Polypteriformes > Polypteridae > Polypterus > Polypterus senegalus. The sequence goes on from NC_053154.1 coordinate 281,231,598, forward strand.
AAAAATGATCCAAATGAAAATATATTAAAAAAAATAATGAAGCACCAAAACATTTGTAGATGTAGAAAATATGGGCTGTGTGGAAACCGTAACTGTACTGGTTCATTTTAAATGCTCAGATGGATGAGACATTTTTATTATTTGCTAGTGACTATTCCAACATTATGAACCCTGTAAAAAATTTGTAAAATGCTTTACAAATGTTTGCTTTCATCCAATGCACCTTGACAAAAGTAAGTGCAAATTAATCAATTAAGTTTACATCAACATTGGCAACCATCTGCAAAAAATATATAAGTAAATATGCCAATGAAAACATACATAAATAAATAGTTAACTGTTTAATAAATTGATTGAAATAATATAAATTGTGGACAAAAGTATTCTCCAGTTCTCTGGAGGTAAGGATTTATCCTATCTATCTATCTATCTATCTATCTATCTATCTATCTATCTATCTATCTATCTATCTATCTATCTATCTATCTATCCATCCCAGTAGCTCAGAGTTTCTTGAATGGTAATATGGCACACTCTCATTTCCTTTCTGAGCCTGCTCTCAGGGCTGAGATGAGGATTTCTGGAAATTTTGTTAATTCACCTAGAGAAGAAGTACATTAAGCTAAACTGCATCTCTTTTTCTCTTATACTGCACATGCAAATATTTTTTTAACATGCACCCCAGTCAAATTTAATAGAAATAGTTGTTATAAAAGAAATGGAAAAGTAGTGAGGTACGTCAATGCAGTGGTTAGCTGTCTTACGCCTCCAGTATCATGGGCTGTATTCCCAAACTGGGCACCCAAAAGTGTCTTTTCAGAAACAGTTGCTGCTAAAATTGAGGATCTGCAGGGTTCAATTTTAGTTTAACCCTGCCTTTTTATTTGACTATTTTATATATAACTATAGTTAGTTAACATTTATGTTCAATTTCAAACGTGGAATACATTGGAATATTAGACTTCTTATATCTGCAATGCAGTCAACTATAACAAAAAATGCAAAAAATAAAGAAAAAGCAGAAATAAAAGTTTCTCAGGACAATTAGAAATATTAAAATAATCTACTAAAACATGTACAGACTAAAGAAAAGTGATTTGAAAAGTAAATGTAAGTTGTCCAATAAATGCGAAATAGTTGATCTTTTATGCATCTTGAACATTATTTCATGTTACTATTTGTAGATGACATAAAATAAGGTGGCTTAGTAGAGACCCTATAATTAACAAAAATCCTATTGATGCTCTGGGATAATATTCAGACACAAATACCCTTTATTTGTAGCAAATTACATTTATTGTAAATAAGTACAAAGTTGTTGACACATGAAGTAAAAATATATTGGATATGGGTCTACAACTACAACGTGTGCCATATGAGAAAGACTAGTACACTTGCCACTGTTTTATATTCGATAGAGAACACAAGAGATTAAACAGGCCTGATGAAATTCTGATTTTTTTTTTATTTTTATAAGTTATATTTAAACTGTATATTGCAATGTGCTGCCACATTTGAAATACTGGATGAATCTGGTGTCAGTATATTACAATTATCCTCTTTTTATCATTAGCAAAGAAATGGCAATTTAAATATGTACGATGGATTTCACTTGTTAATTTCAAATGTTTTCTTGTATTAGAACATTGAGTCGCTAGTACAAGCAAGTTAAGGGTACATTTTACACCATTGTTAGGAATTACACACTCACCAGCCACTTTATTAGGTACACCTGTTCAACTACTTTTTAACACAAATATCTAATCAACTAATCACATAGCAGCAGCTCAATGCATTTAGGCATGTAGACATTTTCAAGATGACCCACTGAAGTTCAAACTAAGCATCATATTGGGGAAGAAAGGTGAATTAAGTGACTTTCAACATGGCATAGTTGTTGGTGCCAGACGGGCTGATCTGAATATTTCAGAAACTGCTGATCTACTGGGATTTTTACACAAAACCATTTCTATGATTTATAGAGAATGGTCTGAAAAAGGGTAAATATTCAGTGAGCGGCAGGTGTCTGGATGAAAATACCTTGATGATGCCAGATGTCCCAGGAGAATGACCAGACTGGTTCAAGAATATAGAGAGGCAAAAGTAACTCAAATGGCTTCTGGTGGCTACTAAAAGGAGTGTAGCTCAGATCATCTCAAACTGGTTTCTTGAACATGACAAAGAGTTAAATGTATTCAAATGACCTCCACAGTCACCAGATCTTAATCCAATAGGGCACCTTTGTAATGTGGTGGAACAGGAGATTCACATCATGGATGTACTGTGTGATGCTGTCATTTCTATATGGACCAAAATCTCTGAAGAATGTTTCCAGCACTTTGTTGAATGTATGCCACAAAGAATTACCGCAGTTCTGAAAGCAAAAAGAGGTCTAGCACAACACTAGCAAGGTGTACCTAAAAGTGCTGAGTGTATATTCACATAGACAACTAGGCTCATAGAACTTAGTTGAAGTAGCACTTTCAATACCAATATTACCAATATAAATTGGAAAACACAAGCATTGCTGGTAGGAATAACCATTTTGTAACCTAAACAATTCATATGTTCAATAGTCAGAGCAAATCTTATCATCTTTAGAAGTGTTTACGGACTTTTATAATGGAGCAACTGATTTGCTAGGGTCACACAGAGAGTCAGTATTAAAGATGGAGATGCCAACCTTGTTATTTACGATGAACGGTGCTTACTTATTAAGGCCACTTTTTTAAAAAATTAAGAATTGACTAGTAAAAGTAAAGATGAAATTTTAAAGACAACCTTTGTTCATACTTAATCATCGTTTTTTATGTACAGACACTTAATAAGAAGTCAGCCAGGGTGAAGCCTAACTTATTCCGTCTTTGTTACCAATATGTCAAAACAACTAACTGAATGCTAACACACCGTAGCGATGTACTCAGTATTTTCTGTTGAATTACCTGCATAATTTACGATTTAGATTCATTTTAAAGTACTGCCATGACTTGCACTTGCCAGACCCCTTTTCCTCAATGAGCCCCATGATATCGATTATACGGGTCTTCTACGCACCCATGGGTACAGCGCGACAGTGACGTCAGGGTTCTCAGTCAGATGTTTGGCAAAAAAGCCGGAGTCCGACATTTACTCGATATCACGAGAAAAAAGGAAAAGCCCACACTGTGGAAACTGGGGACAGAGTCAGATGTGCTTTCATTCCTCTCGAGGGACTTAAAAAACAAGAAAAATAACGTTAAATTTGCGGATACAGCGACATTCCGATTTTATCCGAAGGAGTACAAATTGCAGTTACTTGGATGCCAGACTGTAATACATCCAGTGCTCTGCTTCACGCCCCCTTAACATTCTGAACTTTGTTAGCTTTAAATCATGCGTTTCTTACTTTCCCGTTATATCCATAACGTGGAATGGTGTTGATGCGGGCAGTTCGCTGTTAAATGATCTCCATCTGCAGCATTGACGAAGGTGCGCAGGTCTAGTTCCCCTGCGAAGTCGGCAACTGCTAAAATCAAATTGGGCAACATTGTTCAAAAGACAACATTGCGGACCTGATCTGCTTATACATTTTAAACAATTATTGACAGTGCTGAGGTGCAGCAAGAAACATCAGTTTTATAATTTGGGAAGAGGGAGACGAGAAACGACTCTATCCCTCAAGTGATCGGAGTTCTGGGAATCTGAAAACGTTATGACTAGGGAGTCGCGACTCCAGTCTCTGGTTTTACAGTAAAAGCGAGCTTACACATCACGGTGCGCTCAGACTGAAGCGGGCAAGCGTGAGCCGGGCAAGGCAAGGCACGGCTCTTCAGAGAACCCTCTCTCTTCGTCACACCACCCTGCTACGCTCCACATTCACTCAGAATCGTTCTAATGTGCGTCCAGAAGACGGGTGGACTTTATACGGTTACACGGTGCTGTCTGATGGCTGAGAACCTGGAATGAATCAGTGGATTAAGTTGAAAGCGCAACGGTGCAGTTTTTGTGGGAAGTAAATACATTTTTTAAAAGGATCCGCCGCTTGGTTCGACTGAATGGATCTTGGTTGGAATAGTTTGGATTGGTTTGGAAGGTCTAACTTCTAATGCATTTTGGAGCGACGCCACTTTCCCTTAAATAAAACTCGAGTTCACATAATATTCATCGGATAAAGCTTTACACATCGCTAAGCAATGATGTTGGCTACTTTCTATTTCGTTTTGCCTTTGCTGGGTAAGTATAATAATTCTGTATTACAATAAAGAATCACATCATGTCACTGCTGGATTGTAATAATTGTTTTACAAGGAATAATTGCACATTGGCGCACTCATAGTTTTATAATAGAGTTAAAGGCATATACTCTGTCAGACAGGCAGATTCCTGTAGTCGTCTCTAACAAGATAGGTAGCTTTTTAAATTGTCCGAAAGAAAGATAAGACACGCGCTAATATTATCCAATTGTAAAATCATTTTCGAAAAGCTGTAAAGTTCTCATTGATTAAATAACAAATATCTTTAAAAAATTATAATATGTCCTGCAAACGGTGTATATCATTGTATAAATGCAAAATTAAAAAATAAATAAAAAATAAGTGTTCACCCTCACTGTCAAAGGTGAATCCAGTCTCATATTGTCATTGCAGCGTACCGTCGCTTAAATGGCTGTTCTGGTTATTGTCTTACAGTAATACACTTGTAAGTTGCATTGGATAAACGCTTTTACATAAATAACTGCATGCGCAATATTGTCTATACACGTTCATCTTACAAAAATTAAACATCTTTTCATATTCATTTATATGCAAATATTTTGGGTGAGGTATAAGAGAACATTTATACATGAAAGTCGTACTTTTAAAAGTATGTAAGTATATATGGTAACGCAGCGAGTCAAATGTTTAAACAATGGTGTCCTTTGGGTCCGTTTGACTCTCCTAAGCGACAGTGCCGAAATAGGCTTTCTTTTATTGGAGTTACATCGAATAATTGCACCTTAAGCTTTTTTATGTTGCTGTATATAATATAGAATCTTTGTTTGTTTCAAATGCCTTATAAGATAGGCAAAGAAGCCACGATAAGTAAAACTTTTCCATTAATATATTTTTTTTCTTAGCTGCACTCACTATTGTCTAATGTACCGAATATTTTAAATGATTATACCTGGTGAATATATGCACGTCTGGGTACTTAAGAGTGTTAGATAAAAGTTATTGTTTAGTGTTCCAATATTGTTGTACCAAATGGTGTGATCCAGGTATAACATTTACGGGTTATTTGTACCTTCTGTGCCCGATCCAGCATACAACTGCACACACCGGCTACCCTAGACGTTTAACTTAAATTTTGCATATTTTGATACAAATATGATTTAAAAAAAAACCCTGTGTTTCCCCATGTGTTTGAACCTATGTGAAACGCACCCCCGTTTCGAATGCGTTGAACAAGTAAAGGTATTTGTATCAGATCCTTGCTGACCGGCTAACTAACGACTGTTGATCTCATCCCCAGATGCGGTGTTGTCGGCTGACTCGACTCTGATGCCGGGCTCTGCCCGACTGGACTGCGTTAAGGCGAGTGAGCAGTGCCTCAAAGAACAGGGCTGCAGCACCAAGTACCGAACGCTTCGGCAGTGCGTGGCCGGCAGAGAAGGCAATTTCAGCATGGTGGCTGGGCCAGAGGCGAAGGACGAGTGCAGAAGATCCATGGATGCCCTCAAACAGAGCCCACTGTACAACTGCAGGTGTAAAAGAGGAATGAAGAAAGAGAAAAACTGCCTGCGGATCTACTGGAGTATTTACCAAAGTTTGTTGGGTAGGGTGTACTTTACCATGTTTTGCTTGTTTATATAGTATTGCACATCCTAGCTTATTTTCACATCGGCCACTTAGTTTTATGTTGGTGGACAGCACTCTAACAGATAACCCAGAAGTTTGGATAGCAAAAAATAAATGAATGGCTCCTCCCACCCCACCCCACACCCCCCAACAAGCACATACTTTTTCAAATTTTCCGTTACTCTAATTATAGTTTATAAAACCGGTCAGATGGTTATTGAGGTCTGTCTTTGTGTAGTCTGTGGTGCTCACCCATAACGTGTGCTAAGACCTCTGGCCAAAAGAACTTAAGCTACTCACGACCAAACATTAACTTTCTAATGTTCATTTTTATTAGTAAATACATCATTCTTTTTACTACTGCAATGTTTATGGCAGTGTAACATACACTTTTGTAATGAAATCTGTATAAACTATTTCACTCTGGCAAACAGATTTCTTTAGAGCACCTTAATTCTGTCCTTACTGGACCTGTCACAATTCTCTGTTGTCAATACAGAAACAGATTAGTGAATGTGCAGCATTTTTAGATATTTGTTCAACAAGCAGAGCTAAACTATTCACTGTTGGATGACTAATGTTTTGTACAAAATGCATATCCAGATTTTGTATAAATGAAGTAAACGGTTACATTTTATCTTAAATTAATTCTCAGCTATATTTAATTTTGTAAAAATGATTGCAACTAGCATCTGCTCTAATGCTTTTATAATCTTTACATATGTAAATCCCACAAAGAAGTGCAATTACTTACCTATCTTCATGTTATTCAAGAAGAATTGGTATTCTTTGATATATTTTGTTTATAACGAATTATCTTTAAAACCTAGTCAAAATAAGCATAAATTAAACTTTAATACATTAGAAGATAAACAGACAAGAGTATATCTATTAAATTGCCTTTCTTTTTTGTAACAATAGTATGAGGGTTTAAAGTTCTGCTCTATTATAAACTTGTGTTTATTTTTTGATTTGTATCACAACAATGAAGAGCCACAGATGAAAAGTTTTAAATTATTTCACCAACTGAACATGGAAAAGTGAATTCTTCATATTTCTTCTAGCACATGATGCAGGTAAAATATAAATGATAGAAGCAGACAGGGCTTTTGATTCATTTGACACGGTGTGCAAGCATGTGTCATTGTTCACTTGTAGACAGTTGTTGATTTTCCAGGATCCCATAAACCAACAGCAGACCAGTAGGTTTTATTTTGTTAGCATTATAAAGACTAATGGTAACCAGTACATTTAGTTTGTGAAACCTTAAAGGAAAAAGCTCAAATAAATTCCTTTTCAACCAATGAGGAAGTAATTTCTCTTCTGACAATCTAAATATTTGTGTTGTAGGAAATGATTTACTGGAAGATTCCCCATATGAACCAGTGAACAGCAGGCTTTCTGATATATTCCGATTAGCACCAATCATTTCTGGTAAGAAGCATTATGTGTTTTTGCTTTATGAATCTTATTTCGTGGGTGCTTAATATCATATAAACAAAAAAAAGGGAGCGAATGCTCAGGTACAAACAATAAGTGACACTGCCGTTTAAATAATTGCATTTTGAAACTGTGTTTTATCTTTAAATCCGAAAGTGTTTCGTACTGAGGTGTAAGCACTGTATGTACAGGATATTTTTTAAATTTGGAAAGGTATTTTATTTTGATATGACTATAACTGAAGGCACCTTTTCCAAAATGTTATTCATGTTGTTTTACTCATTATTGAAATAATTATTAGTAGAGTACTTGACAATAGAATGGCTCTGACCATATGTTACATATATATTATATGAATGACGCTAAAAAGATTTTATTTGTAGCTTGCTGGAACACATATGCACTGTAAACTCTGATGTTAAAACAAATGCCTTATAAAATTTGTAATTTACTAATAAGCATCCAATGATAATACTTAATTTGCTTCACAAGAGCAGAATAAATATCTAGGATCTGCAGTGAAAGTATTGCTTTAGCCTGTAGGTGGCAATCTGATTCCTGGTCTGGAGTCTTAGAAAGACACAACAGAGAGAAATCTGATCTTAATAATTACCTGCCAGCTCTCTTATGCTGGATCAGAAGGTATTTTGTCAAATGGCCGGGTGTGCAAATGGCATATGCGTTTGGATGCTTTTACATATTGTCTTTAATGATTTAGAATAAGAGTTTTTTTATCATTATTGGCAGCAGTTTACTTACAACATTACTACGTAATGAGAAATTTTCTGATGTGGTGTCAGCCAGTTTCCAAATAAGACTTATTCTTGGTGGTACTTTTTTAGATTAAAAGTATTGAAGGCATATTTTATGTAATGTGTCCAGTGAAATTCAATGCGAGAAAAGTATAGTATAATCAATCAAGCATTTACAATCTATCTTAATGGTTTGTCTTTTAAATTAAAAGTTAATAACTGTTTGAGCAGTATGTGACTAGCATTGTAGTTATGTAAATTAAATTGATTTACTGCAGACAAAATATTAAACAATTAGAGTGTTGAAATAACTCTCCTCTAGCATGTATTTCAAGCATACGCTACATATATTTAGTTTGGTTTGCCGAATCAGCCTCTTTTTTTATTTTAGGTAGTTTTTCAAGTGGGGTTTGCAGATTCATCAAAATGAAAATCAGTCATCTCATAACCTTCCATATCTAGTGTTTTTAAATCACACATACTCCTAAAGCAATTTTATATTTTAAAATCTTATTTGATACAGCAATGCCTGCTATATAAATGGTTCATGAGAAGGAGCTCTATAAATCTAAAATACAATTACAGAGTCTGTTCATATTACTTTGCAGCATATCACACTTTATTGAATAAAAGCACAGAGGAGGAGCGTGAGAAGCTTGGTGTAATTCTGCATTCTCCTGGGATGTAATTCTTCCAGTAATTGCATGCATTGGTGTAATACTGAAGGAGAAAATCTGATCTAATTTTGTGTAGCTGGAAACAAACAGGATAAGAGAAAAAAATAATATGAATAGATCTGTTCATCTGCGGGGGACTTGATTTGCTTTCAGTAAAACAGATGAGAAATGTAAAAGCGCATTATTTGAGCCACATAATTTCAGTGGCTGTAAGATAACAGCAGAGTTTTGTTATTGCGTGTAAGAGTGTTTATTTATAAGGAAAGCACAGGGTTTCTTCTTTATGCAGTATAGCACTGAATCAGAGCAATCAGGTTATCATACCAAAATGTAAGATATCGATGTCTACTAGCTAGAGCACTATCAGTCAGAGATCTTTGTTACCAATACCAATTCCAATATAAAGAGTCTGTGATTTCTGATAACGGATATCAGTGACTGATAAACAAAACCTGCACACCAAGGTAAAGATGAAGTCATATATAGTCTAAGCATTTATGCTCATTATCTGTGGTGTTATTGCTTTTTAAATGGAAGAGAAGGTTTACTATTGTGTAAAGAAAAGGCAGATCACGGAACCTTTGCTGGATATTGTGAAATAGATTCTAGTTAAGTTTTAAAAAACAAATCTTTTAACACTGGAATTGTGTACAATATATATCTGATGTATATATTTATTCTGTTAAAACAAAACAGGCTTACCTACCGTATGAAATCTGAAGTTTTCTCAACTATACTTCCCTCCACTCCACTGGTGATCATGCTGTTTGTGTGTTTACTGAATCCTGCATGTTTTTAACGAAATCCATCACTCAGAATGCCGGTGCTTGATTGGCCCATGATCAATGTCACTTCTGCCAATTCCTATTAAAGCTATTGAGCCCCATTATCACCCGATCAGATTTTCCATGTGATTATTTAGTTGGGCTCTGCTACTGAAAAACTACTACCTAGTAAAAAGAGCACATTTTATCATAGTGTTGCTATTAATTTTTTGTATTCATTTAGTCTCTAAATATATAGTTTCAACCATTTTTCGAGCAAAGTATATCCCAATATAATGAAAATGATCACAAAAGTTTAGAAATATTAGGTATGGTTATTTAACTGTACATAGTACTATGGTGTTGTACCCCGTTAGCCATTATGAAGGTAGTGAGAAGTCAAGCAAAATGGCACCTTTTATTGGCTAACTAAAAAGATTACAATATGCAAGCTTTCGAAGCAACCTAGGCCCCTTCTTCAGGCAAGATGTTACAAGACTTTTAATACAAGATCTTGCCTGAAGAAGGGGCCTAGGTTGCTTCGAAAGCTTGCATATTGTAATCTTTTTAGTTAGCCAATAAAAGGTGCCATTTTGCTTGACTTCTCACTAACTGTACATATAAAATGAAAATATACAGTATATGACATATATTAGGTACAAATAGTAACTCTGACTTCCTTTCATATTCCAAAGATATTAATGGTAGGTTACTTAAAATGTTGTCCCACTTGAGTGAGGTTAGATGTATGCCCTAAGTGATTCAGAATTTAGTGGTTTATTCAGGCTTTAGTACCTGCCCTGTGCATGAAGTTGCCATATGTGAGGAAATACTCTGCTGGAAAAACAATGTCACAGGTAAGGGGTAAACCACTGAATGACCTCTGAAAGTACGAGTTCCTCACTGGCAACATGAGGTGATCTTCATATGCTTGTGTAGGTTGTCAGTACTCACTAGGGGGCAGTCAATCTGTCAGGACAGGTGCTGGTCAAAAAAGGGCAATAATCTGGGAGTGCAAATGCAAGAGAGAGAGATAGATTGAGAGGCAATGACAGCTGAAAAGGAATTTGAGATGATACCCTCATGACTGTATGGCCCAAGTGTCTCATTAGGTGCCAAATGTGCCTCTTTACTTTTTGAGAAAGGGAAAGAAAGATAGAACATGTAAAGGTTATAAGACGATCTCAAGATCTCTTTGCTTGTAGGTAGTGGCACAATAACCTTAGCTGCGGAATCTGGGGCTGGGTTTCCCATTTACGGTCAAGATCAAGGAGGACTTTCAGATTGTTAATACTTCATCAGCTACTGAGGCAGTATACACTTGCCCATTTAAATGAATAGGCAACTGAATTGGTGCCAGGGCACTGTGAATCTCTAGAGAAGGATAATTTTGGCTATGGGTTTTAGTAAGAGTCACGAGATTTGTGTGAAAAATAGGTTTCTATGGGAATTGTTTGTAATACTTTGGAGTTGGATAAGTGGGTGAGCTATTGCATCGAACAGACAGGGATTTAAAAGGAGACACAGTATGGCTGCAAGATTGTGTTTCCTTCTGTTTCCTTTTACTTTGTGTTTTAAATAAGCATGTAATTTGTAAATATGTATATATTTTGATGAATAAATATATCAGTAAAAATGTTGTGTAAGAACAATTTTCAATAAATATAATTTATGCAGGAATAGACGATATTCCAGTTAACCCAGCATACCTGAATAAATTCTTCTTCCAGTATTGATTTTGAGAAAACTGTTATACCAGTATGTTTAGAATTAGGGGGGAGTTACAAACACTTTTAAACACAAAGCGCAAAATATTTAAATCAGTGCTTGCAAGAGAAAAAAGAGAACGATATTTTCGTTTTGTTCGTGTATATTTATTCCAAAGGTAACTTCTTTGTTTCTGGACTTGTATGTGAACTTGGTGCAATAAGGTAGCTTACCCTTTTAAGAATATTACCCCAGCGTGCTGTGCTGTTTAACCTAAAGGGTGAGTTGATGCATACAGAAAAGCAGGATCAGAAGAAGCCAAGTCTTGTGCAGTGTTTGTTTGGTGGCGGTGGTGGCAGCAGTGTAAGTAAGACATGAGAGAGGGAGAAGCCTTCCTTTTATTGGTTCAGGAGAGGCAAATACCTGCTGTTCTACTTGAGTCTACTTGATCAGTAGAGTGTTCACATGTGTTTCAATAAATAAGATGTGCACCTATGTGCGCTATTGTTCAGAAGCATATTTAATATTTGTTAAATACATTTCGGCCAGAAAAATACATGCCAGCACATTATACCAGTATCTATCAAATTCATCCGAATTTTTAATTCTACGGTACTATCATTTTTTGGCCATAGAGACCACTCCTTAGGTTACAATAAGATATTTACTTTTTCTGAATATATAAATCAAACTAATTGTGCCCTTTCAAGTTGAGATGACATAGTGGCACAGTAGTTTTTGCAGCTACCACCAAAAAAATTCTGGAGATAGATAGATACATAGAACTATTTCTCCCTAGGGATAAATTGAGCTTTTTACAGAGGAGAGCAGAGAGAGAGAGAGGTTGGGTGTTGCCGCACCCACCACCTGACGAACCATCCGGATTCAGATCTGAATGCAGCCATGCAACGGGTCACACCTCAGCACCACAGTGAAGAGTGTGAGGTTCTTTACAGTGGCTGGAGTGCCAATCCTGCCACCAATCCCCAGGTTTTCCCTGCAAATTGGAGGACCTTTTTACAGAAGTTCAATAAATAAGTAAATAACTGTACACACACTCTATGATCTGAACACATATCAAAATGACTAAAAAGTAAGAGAATTAAAAAGAAAGAAAACTTCTAGCTTGGCAGTCGCAGTCACAGTATGGAATTATGCAGGTGTATTGCTGTTGGTATAAAGGAACCCCTGTAGCTTTCCTTGACACACTTCTGCTAATTGATTTGTTAGCTGAAAGCACTCAGTGTTAGTGTGTCATGGAGAGGATGTGCAGCATTGTTCATAATGGCTCTCAGTTTTGTTTTCATTCTCTCCTTGCTGTTACTTCCAGGGGTCCAGAGTGCGCCCTATAACTGAGCTTGCCCTTTTAATTAGTTTGTTGATTTAGTGGTATTCTTCTGAAGTGATGTTACCAGCCCAGCATACAACAGTGTAGAAAATTGTCCTGGGCATCACATAGTTTTAGAAGATGTGAGGAATGTCACTTCCCACATTAAATAAACATATTTTCATAAGGAAAAAGAGCCTTCTCTTCCCTTTCTTATATAGTTCCTCTGTGTTCCAAGACCAGTCCAACCTGTCATTAATGTGGACCCCAAAGTACTTGTAGAAGTGCACCACCTTGACATCCACTCCCTGAAAAGTGATTGTAGATAGAGGCTTTTTACTGCTTTGAAACACAATAACCAGTTCCTTGGTTTTGCTGACATTAAGCTCAGACAATTCTCTTTGCACCAAAAAAAAAGTTCTCCACCTGATTCCTATACTCTGTCTCATCCCCTTTATCAATACTCCCCATAAATGCAGAATCATTTGAGAATTTCTGCAAGTGACATGAACTGATGTTATATTTATAGCTGGAAGTGTTATTGGTGCCAGGTACTGGCCAAACAACTGCAGTAAGGAATTTGCATATTCACCCTTTGTTTCCATTATTATCCTCTATAGGTTCTCATTTCCAAAGATGTATGTGTTAAGTAAATTAATAACTATAAATTAGCTCGGTACAACTGAAGATGCATGCATGTATGAGAGTGCACTTGGAAGAACTGATGCCCCTTCCACGGATGGCTCTTGCCTTGCAGTCAGTGAGCATAAAATTATATTAAGTGGATTTCTTGGGATGGATGTAAATTTCATTTTTTCACTTCTATTTCTTTTAGAAAATGATTTTAAATAACATTTTTAATATCAAAGAATGTCTAATAAAAAGTCAATACAGTGAGTGTGTACACACAGATTGTTTAAAACAGTTAACTCATTGATACAAAGCATACATTGGCAGTGATAACAAATAAGAGACAAATGACTAGTCAGTCCTTTCATCACATGTTTCAAATATAAAACCTATCGTCTTGAACTACCTATGCTACCTATTATTTGTGACATCTCATATTTGAACCATAATTTAACCATCATACAGTTTTCTTCTGTAATATGAAAGGTGCTATAAAAGACAGATAATATGGTTAATTGACAGTGCCAGGAGAGGTAGAATTCTTGACATACACAGTAATGCAAACCCTTTTCTTGTTTTTAGTTTAAGGTCTGAATGAAACCTTTATCTCTTCACATTCAGATCATAATGTCCCTAAATACAGTGTCAGCAAAATGGGGGTTGGTACTTTTTGTTTATACTCATAAGTTGGAAATAGCCCTTACATAGAGATAACTAACTAGAGGCAGAGTAAGAGAAAAGGCAAATGTTATCCATCTTCTCATTTATTGGGACAAGGACAGATGACCAAGCAAGACATTAAATATATTTAATGATACCAGCTTGGTGCCCTTTATAGTAATTTATGGTGTATCTGAATATTTAGGACAAGACTCTCATCCCTGCTATTTCAGGAAGAATCTGGTAAGTCACCTGCTTAAGGTCGCATGTGAAGGGATGTTAATATCCTTAGAAACTTGTCCTGGCAATAATATTAGTATGATGTGAAGTAATTTACCACTTTGCCTTATATATGAGCAAAATAATTAATTATCAGGTCAAGCACACAAAATATCACAAGATGCTTGATGTTAACTTGATGTTCATACTTTTGAACCAATCATAAGAAACTCAGGCAGTGACACATCTGCAGTGCCTATAGAAAGTATTCACCTCAATGGAACTTTTCACATTTTATTTTTATTCAACATTGATCTGCAGCGAATTTAATTTGGCTTTTTGGCATTGATCAACAGAAAAAAAAAACTCTGCAAAGTGATCTAAATTACAACTAGAAGATAGAAGGTAATTGATTGCAGTCAGTATTTATTAGATGTACCTTTGGTATCTTTGAAAGCTTTAAGTCTTTGTGGACAAGTCTCCACAGCTTTGCAAATCTGGACGGTGCATATTGTCTCCATTTTTCTCTGCAAAAATGTTTCCAGGTCTATCAGATTGCATGGGGATCACGATTGAACAGACGTTTTCAAGTCCTTCTGCAATTTCTTCACCTCACTCCTATATACTGTCTCATGCCCTTTATCCAGCGTTTCTCAACCTTTAAGTATTTGCGATCCGAGTTTTCATAACAGTTTTAATCGTGCCCCCGCTAACATTTTTTTGAAATGTAGATGCATATTTTATTATACCTACTTAACTTTTATCGACATTTATCTAACTCTATATTTATTGTTCTATTATCAGAATGTAGTTTAAGTTTATTTGTTTTGGTTTCAACAGATGTTTTTTTCATATTTTTGATTCTTGTTTTCTTTTTTTCACATCTTCGCGCCCCACTGGTTGAGAACCACAGCCTTTATCAATACACCCCATAAGTGTGGATCTCAATTGGACTGAGAATTTGTTCTCTGACTCTGCCGCTCTAGGACATTAATCTTGTTGTTCTTGGAGAACTGGAGGATCAGGAGGTCAGATGTACTGGCGGCTTTTAGATGTACTGACTTCCTGACATTATCTTTGCAAATGAGAGAGTTGCTGAGAGTTCTTGTTTTCTGTGGTGTGATAGTTAATTAAAAATTCATTTTGCTCCTAAAAACTTGTGTTTTGGTTGCTGCTAAGGAGCTATGTTAGAAATTTGAAAGTTTTTTTTTTCCCTTCAGAACGGAATTTAGTTTTTTTTTCCTGCATAGGAGCAAAAGTAGCTGTGTATTTGGGAATGCGTTTGTAAAAATTGCTTGTTACATATAATGTTCTTGTTATTCGTATTCAAACTAGTGTCAGCGAGGAATGGCAGTAAGCATCAGTAGCTGGCTCTGGCATCTCTGTAAGTAAATAACTGGCATCATAGAGAAGAATAGTTGTAAGTAAGAAAAAGCGATTCGTTAGTGGGATAAAAAAAGAAGACCTACAAAGAGGTAAAGAGAAAGACTCAGTGGTATGTAGGCAAGCAGCCCTTGTTAAGACACAGACTAGGCACAAGCAGCTGTAGTAGCAGGCATGAGAATAAGCAATTAACTAGCAGCAGATATTCATTAAGCGAGTTTTTCTAGATGGAACAGTTCTTACCGGTCAGGAAAGTAGGGCAGTTAAGAGGGCAGCAGCATAAGGGTACAGAAGAGTACAAGAGTTCAAAAGGTGTGAGTGAAGAGCTTTTAAGTAAAGAATAAGAAGAGCACAAAGTTAGGAGAGCAGACACAGATATGTAAAGTTCACAGAAAGAAAAATAACAGCAGGCAGTCAAGATGGAGAAGATTTTAGGAACTTAAGGGGCCAGAAGATATAAAAAACTGTAGCAGTTCTTTTATTTATTTTGGCTTAATTTTTTTTTTTAGTTTTTACATTTAAGTTCAATCATTTCATTTTAATAAAATAAATAAAAAGTCATTCAGTTTTAGTATTCCTAATGCAAATTTTAATAATGAAGCAAGTACAATGCAAGTCCTGTTGGATGTTGGACTTTTTAGATGATGGCTTGGAGAAGCCAGTTTTCTATGAGGGCTACATCTGCATGAGATACCAGCTGATCCAGGCCCTGAAGGGCTGCAGAACTGGAGGAGTTGGCTAGCCTGCGCTATACTAGAGAACTGGCTGACCTGGCCCAGGTGTATTTTAGATAGATAGTGTGCACTCCTAAAGTGGTGCAGGAAGAGGTGCCAGACCACACAGGTAGAGATTGGTGGATCACGATCACAAAGCACAAGTTAAACAAAGCCCAAACGGGCCACCTGAAAAACAGGTAGACGTAGTGCTAGTGCAAGTGGAACAAATGACATACATAAGGGTAGTTTGTCAGTTCTAAACTCAAATCCAAATTTAAAGAGTTAGGTGCTAGGCTGATGAGCTGAACTAAGAAGGTAGTCTTCTGTGAAGTTATTCCTGTGCTACGCACCAATCCAAGTAAGATTGAGAAGATTAGAAGGCTTAATGCATTGCTCAAATCTTGGTGTAGAGTAGAAGGGTATAGGTTTATGGGGCATTAGAACTCCTTTTGAAATAGATGGGACCTGTTCTACCATGATGGGTTACATCTGAACCAGAGAGACCCCAATGTGTTGGGAAGGCATATAAGTAGGTTAGTCAAGGATTGTGTAAACTAGGGTATGGGGGAGGCAGGGCCGGGGCAGATTGAGAACTGTACATGGAGGAACAAACAATAGTGTAAAAATAAAAATTCATAGCAATGTGAATTCTAATTGAACGTTTAAATGTAATGGTAAAATGAGTAATACACTAAAAATAGCTTGCCTTAATTCTAGAAGTACCAAAACTAAAACAAGTGAGTTGGAGTTATTTGTACAGGAGCATAATTATGATATTACAGCAATAACAGGAACCTTGGTAAATAACAACAATGAGGATGAGTTATAGCATAGAGAGCTAAACGTTTCTGGTTGCTGTTTACTGTATGTCAAATAGAATTTAAACGCAACTACTATTCAGTTGGATGATGAGCCCCATCTTAGGGAGGACATTTGACTTTGCCTGGAAAGCATTAGGGAAAGAGGGCTTATTTTAGGAGTTTGTTATAGATCACCTAATGCCGACAGTAATTTCAGTGCACACATTTTCTTTAATGTTATAAAGGCAAGTTTACAGGGAGATACTGTAGTCATGGAGGACTTTTAACTACCCAGATATTAACTGGGATAACCACACAAAAAGTGGAGCACAAGAGTAGGAGATGTTAGAAGTAATTAGTGACTGCTTTTTAACATAGTATGTTAAAGCACAAATATGGGAGAAGCTTCTGGATTTAGTATTTTGTAATAATCAGGATAGAATTTAAGGTGTAGACATGATTGAAACACTAGGGTCAAGTGACTATTACATAATACAGTTGTCAGTATTTTGGAAGAGTGTGGTTGGAAAGACTGAAATTGTTAAGTTTAATTTTGGTAGGGCAAATTTTGAACAAATGCAGCAAAGTAGGATAGACTGGGATAAGGTTTTAAGTGTGGAGACAGTCGAGAAGCAGTGGAACAGGTTAAAAACATTTTACATGTAATGCAGGACAAGTACATACCTAAAATTTGAAATTAGTTGGAAATTTTAAAAACACTCTGCATTTGGTTAATAAAAAGCTAAAAAAGAAGCTGCAAAGGAAAAAACAGCTTTCAGGTGTACAAGACTGATAACTCCAATGTGAATTGTAGGGTGTATGAGAACATGAGGGCAACAATGAAGTATATTAGGGAGACTAAAAGACAGTTATAGAGGAATATAGCAGATAAGGTGATTTATTTTAAAAGGACTTCATCAAAAACATAGAGACACAGTTGGAAACTTGTTAGCAGTAAATTTCACACAAAAATTAGGACTTTTTTTACACAGAAAACCATAGTCACTTGGATTAAGCTACAGAGTAGTGTGGTAGATAATAGACTTGATGTTTTTTGTAGAGGAATTATGTGTATAGGAAAGGTGAGCTTTGTTTGGCTGATTGGCCTGTTCTTGTGTAGATTGGTTCTAATGTTCTAAAACCCATTCCTGTGTAGTTTTGGATTTAGACTTGGGGTCATTAATGTCTTACTGGAAAACAAATCTTCTCCTAAAGTACACGTTTCTTGCAAACAGCATAAGGTTTTCCTCCAGGATTTCCCTGTATTGTGCTGAATTTATTTTACCCTCTACCCTCACAAGCCTTCCAGATCCTGTTGCAGAGGAGCATGCCCACAGCATGATGTTTCCACCATGCTTCACAGTGGGGATGGTATAACCAAGGTCACAAAACCTTCTTCCAGCTGTTTTCAGAGTTTCCCATGTGTGTTCTTGAGAAATCTAGCTGAGATGTCCCGTGTGATTTTGTAACAGTGGCTTTTTCTTTGTCACATTTCCATAAAGCTGCGCCTGGTGAAGCACCTGGGCCACAATTATTGTATTCATAGTCTCTCCAGTCTCTGCCATTGTAGCTTGTAACTACTTCAGAGTTCTCATAGGTCTCTTGGTAGTCTCCTTCAATGTCTTCTTGTGCAATCACTCAGTTTTTGTGGATGTCATGCCCTAGGCAGGTGTACAGTTGTGACATACTCTTTCCCTTTCTTAATGAATGATTTACATTGATTGCAGGGGATATTCAGTGACTTAAATATTTTCTTTTCTTTGTCATCTGACTTGTGCTTTTCAATCAAATTTTCACAGAATTGCTTGGAGTGTTATTTTATAGGTTAGGCCACAATATGACTCAGCACAACATGGACCTTCTGGAGAAGGTGCATTTGTACTACTATCATTTGAAATCTCTAACTGCAGGCAGGTGGTCTCCATAGTACTAATTCTGTGACTCCTAAGATTAATTGGCTGCAGCAGTGTTTATTGTGGTGTGTTATATTAAACGGGTGAATACTTATTCGATCATTTTTTTGTTTTATACTGTATTTGCAATTAATTTAGACCAATTTGTAGAAATCTATTTTCACTTTTGAGCTTAAAGTGTCTTCTCTGTTGATCTGTCAAAAAAAAACTAATTGAATCCACTTTGACTCAATGTTGTATAACAATACATCTTGAAAACTTCCAAGACCTGAATACTTTTAATAGGCACTGTAATTCTGTGGTAGTCTCAAATCTACTCACAAAAAGCATTCAACTTAATTTTCTTTTGCAAATTACCTGTTTTAGAAATGCATACAAATAGACATTGAAAGGAAATTATTGTTGTGCAGCATTTTGTTGTAGTGAATTATGTGGTACTATGTTGTATGGCCAAATTAAAAAGGCACACAATACATATTCTATAGTGGCAGAATAGGCTTCGTTTTTACGCAAACTAAAAAACACACTGGATATCACAAATTACAGACATTTTAAGACATTTCTAGGATCCCTTTTGTCTTGACTAGTTCCAAACCTAGTCTATTGAATGCATTCGACCCTGACAGTTTATGTATTTGTCTTGATTTATGTGAATAAGTGAATCCAAATATTTTTTTCATAGTTAACCTAGTTCTGCATATGAAAATGGCTACCATCACTTATCTATCTGTATGTCAAAATAAGCCTACCTCTTTTGTAGAAATAACCTAAAAAATGGCTCACTAGATATCAAAACCATGCAGTAGGGCGTGACTATATAGTATAAAATTGCAGAAGGTTTTATAACCTAGTCATTTATCTAGCTTATAAAAATGTTGGGAAAAAGCTCGATTTCATTTTGAAGTTTTTGAAGCATAGAAAATGCATTAGGCTTAGCTATGTGAGTAGGGCTTGTTTCCTGGTTATAACATTTAAAAAGTCATTTCAAGTGGACAAACTTCCTTGAAAAAGAGTGGGAATTATACAAAATACAAGTAAGATTTTTATAGATATCTGGGCAACATAGACTGCCCAAGGTAGAACAGAATCATTATGCCGTTCAAGTGAGATTAATGAGTATCAGGTGTGTTTGAAATATTTGGTTCATAATGTTTAAGCAACTGAATTAAGATATTATAGTAAGAACACACACACACACACATATATATATATATATATATATATATATATATATATATATATATATATATATATATATATATATATATATATATATATATATATACTGTATATAAAATGTTAGATATTTATTCTTCAGAGATACAAAGAGAGAATTAACATAAAAATAATGGAAAAATGAAACAACATAACAAAAGGCTGTGCTGACACAGATGTCTTAAACCTTTGTCTACTAAGTGTGGTGACTCATGGAATTGCTTACTACCACAGTACTGCAAAGTTCACCCTTTCTCACCAACAATCTCTGTCTCACCTTCTCAAATCCCAGTCTGTAAACCTTCTATCAGTAAACTTTAACCAAAGGTGAACAGTCATCCTTCTTTACTGCTTACTGTCTTTAAGCAGCTTCAGTCCTTCTGCCATGGCCACATACAAGGTCATGTGTTATCCTTCTTAGGTCACTGAAAAACCAGTCTCAATCTATCAGAACATGGTGTCCACTCACTCCTAAGATGTCAACATTTCTTTAAATCCATTTATCTAAAGCAATTCTCCAGCTGACATACTTCCAAGATCAACTTTTATAAAATAAGATCAGGATTAAAGTTACTTTATGGTGCAACAGAGTCCTATTGCCCTAGGTCAATGCAAGTGGCTGGGCAGGAATGCACTGGCCTGGTCGGAAATACCTCCATCATGGGGCCTTGTGCTGCCTCCAATCTGCCAAGAGTCCTGATGGCCTCTTACCAGTCCTGCTAGACATGAATATGTCTTTAAATCAGGTTTCAGGTGCACCATTTATCTGCTGGTTCATCTCCTTTCTGGAGTTTAGCAGAAAACCCCTCCCCTGCCAAATATCTCTGTTTTTCTGTTATTGGGCACCATGCCCAGCTAGGTCTACTGCCCCCAACACATCATCCCTTACTACACCTCCATAGTGCCCCCTTCATAGATCATTTGCTTCTAGTAACTTCTAGCTAGTCAGGTACTCCTTCATACATTTCATGTTTTTTTATTTATCTGAAGTTTTTATGCATTGTAAGCTGTATCCTTTGTGCATTGGTTATAGTTTTCTACATCAGAAATGTTTGCAGGTTAAGCAATTTATTCAGAAATACATACTGAGTAAATTATGTTTTTTAGAATGTTAAGTCCAACTCCATTGATAATATGCCAGACTGCATCCATGTTGCAATACCATTGCCTTATTATCAGCATATAAAATGGGAGCGTGATTAAACACAGCTTATTGAGACACATTAGCTAGTGGAGACAGAGGTGACAATGGTAAGGTATGCAGTTGTCAGAATTTTTTGTTGTCAGTTTCCAGGCATTTGTTAAAGTAGTAATCTATAGCTGTAACAGAATAATGGCCTCCCAATTTATCAAGATGTCATGTGGCATATTTGAAGAGTATAGTCTGATTGGTTACTACATAGTGGGTTTATGGCTTATAGTTGTAGTTGTATTGCTTTAACTGTTTATACTTTTAAGAGAAATGGCATTGCTGAAGTAATAGTACAATGCTTCCATACTTTTAGTTGAGTTCATTTGGCAATACAAGCTTATTTTACATTGTTCATCCTTATATATATAATTTGATACTATCCATATGTATGGTGTTCACAGCAATACCTCGAGCAACCACAAGAGCAGCGGCCGCAGGAAGGATGCGTAGGAAACGAAGTCACATGACTGACACGGAACGTAGACTTGCTAATGGGACCACACGTACACAACGATTCACAGCAAACGGATGAGCAGGGTACGGCTACAACTGCTGCTGACGCTGAAAGAAATCGTGCAAATCGGACACAAAGGACAGATGAAGAACATGCACTACAGAATGCTATTAACGCTGACAGACATCGTGCCAGCCGTGCACAAGCGACTGAAGAAGCTTGAGCAGCTGCAAATGCAGCACGGGTTGAAAGAAATCGAGCAGCCCGTGCCTTGCGGCAGCCGAAAAGGTCTATTTTAACCACAAATCACTGCCATGATAACAAAATCATTTCAAGGACTTAACAAAACAAATAATTCTTTGCAGAGAAAGTATGGATTTCACAAACGTTGAATTTGTAGTCCGATTCCATCGGGCTCCCAGTTGCTAGTATATTTATAAGTCTAGCACTTATAAATCTGCTGAACGTTGGTAGTAATTTACCTAGTACGATGACTCTCCATCTTATTTTAAATAGTAAGGACCAACATATTTTTTATTACTATTGAATACAATTTGAACCCTAATACTGTAAGTTAATATATAAACTTTTTCTAGTATGGGACCATCATGAAAGATGGAATATCCAATATTTATATTCCTATATAATGTATAGTATGACCTAGTTGCTAAGGTATTGGACTATAGTGCACTAACTAACTCTTTGGCCCTGAGTGTCTGTACCACACAATGCCACTGTACTGTATAGTAAGCTTGAAGTGGATACCTGGACAATTTAGAATCTGCTAACTGTATCTCCCTGAAATGTTATGTTAGGTAGAATGCCCAGTGGGATCTAAATTACAACAATGTAGAGAGGAACATGCCATTCAGCCCTACATAGCTAGCCAGTCCTATCTACTTCATTCTTCTAAAGAAACCTCAAGTCTAGTTGAAAGTCCCTAAAGTCCTACTGTCTACCACACTACATGTTAGCTTATTTCAAGTGTCTATGGTTCTTTGCGTGAAAAAATACTTCCAGATGTTTGTGTAAAATTTGCCCTGAACAACCTTCCAACTGTGACCCTGTGTTCCTAATGAACTCATTTTAAAATAACACGATCCACTGTACTAATTCCCTTCATAATTTTGAACACTTCAGTGATTTCTCCTCTTACATCTTCTTTTGCTTAAACTGAAAAGCTTGGCTCTTTTAATCTTTCCTCATAATTCATCCCCTGTAACCCTGGAATCGGCCTAGTCGATCTTCTCTGGGCTTTTTCTAGCACTGCTATGTCCTTTTTGTAGCCTCGAGACCAAAACTTTATACAGTACTCCAGATGAGGCCTCACCAGTGTGTTACAACACTTCAGCATAACCTCCTTGGAATTGTACTCGACACATCATTCTACAGGTATATAACCTAACGTTCTGTTAGTCTTCATAATAGCTAAATCCTTCCCATAATGTGTACTTTTGATTTTCAGAATTCTCATTATGTATTCAAACCTAACATGTTTACTTTGTACGTTCCCTTTACATTTACTGACATTAAATTTCATCTGCCACTAATCTGCCCAAGCCTGTATGCTGTCCAAGTCCTTCTGTAATGATATAATGGATTCCAAATGATCTGCTAATCCGCCTATTTTGCTATCATCTGCAAACTTAACCAGCTTTTTACTTATATTCATATCCAAATCAAAATCTAGCATTTAACCCTATGAAACACCACTCTTAACATAAGCCAATTCTGATAAGGTCCCTCGTACCATATCCCTCTGCTTCCTGTGTCTGAACCAATTTTGCACCCATCTACGAAAATAATCCTGAACTCCCACTTCTTTTTGTTTGATGCCCAACCTTTTGTGTGGCACCTTAGCAAATGCTTTCTCAAAGTCCAGATAAATAATATCAGATACTTAACTTTGATCATACCCCTCTGCTGCTTCCTTTTAGAATTCCAGCATATTAGTAAAACATAACCTCCTTCTTCTGAACCCATGCTGACTATTCAGTAAAACTCTGGTTCATGCCATATGTTGCTCAATCTTATCCTTAATAAAATCACCCTTTTTATATAACAAGACAATATTCACCATTTTCTAGTCCTTCGGAATCTCCCCAGTGCCCTTTGACTTCCTAAAAATATGCATCAAGGATTTATACATGTACTTGTTAACCTCCTTAAGAACTCAAGGGTAAATATTATCTGTCTGGTCCTGGTGATATGTTTGATTTCAGCCTGTTTAATCTGAGCAGCACTTCTCCCTCTATAATTTCCAAATCACTCAGTACCTCTTTAGTTTAGTTTAGTTTAGTTTAGTTTAGACCATCTGTTATCTCACTGTATTTTTAAATTCCCCTTTACTATTCCTGATGCCCTTTACCTCCTCCTTGACTGTCTGTTTACTACTAAAAACATGGAAAGAATATCTATGGGTTGGCTTTCACCTTATCTAGATAGATAGATAGATAGATAGATAGATAGATAGATAGATAGATAGATAGATAGATAGATAGATAGATAGATAGATAGATAGATAGATACTTTATTAATCCCAAGGGGAAATTCACATAATCCAGTAGTAGTATACTGATACAAAAAACAATATTAAATTAAAGATTAATAAAAATGCATGTAAAAACAGACAATAACTTTGAATAATGTTAGCATTTACTCCCCCTGGTGGAATTGAAGAGTCACATAGTGTGGGTGAGGAACGATCTCCTCAGTCTGTCAGTGGAGCAAGACAGTGACAAAAGTCTGTCACTGAAGCTACTTCCCTGCCTGGAGATGACACTGTTAAGTGGATGCAGTGGATTCTTCATAATTGACAGGAGTTTGCTTAGTGCCCGCCGCTCTGCTATAGATGTTAAACTGTCCAGCTTTATTCCTACAATAGAGCCTGCCTTCTTAACAAGTTTGTCCAGGCGTGAGACGTCCTTCTTCTTTATGCTGCCTTCGCAGCACATCACCGCGTAGAAGAGGGCACTCGCCACAACCGTCTGGTAGAACATCTGTAACATCTCATTGCAGATGTTGAAGGACGTCAACCTTCTAAGAAAGTATAGTCGGCTCTGACCTTTCTTACACAGAGCATCAGTATTGGCAGTCCAGTCCAATTTGTCATCCAACTGCACTCCCAGGTATTTATAGGTCTGTACCCTCTGCACACAGTCACCTCTGATGATCACAGGGTCCATGAGGGGCCTGGGCCTCCTAAAATCCACCACCAGTTCCTTGGTCTTGCTGGTGTTTAGGTGTAAGTGGTTTGAGTCACACCATTTAACAAAGTCTTTGATTAGCTTCCTGTACTCCTCCTTCTGCCCACTCCTGATGCAGCCCACAATAGCAGTGTCATCAGCGAACTTTTGCACATGACAGGAATCCGAATCGTATTGGAAGTCTGATGTATATAGGCTGAACAGGACCGAAGAAAGTACAGTCCCCTGCGGCGCTCCTGTGTTGCTGACCACAATGTCAGACCTGCAGTTCCCAAGGCACACATACTGAGGTCTGTCTGTAAGATAGTCCACGATCCATCCCACCAGGTGTGAGTCTACTCCTATCTCAGTCAGCTTGTCCCTACGGAGCAGAGGTTGGATGGTGTTATCTACTATATTCCTCTCTGTGTTTTAGCCTTCCTAATATCCTTCTTAATGGTTGGCTTCATGTTCTCATATGTCCTATGATTCACATTGGAGTTATTAGTCTTATATGCCTTATACAGCTGTTTCTTCCATTGCAGCTTCTTTTTTAACTCATTATTAACCCACTGCAGATTTTTTTTTTTATATCGTACTAATTCCAAATTTAGGTATGTACCTGTCCTGTATTACATTTAAAACGTTTTTAAACGTGTTCTTCGATTGTCTCCACACCTAAGTGCTTATTCTGGTGTATCCTCCTTAGACTGTTCATATTTTGCCCTACCAAAGTTAAATGTAACAGTTTTAGTCTTTCTATCTGAACTCTTCTAAAATACTGAGAATTGTGTTATATACTATGGTCACTTGACTTGTTTTACTTTTGATACTTGTAGCATTAAGGTAGGCTATTTTTTAAAGTGTTACTCATTTTACATTTAAACATTGGGTTAGAACTTACATTACTACACATTTTTATTTTTACCCTATTGTTTGTTTCTCTCTGTGCAGTTCTAACACTTGCATGTCCTAATGTCCCTGCCTCCCCCATACCCTAGTTTAAAAAATCCTCGACTAACCTACTCATAAGTGTCTCCAATACATTGGTGCCCCTCTGGTTCAGATATAACCCGCTGAGGCGGAACAGGTCCCATCTGTTCCAGAAGGAGTCCCAATGCCCCATGAACCTATACCCCTCTACATCCAAGATGCTTTAGTTAAACATGTCATTTGACTAATTCAATGTAAACATGATGTGGTTGTCAAATGTCAGGCACTTTTTTTGAATCTACTAACTAAACAATGTGGTACTCTTTATGCCATGGCTTTAAATAAAAATCATATATTTTATAAATATATTTTTTATTATAAGGGAGATAAGGGAGGTTTAATGATGTCATTAGGGTCATGTGATGAGCAAACAGTGAGATCTGAACCTGTGACCTTGTAATTTGAAATCAATTTCCTTAACTTTGTTTTATTGTTAAGAATGTTCATATAACACATGTGCTTATTGGAATTTGTGTTTCTTAAACAAACCTAAAGGTATTATTTTAAAAAAATGAAATTTTCATTTTTAAGAAAACTTCTAGTCATTATTAAATAATTGTAAGTAAGCATTTAAAATGAAAGCAGCTACAGTACCAGATCAAATCCAGCTACTCATAATGTCCTTGTGAGACCACAAGTATATTTACGCTTCTCATGATAATTAGATTAACTAGATTTTCAGAGGGTATAGAAATGAATTCATAAATGTATTTATGTATCGAGATGCTAGCCAGTGTACATGCTGTATCTGATTAGCACAAAAAGAGCAGTTATCCTCCAACAGTTTAATAATAACTCCCCGTCATTTTGAACTTAATCATTGTCCTTTCCATTATGTGCAAATCCCATCTCTGTATTCCTTTTGTTTGTTCATAAACCATTGCACGCTTCTTCAATTTAGACTCAATTGATGTCTAAATTTGCACATGGTTGACTGATTAAATTAAAACTCCTAAGGCTTATCCTGTTCTCTTATTTTACCGTAGTACTAGCATGCTGTATTTCTTTGTGTCCAAATTTTCTGCATTGTCATTGACTGCATATAAAAAAGAATGATTATATAGAACCTTACCTTGTGTGTCCTTGCCATTAAGAGTGAGTAGAAGATAAAACAAATACTAGTTTAAATTTACTCTGTGAATACATACAAGGCAGGGCACATTAAAAGGGCACATTTTTTACTTGTAAGCTTTGTATGGCAGCTCCTTTGTGCTGACATTTAAGAATCCGAAATTGCTTAACTTTCTGGAACTGAAATAAGATTGTTCTGTACATTGCAATGTTACATTTTGATTTATAAACTCAGTGCATGGTTCTTTAGAAGCCAGTGTGACAGCCACATCTTGGGGAGTAGAACTAGACTTTGGAGTACTAACAGGTACATAACTGTGTGCATCCATACAGTGTACATACAGTAAGTGGTTACTAAGGCCAATAGATTTTTAAGTTTTGTGATGTGTTAAGTATAAGTCCAAGGATGTTATTCTTAAGATGTGTAACACACATGTTAAGTCTAGTCTGGAATACTGCATGCAATTTTCATCCTCAAATTATCAGGGAGGATCAACCCAACCTGCAACTCTAGGGAAGTGCAAAGATGAGCTACTAGTCTGGTTCTATATCTCTGGAGTGTGAGCTCTAGAGAAAGGCTGAAGAAGTTGAGTCTTTTTAGCATAAGTGCATAGCAAACAAAAGATGAAATAAAGATATCTTTTAAACTATAAAGAAAGGTAGCATGGTGGAAGCTGGATATTACTTTAGAACTGATTCTTCAAAAAGAGCATGGAGGCACAGGAAGACAGTAAATGCTCCACAAACATTATGAAGTATTTCTTAACACTATGAGCCACAGGAACAAGTTACCAAATTTTGTAGTAAGTAGGAGTCTCTCCAAAATTTGACTTGATAATATTTTGGAGATGTTAAGTGAATTAGGACTGATGACCTACTGTATGCTTTAATTGTTTTGTCAAACTTTTTCTGACGTTCTTCTCTTTTATGGTTTACATATACCATGGATTAAATTCCCCCTGACCTTTTACAGAGAATATACATTACGGAAATGGATGTTGTAAAAAAAAGCTTCCACAATGACATGTGTTGCAGGCTCTTTTCATCATTTCATCATGTCTGTGTATTCTTTGTGGGATTTACTAAAGACAGCTCTAAGAAATAATCCTGAAACCACACAGTCACCAATTTAAACTGCTGCCATTTTCTACTTACTGGATGAGATATAAAGCTGTGTCTTTAAAGTTCTGTTTCTATATCTCTTTGTTACATGAATGTATAGTGTGGTCTAGTGGCTAAGGTATTGGATGCAAGGTTTGGTAGTTCAGTCACCACAAGGGAGTCACAGTATGATCCTGAGAAAAGCTGTTAACCCTCCAACGTAATCTTTTGCCAAAATTCTACATATTTATTTTGTATATGAACATTAGAATTTTTTTGATGAGAATAAACCATTCAAGATGGTATCTTGGCACAATTATTAGCACTGCTGCCTTACAGCTCAAAGGATTCTGGGTATCAGTGTGGGGTATTGTCCAATCAAAAACATGTATGATGTGTATGATGTATTTGCAAGCCTAAATTAATTCTATGTCAGTGAGCATGGGCATATATGTGAATGTGCTTTGCCATCCAGGGTTAGTTCTTACCCTGTGCCCGATAGTGTATATACTAATCTCATGGCTCCCCATAGTGTCTATTTTTTTATGCTGAATAGGTAAAGCTTCTTCAAACATTCGTCAAACCATTGGATCAAAACCTGCAGTACTCCTTGGATACTGTGTGTACTGTAGTTGTATGGATTTTGTCTAGTGCTGGGATGTCCTCCTTGCAATAAAGGCATGACAATAGCATAGTCTGTTGCATACATTATATAGTGTGATAAAAAATTAGGTAGTGGACAAAAAAAGGTTTGGGGATGGCCACCCCGTATACTGGAAGAAGAGAGAAAAGAAGAAAGGAAATAAATAAATAAATAAAACAGCAAATGAAAAGAAACACATCTTTACAGAAGCGGAGTTCAGAACTGAATCGACTAACAGATTGAGACTGCTCTATAAATATGGTAGGTAGAAGGGAGAGGTGGAGTCAGGACAGCCGGAACAGGAACTGATGTGGCAGGTAGGGGAATTCTGGGTAGCGGAAATGATGTCATTAGGATTGACCATAAGAGATGTCAATGGGGGATTGGATCAATGGTGATGTCATTTAGAGTCAGGGTCTTCGGCTGGGCTGTAAAGGAATAAGAGGAGAGAATCAGGTGAGAGTGCCAACCCCTAGTAAACTGTCCCTCCTGCGCATGTGTGTGACAATAGTTTAAGTGTAATTTCCTTATGATTTGTGCCCTGCACAGAGAGCTGTTTAGCTTTGCACCCTGCTACCCTTTTAAATGTTTCTTTTTCTCTTTTTTAATTTGTGTTTAATAGATTTGTAAAGCACAAATAGGACAATATTTACCTCACAAGGTGTTAAATTAATTCTCTACCCACTTTTGGAACGCAATTATTTCAGTGGAGCCTTTTCTGTAACATTGGGCACAAGGCAAGGAATTATCTTGGAGAGTACACGCAAAAACAAACTCTTCAGGCTGAATTTCAATTGACAAGATAACCTGGATTGGTGCTGTAGGACAACCACACAAATGCCTGAAAGAGAGTATACAAAATAGACAGAGTAGGTACAATGACTTTAATCTAACCTTTGGTTTACATTGGATATTAATGCTTACCGTGCTCATGACTTAACCTCCATGATGCAATAATGCATTTTCTAAAAACCCGCTCCTTTTGACTATACTGTATGTTTTAATTTAAGAAGCTTTAAGAAATTTGTCAAAAAAGCTGATTTTCTTTATTATTTTGTTATAAATCATTTGTTTGGGATTTTAAATTGGTTGATGCTGTATTTGGTTTTCAGTAAAGAGCACTGTAGAAA
Source organism: Polypterus senegalus (assembly GCF_016835505.1). Classification (NCBI taxonomy): domain Eukaryota; kingdom Metazoa; phylum Chordata; class Cladistia; order Polypteriformes; family Polypteridae; genus Polypterus; species Polypterus senegalus. Next base: position 281,261,386 of record NC_053154.1, read on the forward strand.
GGCAATTGTTTAACTTACAAATCTGATATTGATGTTGTGTAGGAGGCATTTCTAAATTGTCTGTATTGTGAGGCTGGCCATAGATGAAACAAGTGATTTTCTTTGATGGGAATGGAATATCAGTTGTCCTTGCAGAGCTCTAGTTTTGAACTAACTGGGTAATCTGGAACAAATGGAGTCATTTTAAAAACGTAACTACCGTAGGTTGTGTTCTTCTTATGTAAAGGTTTTTGGGATGGTCTTTACTATAAACATGAAGTCGAAAACAAAGCTTAGTCATTGTTTGGTGTGTGTAAGTCTGAGACAGTATGCCCTGTAATGGACTTTAATCCCATTCAGGTTTGGGTTTGCTCATTTCCTCACATTTCTAGTATTGCAGTAAACAGGTTGGAAAAAAATGAGTTAATCAATGAACAGTTGTTTATTCAATGAATAAGAAGAACTGACTTCAAAACTTAAAAAAATTATATATTCGCTCTATACATAGTATATAGGGTAGTCCAGATCTAATTATGCAATGTTCATTACACTTTAACTTATTAAGTTTATTACATAGAAAATCACCCAAAAAATCCGGACCATTGAGAAGTGTGCAAACTGACGATATGAAGAATTGTCTTTGCGCCAAACTGGAATCGTCCCCGCATAAATCAAAGTCATCCAGATGATCTGGATCTGCATAATTAGATCTGGACCACCTTATAGATGTATATATGTATCTACTGTATATCTATATCTACTTACATATATATGCATGGTTGGCTCACAGTTTCTCTAATTCAACACATAAAATTTCAAATTTTACATTTTTGTCCCCATTATATGATACTGAAGATACAGTACATAAATAAATGAAACACAGTTTTCTTACTTTAATATGTTTTTCCATGGACAGGGCACCACTCCATTGGGTACAGGTATGAAAAAACTAAAAAAACGGTACCAAACTTTCAGTCATACAGGGTACCTGGAGAAAAATGAGCATGCAGAAATAAAGAGGACATGCAAATTCCACAAAAGCACTGTCTGAACTGGCGTTTGAATCAGTCATTATTAGATAGATAGATAGATAGATAGATAGATAGATAGATAGATAGATAGATAGATAGATAGATAGATAGATAGATAGATAGATACTTTATTAATCCCAAGGGGAAATTCACAAAAAAAAAAAAGTGTTATGCCATGGGAAATCCTTCTAAGATGTTGAAATCTAGTCCTTCCATTAATCTGCAACCATTGTTATGATTTTATTAGCTTAAGGAGGTTAATTAGTTAGTGCTACTGCCTCTGTGTACTAATCCCACCTTAGTCATACCTTTTGTGGCATTTCATCCATTTCTGTAGATCTCCTGAGAAAGTCTCCCCAAAGTGTTGCCCCATTAACACTAAAGTATTTTCAATAGTAAATTAACAGATGGAATTGATTTATGTTCCAAGTTGTTCTAGTGTGGTTATTGTGAGTGTATATGAAATTCTTGGATTATGTCTTTTTATTCAGAGATAACCTTTGGATTTACACAGCCATCCATTAAAGAAACTGGTTAAAAAAGCGGATGGATGGGTATTGTATTTTCATGTTCCTTACTGTAAATAATCAGTCAGTTTGCAGTATCATATAAATATCTAATATTAAGCTTAAAGGCTCACACTGTTTTGTTACTTTATTTATTTATTTTATTTATTTATTTTTTTGTTTATGTTACTTCTACATCTGAAACACTAAAGCAATCCTCAAATAAATACCTTCACCATTGTCCCTACGGAAATCTTCATTTTCCATCTATTGTTAAAGTTACTGTAGTTTGTTCCATGGCTTGTGGCTGTTTTGAATTTTTTTTTTTTACATAGTCCTTTCCCATTTTAAAACTGCTAATGTTAGGTTCTTTTGTTAGTGCCTACTCTAAATGGCTATTATATACACACCAGCATGACTTATTTTTCAGAATCAGATGGATGACAACTACTCTTTGGAAAATAATAGCAATATTTATCTGACACTCAATTCATTGTAAATGTTCTCATGTCCTTTGATCTGCATTTTTGTGTAGGTTTTGAATCTGTCTTGTAGTATACCATACTGATGGGTTTCTGTGATTTTTTTTTCTAAGATTACAAAAAGTAAATCATAAAGTGCACAACACGTGCAATTAGATGCAGTCAGTGGTGACACCCTAATGAGGTCAAACTATTACTGCTTGCCTGGGTTTCATTATTGGCTCATATGCCATTCCAGAATGGGGCCCATGTGTCTTAGTGGGAGAAAGTCTTCATATTTATGTAGTGTTTGGTCTGTGTCAACAGAATGTAATTGGTCACAATAAATGCTGGATGTACCATTTGACTATGTTCTGAAGCTTAAAAGGGTGATACAGGTGAAGCACATTTATATTTTTTGAGATGATGCTTTTATTCAAAGAGACTTACTAATCATACTAAACATTGTGCATCATTTTCCAAATGTCTTTTAATGTATAGCTGCCAGATGAAGTGACTTTTTAAAAGTCTGAGCAAAACAGGCAAACTTATGTTAGCTTTCAGTCCAATATTTGTTTTTGGCAGTGATCAGTTTGTGGACTACTTTCATTTTTGTTCAATTTAGCAAAATTTCTGAAAAAAAAGCTTGCATTTTGCACATTGTGAGCATACAACTGGATTACTTGACATATGGATTATGAAACACGAGTAATGTGAGACTGTTTCATAGACATTTTTGATATTATTTGATATCCAACATTAGTCACTACAGGCTCCCATTCTATCAGAAAAGTTAATATCCGTTCCACATGAAAGCAAGAGATTTAAAAGTTTCTGTGCGACCAGTACAAACCACATAGTATATAATATATAAAAAAGATATAGAGTTGGTAAAGGTGGATGAGTTTAAATATTTGGGATCAGCTGTACAGAGTATTGGGGATTGTGGAAGAGAGGTGAAGAAGAGAGTGCTGGCAGGGTGGAATGGGTGGAGAAGAGTGTCAGGAGTAATTTGTGACAGGCGGGGATCAGCAAGAGTGAAAGGGAAGGTCTACTGGACGGTAGTGAGACCAGCTATGTTTTAATATGGGCTGGAAACGGAGGCACTGACCAGAAAGCAGGAGACAGAGCTGGAGGTGGCAGAGTTAAAGATGCTAAGATTTGCATTGGGCATGACGAGGATGAACAGGATTAGAAATGAGTACATTAGAAGGTCAAGGCTCAAGTTGGACGGTTGAGAGACAAAGTCAGAGAGGCAAGATTGCGTTGGTTTGGACATGTGCAGAGGAGAGATGCTGGGTATATTGGGAGAAGGATGCTAAGAATAGAGCTGCCAGGGAAGAGGAACAGGGGAAGGCCTAATAGAAGGTTTATTGAGAGAGAGGACATGCAAGTGATGGGTGTAACAGAACAAGATACACAGGACAGGAAGATATGGAAGAAGATGATCCGCTGTGGCAACCCGTAACAGGAACAGCTGAAAGAAGAAGAAGAAGAAGAATCCATCCATAAATATTTCAATAAATAAGTTAAAGTCCAAGGTTGAAACACAATCAAGATCAGTCTAGTAGTAGTAGTAATAGTAGTAGTTTATTTATATAGCGCCCTTCCCAGACAAAAGATCACAGAGCGCTGAACAGCAAATACAGAACAAATACAAACAGTTGAAACAAAAACATAAACAAAAACAATAAAAACAATAAATAAACAAACTGGAACTATTCAGCACTGATTAAAATCTTGCTTAAAAAAAATGTTTTTAGTTGTTTTTTAAAAGAATCAACAGACTCGACTCCACACAGACCACAAGGCAGGCTATTCCACAGTTTTGGTGCCACAGACTGAAAGGCACGATCCCCATGGGTTTTTAGCCGAGTGCGTGGGATAACGAGAAGACCCTGTTGCCCAGATCTTAGAGTCCGGCAAGTTGTATGGCGTTGGAGCAGGCTGGTTAGGTACTCAGGAGCTTGTCCATGCAAAGCTCTGAAAGTATGTACCAAAACTTTAAAATGAATTCTATAAAACACTGGGAGCCAGTGCAGATTTGTACAGAATTGGAGTGATATGATCATTCCGGCTAGCACGAGTTAGGAGCCTGGCAGCTGCATTTTAAACTAACTGAAGGCATGAGAGAGAGGACTTGCTCAGACCTGTAAAGAGAGCATTACAGAAATCAAGCCGTCAAGAAATAACAGAATGAACAAGCTTCTCCAATTCTGATTTTGAAACAACATTTCTTAGTTTTGAAAGATTTCTTAAACAAAATAAACATGAGCGGCTGACTGACCTTACATATTCATCAAGTGTCAGGGACTGGTCAAAAATAACCCCAAGGTTATGTAGACTCGACTCAATAACAGGAGAGACAGAAGATAATTTTAAACTGATCTCAGAATGAAGAAAAGGAGGAGCAACAATTAGTACCTCAGTTATTCCTGAATTCAACGCAAGTAATTACTGCTGAGCCAGTCGTTAACTTGAGACAGACAATCAACTAAAGTGACCAAAATATTAATTTGGTTAGGCTTAAATGAAAAATAAAGCTGTATATCATCTGCATGTAGATGATACGAGATGTCCTTGAAAGAGTTAAGAATCTGTGATAGGGGATTAAATCTATTAAAATATTCACGAGTCTCTGTGGTTCCTTCCAAAACAACATCTCCTCTGCTCACTCCTCAGTGAGAGGACACATCCTTTAGCATACACATTCAACTGTTACTGCATCTAGTTCATGTCCCTGTCAACCATCCCTCGTAGTCCATGGGGACCCGGCAAGCTCTGTTTCCTGTTGTTTCTACTATCCCTCACCATTCTGAGGGATCTCCCTGAGCAGTTGATCACTATTGCTCCCTTGGATACTCAGCGGAAGCATCCCTTTATTTTGAGAGTTACAGCCATCTGCTCGCTCCACTTGGGGAATAGTTTCCAACCATTTGCATCCCAACATAGCATAGCAACACCGGCCTAAACTTGATCCTGGTCCTTTTTCCTTAATGTTCTTTCCATCTAACCACCTAACCAGTCTTTCTTTCTCTCTCTCCTTTTTTTTCTTGACCACTCTTCTTCCTCTCATGCTCCCCTTCGTACTCGTGTGTGTGTGTGGAGTGTCCTAAATACAATTTGCAGAGTGCTGATGTTGAACAGCTGAACCGATCAAGTGATCAGCTTGCCTCCACACTCAACACCCTGTGGTTACACAGCTGCGGAGTTGTGTGCCGCCATGGAGCCCGAGGCACACTGTTTTTACTTAAAATCCGGCAAACTGCCATGGACTCGTCACATGCATTTTCGAAGGTATTGCCAGAGGAAGTCCAAGGAAGAACAACTTTGATGATTCAGAGATGAACATATATGAGCTATGAGGAAAGATTGAAGGAGTAGAACCATTTCAGTTTAAGTAAACAGATATTAGGAGGTGACACTATCAAAGTGTTTAAAATTATGAAAGGAATTAGTACAAATACAATGAATTCTTGATATTACCTTAAAATAAATTCTGCAAGACATGTTTGGAAACTTGTTAAGTGCAGAAGTTTTATTCATACAAAGAACCATCGACACACGGAAAATAAAAAACCAAGTAGTGTGTTGGAGAGTAAAACTTGAGGGACATTAGCATCTTTGTGTTATTTTAGACAATCTACGTAATGGTAGTATAGGCTAAATGGCCTGTTCTCATCACATTTGTTTTAATATTTTAATCTTTAAGGTATCTAACTTCCTTTGAGATAGATACTCCCACCTTACAGTTGGGTTGTAAACTGAGCAGTCATTCTAATTTAAGATTAAATGTGAGCTTATACACTGAGATAAAAAAAGAAAATATGCATAAACTTAGACAAAATATATGGGATGATTAACTAAAGCATGAAACACTTTTTGACAGTTTTGCTGTGTATGAAACATCAGTCAGTAAAGTTCCAGATTTATCAGGACCAAGAAGTTCAGAACTCAATTACAATTCACCGTAGGTTGTCTGAGGACACTTGCAGCCAAAAGAGTCCACTGTGTTTTTACGCAAAAGGCCTGCAGTCACAAAATGGTGATTTTGTCTGTCTAGGTCAGTATTGTTTCAATTATATGAGTGACCTTTTAGTTCTTTTATATAGTTTTATTATCATCATCACTCTACCCATTCATACATTTTCTGAACTTTCTTACTAAACTACAGGTTTAGAAGATACCCACACTTATCCTTGCAACAGTGGATGCCAAGAAGTCATCTTCAATAATGGGATGACTGTCCATGGAATGGCACACACACATAAACACACACACTTAGTTAGGAAGAGAAAGTTCAATTTCACCAATCAGCTAAATAGTACAGTGACTGGAAGTTCACTCTTATTTTTGCCTGAATACAGTCTGTTAAACTGTGGTTTGCAGCTACTTGTAGGATTTGGGGTGACACTGAGGTTATTTTTACCTTCAAAAAGCAATATGGAGATTTGTAACTGAATTAAATCCCAATGGAGCCTCATTTAAAGAGATAAGCTTTTGGGCCTGTTCATGTTCAAGTTCATGTTTCATTTACCTGATGTAATCAATCATCCTTCCATTTTGTTAACTACATTTGTTTCCATTTCTGAGTAGCAGAGTGCCAGAGATAGGCATCAGTCCTTGAGTAAGATGCCATTCCAATGCAGGATGCACTTATACATATACTGACATTTACTAATACAGAATCTTCCAGAGTTGTCAGTTAACTTAATTTGCATACTTCTGAGATGCAAGAAGTAACCAGAGTGCTTAGGGTCCTCTATTGAAAGCAAGTAATGGAACCACATTTCAGCCTAAAAGCCTGGTAGATAAAGCTCCATTCCACAGCCTCCACAATATTCCTGGTCATTTCATTCTTTAGAATTTCATGGACAAGCACCTCAATCATTCATGCTGTGGACAAAGAGAAGTTATAAACCACATGCTGAAATACCGAGAAATGGATTGCAGTGTGACGAGCAAGCAGGCCATTACGTTGGCGTGGATGACCAAGGTTTCCAATTCACCGTTCAGGAATTAGTTTCTTAGCTTAGATTCATGCTGTAATTGTTCACTTTGTAGAGAAAGTTCCTTTAATATAAAGCCATTGCCATTTACTGTTCTGTGCTCAAATGAAAAAAATGGAACATGAGAGAAAATATGACACCTAATGAAAGTGCAAACATTAGCTCAGATAGCTATCTCTTGTGGAATTGTAGAAATTATGGGGTGAGGGTAAAAGAGTTTAGACATCGAAGAAATCAGAAGAATTCATGAATAAAGATGAGCCTATGTTGACTCTTGATGTAATTTCATCTTTGTCTGATGTCTTTAGAGCACAGGGTCCAATAAACTGTTGTCATTCTAGCTGATGATATGTTGCAGCTGAGCGCGCACAAAGTATGCCAATACTAAATCTCTGAATAGATATTAGATGATAGGTTCTTCATTACATTATATTTAGATATTTTTCCCTCAAATCTATTTTTGAAAAATAATTTTGTAACAGCTTTGTATGTATGCTATGAGAAGCGGGTATTCTTTCTGTTGGGGATTTATTGGCTTCAGGTTTTCCTTGTTCTGACCTATGCATATAGTTCTTACTTCTATGTCTCCCACAGACTTGTGATAGCAGTACAGTGTGCTCAAACAACAAAAAGAAAAAGACATTTAATATAACTACATGCATTGAATGCAGGTTGGTCTGATAGACTGGAGTCTGGTAGAAAACAACCAAAGTGCCATACATGACAGAACTCACAGAAGAAAATTTACAAGGGGTGCAACGACATGTATTTATTTTTCACAATGAAATCCTGTTTTAATGCAAGTCTCACTAATTTCATGATATACCATATATATGAATCTTGCAGCACAAGTATTAATGGTCCTTTACCATATATAAGAAAAATAGAGGGTGAAAAGTGTTTGTGCAGGATGATTGAAACAAGTGATGAACAACACATCCAAATTTGACATTGGTTTTTGCATTTGAAATGAATTTAAAATGATTATTATTATATTGTGAAGTTTTCTGACACCTTTTTGTTTTATTTATAGGTGCTACCATTTTGTTAATATTGTAGTTAGAATGCAACTCCCAGTTGACAAAGTGTGTGGTCACAGATGTTTTGCCTCTATCTGAGATTGCAATTGATTGTGAACCTTTTTGTTTGTTCTTCTTGTTTTGAATATTTAAGCAAATTTCTTTGACTTTGATTTTTGTTTCGTATATTGTGTTTTTTGGGTGATCTTTCAGTTTTTATCTTAGAATTAAAGATTGAACTTTTGTTGCTATTTTACACTTCTTAGCAGTACAACACTCTTTGCCTTTCCAAGACAACTTGTGTTCATACATATAATTATATAATTCATTATTATATACAATATGTAATATATTGTGGTAGACCGCTGGGGCCCTTACCTGGCTGGGGTGCCTCAATCATAGAAGAACCTGGGGGAGAGCTTATTCTGGATACTATCTCCCCTGGAACGCTAGAGAGCAGTTCCCCTGGCTTGCAGCGGGGCCACAAGTTTGGAGTATTACAGAGGAGGGGACGCTGCCACACGCATGCTGTTGCCACTCTTCCCTGTTAACTACACTTTTCGTAAAATGAGCCTTAATCCTGCACTTTTTTATGCTTGTTTTATTTCTTTATTGTACGTATAGTTCGTGGATGCAGCTGACTTGAATTGTATGGATTTGGATTCATTTTTATGGACTTTATCGACTTTACCTTGACTGGGAACAACTGAATCTGTAGGTCACAGGGCAAGACCTACGAACATTCATTTGTACCTGGCGATCTAGGAGCCTGGGATGATCTGCTATCCTTGATTATAGTTGCTATGCTGGTCTGCTCTCGATTTATTTTATTGTGCTTTATGACTGTTCACATCCACCTGGCTTGTGGCTCTGGGGTGATCACGTCTGTAATACCTAGCGTTACTTGTTTGTGACTGTATGTTGGAACCTCCAAATCTTGCTACCTCCTCCTGCTGTGCTTTCTGCTGCTTTGCTATCGCCACTCATCTGCACCACCGCACCCGCCCATCTCACTGGCTCCGCTGTGCTGTGCTACTTCTCCACTGTTATCAGATAAGTATTGCTCAGTTATCATGCTAAAATAGTCTTGTGACAGACTCCTTTATATTAAATAGTTTGTTCAGAGCAAATGGTCTGACTGGAATGTCCTAAAAGACACCGGTATTTTGCGGTGCCCGAAATATTTACATTGCATGATTATAAATTCTGAAAAGAATAAGTAAAACTATTACTAGTCCATCGATCCATTATCCAACCCGCTATATCCTAACTACAGGGTCACGGGGGTCTGCTGGAGCCAATACCAGCCAATACAGGGCACAAGGCAGGAAACAAACCCTGGGCAGGGTGCAAGCCCACAACAGAGTATTAGTAGTTGTTACTATAAAATAACTTCCCTCACAACAGATGGGCACAGGTAAAAGATGCTCACATGTAATTACAGAAAAATGCTAGAAAACACATTTTCACTACCAGAATTGTAAATATTTCTAACAGAACTGATTTTGGATGCATAAGCTAAGTAAAATGGCTGTGTTGGGCTGAATTACTCAAAAATTCAGCCTTTCAGATTTGCCTAGTGGTGCCAATTATTGATTTTGAACTAATACTAGCTTAAATTATTATTTTTTAAATATTTTGCATCTTTAACTTTTAATCAGGTGCTGTTTTCTGTCCACCCTTGGCCATTGGACCTTACTTTTATTTTATGTTAATTAATGTTGACTTATTTTATTTTCTTATTGTGTCTTTTATTTGTCTATTCTTTATTATGTAAAGCACTTTGAGCTACTGTTTGCATGAAAATGTGCTATATAAATAAATGTTGTTGTTGTTGTTGTAATGTTTATGGATGATAAAATGTTTTTGTGTAATCTACAGGGTATAGTAGATTCAAATGAGCAGGGTGTGGTCACATCAGTGGTCATTTCTGTCTTAAAAATAATATGTTTTATCCTACGTGTTTCCTATGTATCAAATATTCTTTGATGTCTCCTATTAATCTCCACTTGCTTGAACTGATCTCCTTAGTTGCTCTTCTCTGAACTTCAAATGCGGCTGGGTTTTTTTTCATAGGTCGGGATCCAAAACTGTACACAGTACTCTAGGTGTGCCCTCACTAGTGCTTTGTATGGTATAGCCCCCCTTATTTTGCTATGTGATGTAATATCCGATTAGCCTTCTGCACTCTGTCCAGATGTAGATAGTGATGAACAAACTGTGACCCTTAAGTCATTTTCATAAGGTGTTTTAATCTATCAAGACATCCCACCTGTTGCATCATATTTAATAATTTTATTTACTACATGTAGTCTTTTGTACATATTTTCTGTTGATTATTTTGTAAAATTAAGAGAGATTATCTGCATGAAAATTCTACCTCTTGGGTCGCTGTTGTCTCTAATAACATTTGATTATACACCCAACTCTGCAAAAACTTGTCTGTTGATCTGTTTTTATTTTAATCTGATTATTCTAATTGATATTTTGTAAATATATGTTTTAACTTTTCAGCCAGAAAATTTTAAAGTTCCATCTTTTTACTTTAGAAGCAAGGTAACCAAGTGGAACAGTAGGCTTCTTCACACTATTCAGATTCTGCTGTGCCTTCTGTCTGGAGTTTGTGTGCTTTTCCCATATTCCTGGCTTTGTTTCCAAACCTTCCAACCTGAGCTGACCCTCTTATGTATTTGTTCATAATCCTGTCTATCCTTGTCACACCCAATCCAAATCGTAATATCTTTAACTCTGCTACCTCCAGCTCTGTCTCCTGTCTTTTTGTCAGTGCCACCATCTCTAAACCATATAACATACAGTAGTTGGTCTTACTAGATAGATAGATAGATAGATAGATAGATAGATAGATAGATAGATAGATAGATAGATAGATAGATAGATAGATAGATAGATAGATAGATAGATAGATAGATAGATAGATACTTTATTAATCCCAAAATGAAATTCACATAATCCAGCAGCAGCATACTGATACAAAAAACAATATTAAATTAAAGAGTAATAAAAATGCAGGTAAAAAGAGACAATAACTTTGAATAATGTTAGTGTTTACCCCCCCGGGTGGAATTGAAGAGTCGCATAGTGTGGGGGAGGAATGATCTCCTCAGTCTGTCAGTGGAGCAAGACAGTGACAAAAGTCTGTCACTGAAGCTGCTCCTCTGCCTGGAGATGACACTGTTCAGTGGATGCAGTGGATTCTCTATGATTGACAGGAGCTTACTCAGCGCCCGTTGCTGTGCCACAGATGTCAATTTGTCCAGCTCCATGCCTACAATAGAGCCTGCCTTCCTCACCAGTTTGTCCAGGTGTGAGGCGTCCTTCTTCTTTATGCTGCCTCCCCACCACACCACTGCATAGAAGAGGGCACTCGCCACAACCGTCTGGTAGACATCTGCAGCATTTTTGTTATAATACATTTTGCTATAATATTAAGGTTAATGTCACTGTCTCTGTAAAACACTTTTAAAGGATTCATTCACATGTGCAAGCTAAGTTTGGCATACAGGGGCTAGTCTGCCTGCATTTAGAAAACCATTACTTTAGCAGTTTGCAGAATGAACAAACTGCAGTGTAAGCATTGTGCTATTCTTGTATATTTTGGAGGTGGGGTTGAGTCTTTACTGTCCTTGTTTGGACACCAGAGAGGACCAGCATGTGGAGAAGACAGTATACAAGGCTTGGACTACTGCCAAACACTTCAAAGCTGACGGCCGAGTGATGTTGCCTTCATCCGTCCCGAAAATCCTTTCAGCGTAGTGACGAAAAATGGCAGACTGTATACATCAAGATCCGACCTGGTGTTGTCTGCTATAAGCTTCCTTCGTCTGTTATACCGCGTAAACTGTCATTAAAGAAAGCTAATTCTCTTAGGTGATTTTTTTTGTACCGCCGTAATCACTATGGGAGGGATATCGCCTTTTAACATCATATCTCTATATTTTCGGTTACTTAAAATGCCGCAATTTAAATGAACTTATTCCAACAAGGGAGCTTTTGCTTCTAAAGGAAACAGTGTTGAAAGACGCCAACCTTCTAAGGAAGTATAGTCGGCTCTGACCTTTCTTACACAGAGCATCAGTATTGGCAGTCCAGTCCAATATGTCATCCAGCTGCACTTCCAGGTATTTATAGGTCTGCACCCTCTGAACACAGTCTCCTCTAATGATCACGGGGTCCATGAGGGGCCTGGGCCTCCTAAAATCCACCACCAGTTCCTTGGTCTTGCTGGTGTTTAGGTGTAAGTGGTTTGAGTCACACCATTTAACAAAGTCTTTGATTAGCTTCCTGTACTCCTCCTTCTGCCCACTCCTGATGCAGCCCACAATAGCAGTGTCATCAGCGAAGTTTCGCACGTGGCAGGACTCCGAGTCGTATTGGAAGTCTGATGTATATAGGCTGAACAGGACCGGAGAAAGTACAGTCCCCTGCGGCGCTCCTGTGTTGCTGACCACAATGTCAGACCTGCAGTTCCCGAGACACACATACTAAAATCTGTCTGTAAGATAGTCCACGATCCATGCCACCAGGTGTGAATCTACTCCCTTCTCTGTCAGCTTGTCCCTAAGGAGCAAAGGTTGGATGGTGTTGAAGGCACTAGAGAAGTCCAAAAACATAATTCTTACAGCACCACTGCCTCTGTCCAAGTGGGAGAGGGATCGGTGTAGCATATATGTGATTGCATCCTCCGCTCCCACCTTCTCCTGGTATGCGAACTGCAGAGGGTCAAGGGCGTGGCGGACCTGTGGCCTCAGGTGGTGAAGCAGCAACCACTCCATGGTTTTCATCACATGTGACGTCAGAGCGACAGGCCGGAAGTCATTCAGCTCACTAAGATGTGATACAGTACCTTTGTGACTGGGGTGATACAAGATGTTTTCCAAAGCCTCGGGACTCTCCCCTGTTCCAGGCTCAGGTTGAAGATGCGCTGTGGAGGACTCCCCAGTTCCAGCGCACAGGCCTTCAGCAGTCGTGGCGATACGCCATCTGGACCCACTGCTTTGCTGGCACAAAGTCTCCTCAGCTCTCTGCTCACCTGCGCTGCTGTAATTGGGGATGTCTCTCTTAGGCTGGTATCAGCAGAAGGATGGTTGGATACTATCGTCTTGTAGACCTTCCCTTTCCTGACAATCTTTTCCACCCACTCCACCCTGCCTGCAATTTCTTTTTCACCTCTCTTCCACACTCCTCATTACTCTGCACTGTTGATTCCAAGTATGTAAACTCCACTCCTTTGTCCTCACCATTCCTCTGACCTCCGTTTCATTTACACATGTATAATCTATTGGTCCTGCTGACAATCATTCCTCTCCTCACTAGAAGATATCTCCACCTCTCCAGGGTCTCCTCAAACTGCTTCCTACTCTTGTTACAGATCACAATATCATCGGTAAACATCATTGTCCATGGGGAGTCCAGACTAATCTCCCTTGTCAACCTGTCCATTACCATTGCAGATAGTGCAAATAAGAAAGGGATCATTGCCGTCACACTTCCCTCGTACAGTACCACTCTTACATACTTCTCTGCCATTCCCAACTTCCTCATACAATACCACAGCTCCTCTCTAGGAGTCCCTAGGTCCACAAAGACACAATGCACCTCCTTGTGGTCTTCTCTATACTTCTCCATCAACACCCTCAGAGCAAACATCATATCTGTAGTGCCTTCCCTAAATGAAACCATACTGCTGTTCACTAATCACCACCTCCCTTCTTAACCTAGCTTCTACTACTCTTTCACATAACTTCAAGCTGTGGCTCATTAGTTTCATCCCTCTGTTGTTACTATAGTTCTGCACATCAACCTTATTCTTAAAAATTGGTACCAGTACACTTCTCCACTCCTCAAGCATCCTCTCACTTTCCAACGCCACTGCAATCTCTCCCAAACACCTCCTTGCTTCCACAGGTATGTCATCTGGACCAAAAGCCTTCCCATTCTTCACCCTCTTCATAGCAGTACTTACTTCTTCTTTGCTTATCTGTTGCATTTCTGATTAACTATCTCCACATTATCCAACATTCTCTCTCTCTCTAACTACTCAAACTACTCTTTCAATCTACTCAAAACATTCTTCTTGTTTGTGAGTACATTTCAATCATTATCATTTATCACTCTAACATGCTTTCCCAGCTCGGTCCCTCTTTCTAGCCATTCGGTACAGGTCCTTTTCTCCCCCCTTAGTGTCTAACCTCTCATACAACTCATTATGTGCCTTATCTTTAACCTTCGCCACCTGTGTCTTCACCTTGTGCCTTATCTCCTTATACTTCTGTTTTTACTTTCTTCATCTCTCTGACTAGCCCACTTCTTCTTTGCCAAACTCTTCCACTGTATACTATCCTGTACTTCCAAATTCCGCCACCAGGTTTCTTTGTCCTCCCTAACCACTTCTGCTGTAGTTGCCTAGCTATCTGGTACTTCTTTACTGTCACTTAGTCCCTGTCTACCTCCTCCCTGAACTCCACCTTATAGTATTCTTTTTTCAACTTCCACCATTTGATTTTTGGCTCCACCCCCACTTTCCTCCTCTTCTTGATATCCAGCATCATCCTACTCTCCACCATCCTATGATACCTAACTACTGCAACAGATTTGGGGCTCCACTGAGACCCAAACCGTAGAAACAACTTACAAATAGACAGTTACAGGTTTAAAACAGAGGCTTTTTATTATAAAATACCTTACAAAAGGTTTCTTCTGGGTCGTAAAAACAGAAATAGACTCAATAGTCTTCTTTCCACACCCTGTCTCTTCTCTCTCTGTCCTCCTACCTCCTGTGACTGTTGCCTTCCTTCCTCCCAGCTCTGACTTGCTGGAAGAGGCTGGATGTTTTCCTTTTATGTTGGATCCGGAAATACTTCAGGTGCCAGGGTGTACCCTAAAGAAAGCACTTCCAGGTCAGCTGGAAGTTCCGAAAAATAGGAATCACGAATCCCTGCAGCACCCTCTATCGCCTCCCATGGGACCTTGTAGGGCAAACGCTCGGCATTTAATTCCCACCATGCCCTGCAGGTTCTGGGATACTGCCATCTAACAGATGGGGATGAAAATATACAGATTTATGAATTTCCCCTCTGTGGCCCATTATCTTGTCCTCCTGTCCAGATAAGGGTTCCATACTCATCTTGACCAGGATGCCAGATAATCTGTCTTGGCACTTACTCTACGTTTCCCCTTGCCACCACTTTGCAGTCTCCAATCTCCTTCAGACTGAGCCTCCTACACAGGATTTAATCCACCTGTATGCATCTCTTCGCCCATACATGTTTGTCACACTGTGTTTCTCCCTCTTCTTAAAATACGTATTCACCACAGCAAAGCCCATCCTTTTCAAAAAATTCACTACCATCTGACCTCCTTCATTCCTCCTTGACACCATACCTACCCATCACCTCTTTATTCCCTCTGTTCCCTTCACCAACCTGTCCATTGACATCCACTCCAATCACCACTCTCTCTCCCTTGGGCACACTCTTCACCACTTCACCAACTCACTCTAGAAATCTTCCTTCTCTTCCATCGCACACCCAACTTGTGGGGCATATGCCTAATAACATTCATCATCACACCTTCATTTTCCAGCTTCATAAGCATCATTCTGTCCAACACTCTTTTCACCTCCAAAACACTCTTGATATACAGTTCCATTTCTGCTCCCATCCACACCATGGTAGAACAATTTGAACCCACCTCTGATACACCTGGTCTTACTCCCCTTCCATCTGGTCTCTTGCATGCATAATATATCAGACTTCCTTCTCTCCATCATATCTGCTAACTCTCTCCCTTTGCCAGTTATACTGCCAGCATTCAAAGTTCCTACCTTCACTTCCAGTCTCCTAACCCCCTTCCTCTCCTCCTGCCTCTAGACACGCCTTCCCCCTCTTCTATTCTCTAAGTCAACAGTAGCCCAATTTCTGCCTGCACCTTGTTGGATAACAGTACTGGTGGCTGCTGTTGTTAACCTGGGCCTCAACCAATCCAGTATAGAAATTGGTATTGTTTTCTGCATATAGATCTGGCAAAATTTTTCACTGGCTTCCCTTCCTGATCAAACCCTCCCCATTTTTCTGGTCTTGGGACTGGTATGAAGAAACACACTTGTCTATGCATCCCCTGTGGGTTTGTTACCTCATGGGTCCAGTGTACTGGGTTCAAATCCTATATCTTTGCACTGTGTAAGATGAGTTTGCACAGACTCCCTGTGTCTGTGTGGGTTTTCCTCCCACATCTCTAAAGACAGTCAATTTAGAATTTTGGAGTTTCCAGAGCAGTTCATGTATGGGTGTGCGAGTGAGTGGGCCCTGTGGTGACCTGCCACCTTTCAAAGTCTACTTCTCACCTTGCACCCAGTGATGCTGAGATAGTCTTGGGCCTGTGTGACCCTTAATTGGATTAAGCAGGCTTGAGAATGGCATGGTATTAAATGGCTTATATAATATCAAGAGCATTTTTATGATGAGTGAATCAGATCCTGAGGTTTAGCATTTTCTACCAAAAACCAGTATGAAAACCAAAATTATAATAATTAATTTGTGCTGCCTTTCCTGCTTTGCTCTGTACTTTGTGTTGCACTGTGCTTCTTTCATAGGATGTGTGTTGTACTACCCTTTTCAACCTCCATTTTGATTTAATGCCACTGGATTATTTATTTTAATTGAACCTGCACCTAAGTAACCAGCAAGCCAATCTCAATCCATCAACACCATGACACTAGATACTGAGGCAGGAATATGCACTGGCTTTGTTCCACTACTGTGTCTAACCCGATAGTAATATGAGCAATAGCACATCCCATATTCTCTCTCTTTCACGTTCTCTCTCCTCCTCTATTTCATTCTCTTGCTATTGGGCTTTATTAAACGAGCACTGTGCTGGAAATGCCCTCATCTCCCCCCAGGGTAAACAGCAACAGGAAGCTTTAGCTAACAGTGGATTGTGAGAGGTCATGTTCAGTTTCGAGAGTTGCCTTTCATTGTCCACAAATTGATTTTATTCATTCTAATAGCTGTCTACAGAAGTGCAGGTTATTGAGGGACAGTGTTCTGCTTATTGCCTTGGCAGCCTTGAAAGGAAGCAGTAAAGTGGCATTTTATTATTTAGCATTTTTTGTTTTTCTTATTGAATTTTCTTTAATTTGTTGATCAGAAGTTGTGGGTTTCTTTGTACAGAAGCAGGAGTTGGGATCTTCTACTGAAGTTTAATCTTAGGCTTTTTAGACTTTATTTCACCTGCTCATATACTGCTGGAAACATCTATACACAATGCAAAGCTAAATGCAGATGTTCTTTTGTCTGCTCTGCTACATTTATTGCATGAAGGTGAGCCATATGTGAACACTCATACTCTACTAAGTGTTGGAGTAAGAAGGCAGATGAAAGGCTTTATGCTCTCTGCCCTGGGTAAGATGGTTTGGAAAATGGATGGATACTGACTCGTCCACATGATACAGAGAAGCTTTCAGTTACTGTATCCATTTAGTGATTACTCAAATTTTGGAGTTTTTGTCAAAATATATTTTAAATGAAATATGAGTCTGATTTGCGTGACTGCCTACTATCATGTCCATGTTCACTCACTTCTATTATCACTGGCTGCCAACTAGTAATGAGCGAAACAGTCACATTTCTATTCACATACAGTTTTGCAAAACTGACAGAAAATTTGTTTCACAGGCAATTTTGCAACTGTGAAATGCAAAGCTGTTTTTTTTTTTTTGTGATTTTAAAGTTATTTTTAAAGGAAAAAGATATACTGTGACCTAAAGCCATGTTCACACATATCTGTGTTTACCTCTGCTCTTTTCTGAAGCTGTGTAAAGCATATCATCTGTTACCACACCTGTAAAATCAACTTTTTGTCTCTCATTCACATCACCTTAGAGGAGTGCAGTACATTCTTTAAAATGGACGTGCTGCATATTTTCCATATGAAGACAGAGTAAAACACACCATCATGTTCATGACTGTGTTTTCTTCACCACAAACACTCACTGTATGGATAATTGCACTAGCCGAAATCTACGTCCCCACAGTTACCTAGCAACTGCCTCATCCCAGAGGAGGATACACACATTTCTGGTGATTTTGTTTTTCACTAGAGATGTTAATTTAAATAATAAATAACAGACAGATGCACATGGAATTAATTAAAGGAATTAAACATATTTTTTCTTGGGTGACACAAATTTCACTGGAAGTAAAAACACAATTTATTTAGCAATTTTTTTGCTAAGTGAAACACAAATTTTGCTACAAATTTAGTTTGTGTAAATTGTTTCAATCATCACTATTGCCAACCAATAATCACTGCCACTATTATGACACTCCTGTCATAGCCCTAACCCTAACACTACCATGGTATAAAAATCTCCAAAAAAAAAACCCAAAAACTAGTGGCAATGGCCTGTGCATTTCTGAGCACCCATGGGACCCTAAGCAGACAGCTCAAATTGCATTGATGTGGACGGAGCTCATGGGAGCTAACCTAACCATTGCATGGTGCCAGTTGTACTATGACGCCTACTTTAATCATATGTTCAGCATTTTGCCAATATTAGGAGCTGGAGGCCAGTGTGTGCTGTAGCACAGACTACCCTCCAGCTTGTGATCATTTTAAATTTTTACTTAAATCCAATTGCAAAATCGTTTTACATATTCAGCTTTTAGGTCATAATCGAATATAATCATCACATTCTCACATGGGGTGACAAGCCAGCCTTGCTGTTTAGAGGTTCAGAAACAACATTGTGGCCAAAAGACCATGGAGGAAGTGTAGACAGTTGAAAACTCATACCTTTTTGAATAGTTTAATACACCTCAGATTGATGCTAGAAAACGGGATTAGGTGGCTTATAGGAACAGTGAATCTGACCTATCGTCATTATTTAAACTAGAAAGCACTCACTTCCAAGTGCAGCTCTCTGGTGTGGCTCAAAAACAATAAAGCAGCCGATTTAATTCTTCTAGTCTCCATTTTACCTGCTTCAGTAGCCAGAGTGCCTATTTTAGACCATGGCCAGGTGTAGGGTTTTCAGATTCTTCCTATATCAACATTTGAACTACTTCATATACAAGGACGGAATTAATTGCTCCTGTTGAAGGGGAAAAAAACAATCAGCCCTAAAATCTAAATTGAAAATAATTTTTTGAGACTCAAACATGTGCCAAATTTTAATCTCCCTGAGAATCTTTGTGGCCTTGAATTATTATGGACTGTTGTACAGTAGTTAAAAATGTTAACACAACAAAATCAAATAGCAGTTGATATGTGGTAGCATTGTGACACAGTGATCAACATCCCTTGAGTTCTGGGCTTAAACCAAGAGCAGAAATGGAGTTTTCAGGTTCTTTCTATATCAACATGGTTCTTCTCTGCGTATGTTGGGTTTCATCACATATCTCAAAACCATACATTTTAGGTTGGTTGGTGTTAAAAGGTTCTGGCTCCCCATCACTCTGACCTGAATTGGATTAAGTAGGTATAAAAATGAAAGGGTGGAATAAATATTTTCTGAGAAATCTTCTTAAAGTTTTGAAGCTTTTTTTATTCATGGAAAACAAAATAGCTGTATTGTTTGCATGGAGAAAGCAGTCAAAAACGAAACTGTCATCATATAACAAAAATATGTGTGTTAAAAAGTGGATTGTGTCTAATGTATTTCTTTGGACAGTCTACTCAAGCATATAATAGAGATGTAAATGCTGATATAATTGCAATAAATAATTTGTTAGAGGGAGAAATAAAAGGCTTTGCAAAAAATAAAGCCCCCAACCTAAACCCTACCTCCCATACCAACCCTGGGAGCCCACATTGCTCAGTACTCTAGTAAAAATGTTTTGGGATGTGCCACTCCTTTCAAGAAAAATGAATAGATTTGTTTCCTTTTTAAACATTTGATTGATTGATGAGGAAAGCTGGATGTGTTGCATTAAGAAGTAATTTAAAAGTATGAAGTATTCCCTTGAAAGCCTTTAAATCTCCTGGTTTAGAGTGTATATCCATCCCAGCTACCTACTGGTCTCTCTCTCTCTCTGTTTTCCTGTGTCTCACTCTTTACACCCGCGACCCCTCACTTAAGTTTCCTGAGAGTTACCCCTTCCACCACTAATTCCACTCAGAGTTTAGTCCACTCATAACTTTCTACCCTTTACCTCAGCTCTTCAATCAGCCCTTCAGTCTTATCTGATATTTTGTAACTGAGCAGACTGTTTCTGCCGCTGCTCAATAAACATTATAATTTAAATGACTTTTGGCTTGTATGTTTTGCAGTATTGTTATCTTCCATTTTGTGTGTCTTTATAATACTGCACAGGTTTACTGTCCTTTAATTTGTTAGGGTTTTTTGAGTTAATACTGCATTTTCTTGCTTTGCAATAATGTTGACTATGAAAAGTCCATAAAAGTTAAATCTGTCATATTTAAGACAGTGGCAGTTTAAAAGTTAAATTAAAAAACAGCATTCTCTACATATTTTAACTAGCCTTTGCAACAATAATATTTTAATCCATTGTTGTTCTTGATGTTACATTTGGCAGCATGTGCCTTTGGTTAATTGGATTTTCCAGCTTCTTTACTGACACCATATAAACACCCCCCCCATACCAGCTAGTGTTTCTCCTGGGAGAGTCGGGTTTATTGAAATACAAGTTTTGCATTCTGGTTTAGCATAGCGACAGGAGGGCTCAGTGGGCCACAATCCTATATCATTAGCATAGTGAGATTGCAAGGATAGTAAATCATAGTTCTGCATCTGCCAGAGAATTGAAGTACTTAAATTGAGGTACCTTATTAAACAACAGAGCTCATTAAGAAAGATAAAGTTGTTATGCACTTAATGTTTGCACTGAATTTTTTTTTGTCACATCTACTGTGTGTGTGTGTGAGTGTGTCTGCGTGTGTGTGTATACATTCATAGGCCTGCATATGGCATACCTAATACCTACCAGGTAATGAGTGGTTGGTCGGCCAGTCAACAATCACCTGCCACATCCTCTCAGTTGTGAGAAGCACATCATAGATATGTGATACTCTGCCTGCCAAACAATACAAAGAGTGCACTACACATGTTTTGCCCTGCTTAGGGCTCATCAGGTGTACGCACCTTTGCTTCCCCTTATGGGGATTGAACCTTTCTTCGGACTTAAATAATCATTTTTGAGCACAAGTCTGCATGTCTTTTTCACTCAAAGGAACAAAAAAGAGTAGTGTATAAACAACATGTCCTGCTAAAGCTTTGTAAGTAGGCAACTGCTTACAATTCTATATTGAAGTAAAGTATGATCTTTGTTAATAATTGCTGTTCATTCCATAAAAATGTGGAACGGACATGGCAAGTAGGTTCTACCTATATACAAGTCGCAAATATTAGTTTTGCTTAACACATATGCTTTTCTAGCCGCTGTATTACTGGTAGCTTAACAAGCACACTGTAACCAGGCAAAGCACTTTGTGTGCACTGGCATCTCCTCATCTGGTCGCAAGCTCTGTGAGGAAAGGGGGCGTTAATAACAGCTGACCAGTGAACTTCACTGCACTCTTTGATTTAGCGCAATTGTATTAAATTGCAATTATCATATATCTCTTTTTGTTCTTGCACCTTTGCGATCCTCTTAAATAAAAGATCTAGAAACAGAAGCTTTGGGCTAACAAATGTTACTGTTTTGTAGAACATGTGGCTAAGAGTTGGTGCTGAACATTTCATTGACTAGTCATAAGTCATAATATCTGATTCTAAATCAGACGTTGCATCATTGAACGGTTTCAGAAAAGAAACCACAGTTGTACGTATCTCTTTATTGATGCGGTCAATCGTCAAGTTTCTGCAGCACTGAATTCAGCACTATATCTTGTCTCCACAGACTGTGTTTGAGTGACCTTGTAAGCTTGTCTTGTTGTCCAGGTTGTTTAAAATACTGAGACAATCATGTTTGCTTCTCGGTCAGTAACAGTCAATTCCAAAAACTTTTAAGCTTTTCAAACAGCTAAGGGATTTTCATGTTTTTTAATTGTTCCTGCTTCAAACTGGGTCGCAAAAAGAACTCCTGACACAAGATTGTAGCTGTCATTAATATAATGTTTGGTAGCAGATATGAAAGAGGTTTTGTCAAAGATTATTGATGGTTGAATGCCTGTCAGTCCCCCAAGAAAATGGTACAAAATTGGAAAAAATTGGTACCGAAGATTGGGCATGTCATATACAATTGAGGTGGCCCGGAAGTGCGAGGTCACAGCATGAAGCTCAAATAGCCAGCAAAGCGGCCCCAAGTTCACAAGTCGGAAGAAGAAATAAGTATGAGGCTACAGCAGGAAGCTGCAAGAAAGCGACTCGGTTGCCAAAACGAAACTATCAAGGAACGACAAACAAGAGACAAACTCGCTTAGCTGCTGATAGACACGTCTGCAAAACGAAACCACCAACTCTGCAGTTCAGTTTTTTTTTTTTGACAATTTCAATAGTTTCTAGGAGCTTGGGCTTTTTACAGCATGGGCTTACACAGCTAATATATATATATGGCAAAGGCACTATATAGGTGTCGACCTGATACACATGTGTTGAAATAAATGAAAAGGTTTCTTTTTCTTCAGCTGAGGTTCATGTCCTCCCTGTATCCCTCAGCCTTAACACAGTCCCAAAACAACACACAAATTAAATCACCCCAAACCACACTCTTCTTCCTCCACTACTCCTCCCAGGCAGCTTCGTCCTCCTCCTACCGACTCTGGCACCTTGATTAGTGGCTGCAGGCTTCTTTTATAGCCCACCCAGAAGTGCTCCAGGTGGTAATTGGCCTTATTAGGCTACACTTCTGGGTGGCTGAGTTATAGCCCACATGGGCTCAGGGAGCCTTGCAGCGCCCCCTGGCTGTGGCCACGGAGCCCAACAAGGATGAGCTCCAGTGTAACATAATTGTGTCCCAAATGCAACTCAGGGGGCCCGCCGCCAAGTGTTCTGGGGGATGTAATGTGCAACCCATGGCTGCTCCCCCAGATCCATTGACAAAGGGACGTCCTTTGGCCATCTGCCACAATATTTATATATATATTTATATACACATGTGTATTTAAACAATATTTATATATAAAATGAACGTACGTTGTGTTCTAAATTTAATTTTAGTTTCACAGACTCCCACCCGCTCCCGCCCACAACACTGAGAATCAGTCCTGCATCTCAAGTAATTGCATTAGGTCCCGCAGGAGTGCAGACCTCTACTTCCAGACATGAAGGGGCAGGGGCAGGTGCAGGAGGGCGGACAACAGAAGGTGGAATGGCTGTCGATCTTTCTTTCTGCAGAGGGAGGAAGAGAAAATACATTAGCACACAGTGCCAACCCCTTATTCGGAGGGTAACTACCATCATCAGAGCCCCTAAGCTGCCTCCCAAGCGCATGTGCGTGTGTCAAAGTTGAGAACATTTTCAAGGGTAAAAACATCAATTAGTCAAATGCAAATACAAAAACAGGGTGGTGATCTACATACAGCAAAATGAGGAACAAAGATCCTAGCTCTTGTTATTGTATTGACCTTTCCATTCATCTTACACATTGTGTATTTATTTTTGAGTGGCACAAACTATTGTTATTAAGCAAACTTGTAGTCAAATGCAGACAAGGGTCAACAGACAGGGTAACAATGATTGGCAATCCCTGAAGGAGAAAAAACAAAGTTAAAGTCATTAGGTGGTTCTAAGTTGTTTTCTTGATATTCTTGTGTTTTTATTAAAGCACTACAGATTATTTTTGTACTGTAGCCTTCTCTTGTAGCAGTGATTGTATGAGTTCCTTGTATGGTGCTTACAGTATTAGATTAGATTAGATACATGTTATTAATCCAAAGAGTAAATTCACAATAAGATAAATGTACAATTAATAAGTGCCACCAGAATGTCTGACATCATAAGTATACTGTATATACACTCTTGGCAACAACTCTCACATCCTCAGGTGCCAATAGACCCAAGACACCAATAACACGGTCAATGCACTAAATTCAAAGAAAAAACATTGAACAAAGAATGACTATTAACTTCAGATAATGACACAGAAGTTTTAAATACTGCAAAAATGCTTTTAACTAGTGGTGCAATTTATAGAAAGCAAACAAATATAACTCATAATTCACTTTTTTGTACAAATGTGCTTTGTATGTTTCTCTTCAGACTGAGTATGGTTACAGCTGATTTAATGTTTTCAATGTCACTAAGTCACATTATTCTGTGCCCATTTTTGTAACGAGACACATCAATAAATTTCAGATAATTGAAAAAATATTGTTGCAGCTTTCTGTTGCTTTGCTTAGGGCTACAATATCAATATAACTCCGTCACATATCAGTGAGTTGCTGCTGTCTATTTCATTCAGTAAAGTGAACTCTATGTTAATAAGTTCCTATTTATTGTTCTTCAAAAAATCCCGTAATTTCTTGTTTCTACCTAGCTGTGTGAATGTGTGCTGTCTCTCTTGTTTCTTGCCCAATCAGCTGCCCAGTTGCCATTTTTCTATTCAGCTGACCAACCACCAAGACCTCAGTTGTCTTATTTCTGCCCAGATGGCTGATAAGCGAGATAGTGGTTATCCCTATTATTGTTTGTTGGTTTTGTTAAGCAGGCCGACTCTCAAAAAAGGCTGCATTGCTTTTCAGTGGCCATTACTATTTTGATAAATATGTTTTTTTTCATTTTTGCATGACCCCTAATTTTATATCTTTCAATTTATCGATAATTTAAACTCACTTGACTTGTAATTTGTTTATGTGGCATTGACACCCTGCCTTTGAACACAAGTCAGAAGCTATCGCTGAATATAAAGCGATACATCTTTGACATTTAGAATTGTCCACTGTTTTCACTTTCAGTTTTTTCTTTGATTTGTTAGGGTTTCTTATTTGAGGTATTGCTTCTATGTATTGTTTTTATTTATTTATTTTTTTAACTGAGGTTTTCATCATGTTTAATTAATTACTTGCTTTTTATGTTTTGTTAGTTTACTTCTTTTTAAGAAATTAAATTGGCTTTTTTCACTTTGGGATTGTTGTAGTTGTTGGGGTATAGCCTGTTTTGGGAAGAATGATAGGTTTGGTACACTGATGCAAGAAATATTTTTGCTTGGTAGTTAGAAGACAAATGTTGTGATCCACATAGACATTTGTGATTTTAGTCTCTCCAGGTATTAGGCAGTTATATCTGTTGTGTATGAAAGTAAATTAATAAAAATTTCACAATGATATTCTCCTTATACATTTGCTAATACAATCATTTCACAGAAGTCTGATATTATTGTGATAAGGAGTCATAAACATGATGAGAAGGGAAGTCAGCCTCCAAAAGACCCACAAAGTAGGCAAGGACCTATACTGACCTGCCCAGAAAGGACTTGCACCACTTCAAGCAGCCTCCAAATGCAACCACCGACTATAGCCTATACAGACCCCAAAATGGGAAAATGGGTTTTAAAGTTCAAAAAGATACTGCAAATGCTACAGAAGAGCCCTAACAGGGAGAGGATAACTGTAAACCACTGGCTTGTGAACAGAAGGCATCTTTATATCTATATAAAAATTAAGATTTATAAGCAAAGGTAGAAAAATACAACAAAAAAGACAATCCAAAACAAACAAGTTGTAGTACATAATCCATTATCAAAATTCAAAGAATGAAGCGAAATAAATCCAATTAACTCGGGAAATCAGAACAAAAGCAGTACTTACAAACTTCTATAATCTTGATAACAACCTAAGAGAACTTGTCTCATCCACAAGAATATAAAGATGGAGAACGGATGGTCCATTAGGTGTCGCGTTATGGTGCCCACACCTCTTGGTAGTCCATCCAGGGAACACAAGACACATATATAAATTTAAACTCATTCTGCATAAATAATAAACAAACAAAGAAACATATATATAAATTTATATAAAAAACATAAAAAATAATCAAACAGAAAATTCTCACAAGCCCAAACTATCATATAACAAGTTAAGTCAAGTTGGGAAGCATGCACTTGGTACAGTGCGTTGCTGCACCGACTACATGACGAAACAGCTTGGGATCCCAGTTCACAGCCCCCAAGTCCCACCCTCCGGATATGACCCTCTATCTGCTGCAGCCAGGTGTTATTTGGGCGACCCCTTGGCCTGGTCCAGCCACTCGGGTCCCCAACAATGAGGATTTTATGAGCCGGATCACATGGCCGTAGTGCCGTAACTGACACTTCCTCACAATGCAGGTAATGTGCCCCATTCAGGACTCCACGAGCAACCGCTCATTTGACACAAAGTCAAACCAACTGTACCCAAGGATTCTCAGAAGAGACTCAGTACCAAAGGAGTCCAGTCTTCGTCTCAGGTCACTGGATAGCGTCCATGTCTCGCAACCATATAGCAAGACAGGAAGCACCAGGACTCAAAAGACTTGGAAAAGTATAGTATATCCTTTTGCATAGATATCGGGAGCGCCACACACCCGTTTCCAGCGACCTCATTACCCCAAATGCTCTCCCAATCCGTCTACTGACTTCATAGGAAGAGTCACCAGAGACATGAATGTCACTGCTGAGGTAAGTAAACCTCTTGACAAGGTCAACACTCCCTCCGCAGACAGACACACTGCTGATGGCTGTGCCCAAGAGGTCATTAAAGGTCATTAAGTTTTTTTTTGACTTTTCATGTCTTTAGGATGCAAGAGTGAACTGGAGCACATGGAAATAACTCATATGGAAACAAGAAGCTCCACTTTTCTGGGAACTGAAAACATTCCCTTGGAGTAGTGAGGTAGTTACCACTACCCTCTGTATCACCCCTGTGTCAAACTTACCACAGCTATTTACACTGATCCGATTTTGTACATTTTGTGATATAAAAGTAATAAGAAGACCACATTGCTGCCAGCCATTCTGTTGCCCTTTCCATATCAACACAGAAGAAGCCACAAGCATTAATTTTGTAGTTCTGGCTGTGAAGTTAGAAGATTGTTTTTTTAATGACTTTTTTCATTTCTTTTTTGATAGATACACTGTTCTCAAATAGTCAAAGAGAGTACAATAACAACAACAACAGCATTTATTTATGTAGCACATTTTCATACAAATGATGTAGCTCAAAGTGCTTTACATGATGAAGAAAATAGAATTAGGAAACACTAATTAACATAGAATAAAAGTAAGGTCCGATGGCCAGGGAGGACAGAAAAGACAAAAAAAAAAACTCCAGATGGCTGGAGAAAAAAATAAAATCTGCAGGGGTTCCAGGCCACGAGACCACCCAGCCCCCTCTGGGCATTCTACCTAATATAAATGACCTCAATCAGTCCTCATTGTATTCAGGGTTCTCATGGAAGAACTTGATGATGATGGTCATGTGGACTTCTGGCCTTCAATCCATCAATGCAGGGACATCACGGTGCTTTGATCAGGTGGTGGTGGCGCAGATCGCCACCACAGAAAACCAGAAAAAAGAACAGCAGAGAAAGTACGGGTTAGTAGGGATTTTGGAGCCACCAGGAATACTAATGATAATTAATTGAATATACAGAGCATCCGGATTAAACTAAAATGAAGCTATGAGAAAGCCATGTTAAAGTAATGTGTTTTTAGCAGTACCGGCATAAATAAAAAAAAAGTTAAGGCCTTAGACATGAAAATCTCAGGAACACTGTTTGTTTTTTTCATTTATTTATTTAGAGGAATCTCTGCAACCACTCTGCAAGAGAGCTACTAGCAATTCCTCAGAGAAGGTATTGAATGGTAAAAACGTGAAGAGGGGGAGTTAAACATTATGGCAAAGGAGCCAAGACTGAGGGGTTTTTTTTTCTTTCCTAATTATCACTTTAACACTCAAAGACTTTCAATAGGCTTTAGTGTTTAACTTTATTTTCCTACTATGTCAGAAAATCTTTAGGATGACAAATCTCATTTTAATAGCCTATCTGCAGTTACAAGTAAAAATAAATCTGTGCAGAATAACAGCACTGTCTTGTCACTACAACTATACCACTTCACCCCAGCTTTCACTTTTGTTTCTGTAAAATAGTTAATTCAAATAATGACAGCAGCCGTTAAAGGGTCTGTTATAAACAGCTATTTATAAAGATACAGATTTGATAACACTAACTCTTAAAAAATGAAAACTTTGTTAAAAAATACACTACTGGTGCTTTATCCCTTTCAGGTCACCTTGCATTTTGTAGCAATTATGCATAAAATCTGCTTGTCTAATCATTTCACATGACACTCTTCTTCTCTGGGGTGGCTTTGTTTTGTCACCCTTGGCTTACCATAGTATGATTGTTTAAATCTTGCTGTTTTAGAGCACTTTGTCATCTATTTTCTTTAACTGTGACAAAAATAAAATTCATAGCTATTTTCAAAATATCATACTGTGATGCCCCTGGCATCAGCAGAAAAATTAGGTTACTAGATTCTTCAGTATTTTAGCGTATCATTTAAGAACCCTAGAAATGCATTGATTTTGCTCTTTCTACTTGGTGCCAAGTATATTCTGAAAATGAATAGTGATTCATTCCTGTTCCAACAACTGTTTGAAAAGCCTGATATATAAATTTAATTCTAATTGCAGAATCTGTAGTCTTTTGTAGTTATAAGCCCTGGTTTGATAGCAATAACACTGTTCCATTCACTAGCCTCTTTATCGAAAAACATACACTTTATTTTTTAACAAAATCAGCACCCCATAAAATAAGGAATTTGAGCATTTAGGAGAAAAACTAAGCATTTGCTTAGTTATTGAAAAATATCATTGAATTAAGTGCTTGAGAAGCTCAAACATTTCTGTGCAAAATTTACTTTCAAACAGTAAAATTCAATATGGTTTTACAAGAGTAATAATTTTCTTGGTAGGGGGTCATTAAAACCGATTAATCCATGTTTTGTACAAGTCAGTCTAAACAGGCTTGAAAAGCTTGCTTGATCTAAATTTGAGTGAAACTTTAAAGCTCCAATTGATATTATTGGTGACTGGTGATAATGAATTAATTGAAAGGTTTAGGGAAAAGTGATCACTTCTCTAAATGCTGTTTTAAAATTTTACGCTTGCATCCCAGCCAGCACAGGGCGCAAGACAGGAACAAGTCCCTGGTCAGGGTGCCAGCCCACCACAGGGCACACACACTCAGCACACACTATGGACAATTTAGGATCGCCAATGCACCTAACCTGCATGTCTTTGGACTGTGAGAGTAAACCGGAGCACCCGGAGGAAACCCACATAGACACGGGGAGAACATGTAAACCCAACGCAGAGAGGACCTGGGAAATGAACCCAGGTCCCCTTACTGTGAGGCAGCAGCGCTACCCACTGTGACACCATGCTGCCCCCCTTGCATTCCACTAAGATTGAGTGATGCAGTTTATAAAAACATAATAATTTATTATAATTTTGTTTCATTTATATTATAACAATAGTCAATATTTGAAGGATAATATTAGAACACATTTTATTTCCCTTTCATTTTTTTTTATCATCTTAGCTTCATTACTTTGTGATATTACATTTGAACATTGGGTGGCAATTCACCCTTTCCTCTGATCTTGTGAAGTTAGGCTAAATGTTTGTAGTTTATTGTTTTTTGCAAAGTGAGTGACATACTCGATAATTTCAGCTCACACATCATTAAAACAACATTTAAGATATTATTGTGGACAATACATATCACCCATTCCTAGTAGCTCTCATAAGAGGTGCAGCATCTATGTGGCGAATATGTTGTGTGCTTCATACCAGTTAAATGCACTTAGTTATTTTGTGAGCAACATGGTGGTTAGTGCAACTGCCTTACAGTTCGTATCCCCTCTAGATCTTGCATATTCTTTCAATGTCTGCGTTGATTTTTCCTGCATTGTGCCTCATATCACTTGGGTAGGCTCAAGCTCCTTGTGACCCTTACTAAGCAGGTTTAGAAAATAAAGAGATGCATTTATTTTGTGATCCCCATCTCTAAAAAGAAAAGTGAGCACTTTCATCTGTTTATTATTTAGGGATTCAGTCACAACCTTAAAAAAGATATTATTAACTTTGAGATGTATCCTTGTTTTTTGTAAAATTTTATAATTTTCCACCACTCCTATTTATGTTCCCAGTTTACATCTGTTGTATTTTTGAAACTTTTATCCTAGTCCTTTCCACCCTGTCAATCTAATAGGGCATTCTGCTGTGACTTCAAGAGCCCTATGTAAACCACCTGTTGGAGTTTTTATATGAGGCATTTAAAATTGTTCAAGTTCTCTCTTTGTGCTTCCTTCCTTTTCATGTGCACCTGAATTTTGCTGGTCCTTTGTGGTTTTTGTTGGTTATTTTGGCTTCTGATATTTGACATCGCTATTGAATTTGTTTTTCTGGGTTCAGTTCAAGTTTATTGTCAAGTATTAATAGAACACAGTTCACATTGTACAATGAAATTCTTACTTCCTTGTCTCTTCGGAACGTTAACAGTAATATGATACCAAAAAACATCCATCCATCCTCTTCCATTTATCCGAGGTCGGGTCGCGGGGGCAGCATCTTCAGCAGAGATGCCCAGACTTCCCTCTCCCCGGCCACTTCTTCTAGCTCTTCTGAGGGAATCCTGAGGTGTTCCCAGGCCGGCCGGGAGACATAGTCCCTCCAGCGTGTCCTGAGTCTTCCCCGGGGGCCTCTTCCTGGTTGGACGTGCCCGGAACACCTCACCAGGGAGGCGTCCAGGAGGCATCCTGATCAGATGCCCAAGCCACCTCATCTGACTCCTCTCGATGCAGAGGAGCAGTGGCTCTACTCTGAACCCCTTCTGAATGACTGAGCTTCTCACCTTATCTTTAACGGAAAGCCCAGACACCCTGCGGAGGAAACTTATTTCAACCGCTTGTATTCGCAATCTTATTCTTTCGGTCACTACCCATAGCTCATGACCATAGGTGAGGGTAGGAGCGTAGATCGACTGGTAAATTGAGAGCTTTGCCTTACGGCTCAGCTCCTTTTTCACCACGACAGACCGATGCAGAGCCTGCATCACTGCGGATGCCGCACCGATCCATCTGTCGATCTCACGCTCCATTCTTCCCTCACTCGTGAACAAGACCCCGAGATACTTGAACTCCTCCACTTGGGGCAGGATCTTGCTCTCAACCCTGAGAGGGCACTCCACCCATTTCCGGCTGAGGACCATGGTCTCAGATTTGGAGGTGCTGATTCCCATCCCAGCCGCTTCACACTCGGCTGCAAACCAATCCAGAAAGAGCTGTAGATCACGGCCTGATGAAGCAAACAGGACAACATCATCTGCAAAAAGCAGTGACCCAATCCTGAGTCCACCAAACCGGAAGTTCTATCCATAAAAGTTATAAACAGATTCAGTGACAAAGGGCAGCCCTGGCGGAGTCCAACTCTCACTGGAAATGGGTTCGACTTACTGCCAGCAATGCGGACCAAGCTCTGACACTGGTTGTACAGGGACCAAACAGCCCTTATCAGGGGGTTCGGTACCCCACACTCCCGGAGCACCCCCCACAGGATTCCCTGAAGGACACGGTCAAACGCCTTTTCCAAGTCCACAAAACACATGTAGACTGGTTGGGCAAACTCCCTTGTACCCTCCAGGACCCTGTTAAGGGTGTACAGCTGGTCCACTGTTCCTCGACCAGGACGAAAAATACACTGTTCCTCCTGAATCCGAGGTTCGACTATCCGACAGGCCCTTCTCTCCAGGACCCCCGAATAGACTTTTCCAGGGAGGCTGAGGAGTGTGATCCCTCTGTAGTTGGAACACACTCTCCGGTCCCCCTTTTTAAAGAGGGAGACCACCACCCCGGTCTGCCAATCCAGAGGCACTGTCCCCGATGTCCATGCAATGTTGCAGAGACTTGTCAACCAAGACAGTCCTACAACATCCAGAGCCTTGAGGAACTCCGGGCGTATCTCATCCACCCCCGGGGCCCTGCCACCAAGGAGTTTTTTAACCACCTCGGTGACCTCTGTCCCAGAGATGGGGAGCCCACCTCCGATTCCCCAGGCTCTGCTTCCTTATTGGAAGGCATGTTAGTGGGATTGAGGAGGTCTTTGAAGTACTCCCCCCACCGACCCACAACGTCCCGAGTCAAGGTCAGCAGCACACCATCCCCACCATGTATAGTGTTGACACTGCACTGCTTCCCCCTCCTGAGATGCCGGATGGTGGACCAGAATTTCCTCAAAGCCGTCCAAAAGTCGTTCTCCATGGCCTCCCCAAACTCCTCCTATGCCCGAGTTTTTGCCTCAGCAACAACCGAAGCCGCATTCCGATTGGCCTGCCAGTACCTATCAGCTGCCTCCAGAGACCCACAGGACAAAAAGGTCCTATAGGACTCCTTCTTCAGCTTGACGGCATCTCTCACCACCGGTGTCCACCAATGGGTTTCGGGGATTGCCGCCATGACAGCCACCGACCACCTTACGGCCAAAGCTCCGGTCAGCCGCCTCAACAATAGAGGCACGGAACATGTCCCATTCTGACTCGATGTCCCCAAACCTCCCTCGGGACATGGTTGAAGTTCTGCCGGAGGTGGGAGTTGAAGCTACTTCTGACAGGGGACTCGGCCAGATGTTCCTAGCAGACCCTCACAACACGTTTGGGCCTACCAGGCCTGACCGGCATT
Source organism: Polypterus senegalus (assembly GCF_016835505.1). Classification (NCBI taxonomy): domain Eukaryota; kingdom Metazoa; phylum Chordata; class Cladistia; order Polypteriformes; family Polypteridae; genus Polypterus; species Polypterus senegalus. Next base: position 281,294,029 of record NC_053154.1, read on the forward strand.
CTCCCCCACCATCGAAGCCTACTCACCACCAGGTAGTGATCAATTGACAGCTCCGCCCCTTCTCTTCACCCGAGTATCCAAGACATGTGGCCGCAAGTCCAACGACATGAACACAAATTTAATCATTGAACTGAGGCCTAGGGTGTCCTGGTGCCAAGTGCACATATGAATACCCCTATGCTTGAACATGGTGTTCGTTATGGACAATCCATGATGAGCACAGAAGTCCAAAAACAAAACACCACTCGGGTTCAGATCGGGAGGGCCATTCCTCCTAATCACACCCTTCCAGATCTCACTTTCATTGCCCACGTGAGCATTGAAGTCTCCCAGCAGTACAAGGGAGTCCCCAGAAGGTATGCTCTCTAGAACCCCCTCCAGGTACTCCAAAAAGGGTGGGTACTCCAAACTGCCGTTCGGCGCATACACACAAACAAAGTTAAGACCCGTCCCCCCACCCGAAGGCGGAGGGAGGCTACCCTCTCGCCACCGGGGTAAACCCCAATGAACAGGCTCCAAGTCGGGGGGCAATAAGTATGCCCACACCTGTTCAGCGCCTCTCACCAGGGGCAACTCCAGAGTGGTAGAGAGTCCAGCCCCTCTCAAGGAGATTGGTTCCAGAGTCCAAGCTGTGTATTGAGGTGAGCCCGACTATATCTAGCTGGAACCTCTCGACCTCGCGCACTAGCTCAGGCTCCTTCCCCTTCAGAGAGGTGACATTCCACGTCCCAAGAGCAAACTTCTGTAGCCGAGGATCGGACCACCAAGGTCCCCGCCTTCGGCCACCACCCAACTCATACTGCACCTGACTTCCTTGGCCCCTCCTACAGGTGGTGAGCCCATGGGGGACCCACGTTGTCTCTTCGGGATGTGCCCAGCCAAGCCCTATGGGTGCAGGCCTGGCCACCAGGCACTCGCCAGTGAGCCCCACCTCCAGGCCTGGCTCCAGAGGGGGGCCCCGGTGACCCGCATCCGGGCAAGGGAAAACGTCGTCCAAGGTTTTTGTTCTTCATAGGAGGTTTGGTTAAACCGCTCTTTGTCTCATCCCTCACCTAGGACCAGTTTGCCTTGGGTGACCCTACCAGGGGCATAAAGCCCCAGACAACAGAGCTCCTAGGATCATTGGGACACGCAAACCTCTCCACCACGTTAAGGTGGCGGTTCGAGGAGGAGCCAAAAAACAAAGGAATAAATAGAGTGCAACATACAGGTATATAAATAAACACGCATATGGTGTTTCTTATGTTACAATATTTGTTACAACGTGTGGATAGAAACTGTTGATACATCTCATGGAGTGACTGCTAATGGTCTTTTACTGTTGTCAGAAGGAAAAAGTGAGAAAACCAATTTTGCAGAATGGCTAAGTGCTTTAATAACCTTGCTTGCCTTTTCAAGGCAGCAAGTGTTATGTATGTCCCAAACTGAAGGCAGCTGCCTTCCAGTAATATTCTGGTAGCATCCACCCAAACATAGATCGCAGTTTGGTCTACCTGATAAAAGTCATGATCAGCACTTGGTTTTGCTGACACTGAAGGCCAGATTGTTGACCTGGCATCACTGTGCTAGCAAGTGATCCTTTCCTTTGTAAGCTGTCCCGTGATTGCTGACGATTAGATCTATGATGGTGGTGTCATCAGCAAATTTTGGTGTATGGCCACAATCATAAGTGTACCAACAGCACATAAAGAGACTTAGCACCCTACCATGTACAGTCTGTGCTGACGGTCAGCATTTAGCATGTGATGCTGCCAATCCACATGTGCTGAGTTCTGTGTGTTATCCTGTTGTAGACACTATTTCCCAAACTGATAAGTTTGTTGATCAGTATAACACTGTTAAATGCTGAGTTATATTCTACAGTATAAACAGAACTGTGGTATAATAATTTTTATTATGAAGATATACACCATTAGCATAGCCATCAGCAGTGTGTTTATTTGTGGAGAGAGTTTCAACCTGGTCAAGAGGTTTACTTACCTTAGTAGTGACATTCATGTCTCTGGTGACTCTTCCTATAAAGCTAGTAGACAGATTTGGAGAGCATGTGTGGTCATGAGGTTGCTGGTAAGGGATGTATGGCACTCCTGATATCTCTGCAAAAGTACTAAATTCCAAGTCCTGGTGCTTCCTGTCTTGCTATATGGTCATGAGACATTGACTCTATCCAGTGACCTGAGATGAAGACTGGACTCCTTTGGTACTGTGTCTCTTCTGAGAATCCTTGAGTACCGGTGGTGTGACTTTGTGTTGAATGGGCAGTTGCCCACGGAGTCTCAAATGAGGCACATTACCTGCATTTGTGAGGGAGCATCCGTTACGCACTACAGCCATGTGGCATGATTCCCCAAGGGTGATCCTGCTTGTAGGGTCCTCATTGTTGAGGACCCGAGCGGCTGGACCAGGTCAAGGAGACGCCCACGTAACACCTGGCTGCAGCAGATAGATGGTTATTTTCAGGCGGTGGGACTGGACCTCGTGTCTGTCTGGGGGTTGCCAACCAGGATCCCGAGCTGTAGCAATGTCTATGAAGGTATGCAAACTGGAGGTGATCGTGACTATCTGGACTGTATTTGTTAAAAAAATACTCAAAAAAAATTTTATTTACCCTGTGTGCTGGTGATCGGGAAAAAATTGTAATCTTATGTTTTCATGAAGAATAGTGGTAACCAAGTTTCTGTTAGAAAAGGTGTCTATGGTGACCAATGCAGGATATTTGCAAACACTATTAAAAATGTCCAAGAAAAGAAAATCTCACACTACTCATGTTGCATAATCTACATGTCAAGTCATGCATTTGTACGCTCAGATTGTTGCAAAAAATATATATTTTTGTGATAATATTGTTAAATAAACCAAATTCAGGTGCAAAAATGTGATCAAAAATAGAGCATTCTCAAATACCAGCCATTTGATTTGAAGACCTGCCTCCTTCTCTCATTCATTGTTCACGAGTCCAGCCCAGTAAAAGCTTGTTTATTGTCGAACACTGAGCTTTGCGTGATATCAACATTGCAAAGTACACTGAGAAAAAGCAAAGCAAGTGAAAACATTAATCAGGAAGAGACTCTGCTTGGTACTTATGCATATCAGAGATGATTCAACAAGCATACACCTCTGTTAAATAATGGCAAGGTTTTGTGGATATGGATGTAACTGTAATGATAAGAGGCATATACAAAAAACCACAGATATCACATATGTGAGGAGAAATATGCAACACATCACAACTCTCTAGCACCAAGAGTCTGTTTAGTGTACTTGATTAGGTCATTTTTAAATTACCTTTTGTCTTTTTTTTTGTATTAGGTAGCTAACCTTTTTTTGTATATTATCAATATTTAATTATTTTTGCTTTTGTAATTTGTGATTTTTTTAATGTTTGAAGATTTTTATAAATTTGTTTCTTTGTTGGATTTTTCTTTATTTTATTTAATAAATTAAATTTAATATTATGATTTGATTGTAGTCAGGAGTTTTGGTTGATCCCTGCTCCAATTTTTTTTTTTTTTTATTATTTAGGCCTTACACATTTTGGATTGTTTCGGCGTTTGACTGATTTTTTCCATTTAGGTCTAAGTCACAACATGAAATACAATCAATTTTTTGTGCTGTTTTAAATGCAGTATTGTGGTGGCTTGGAAAATAGGCTTCCCAGAAAGTATGCTATATTTTGCACTCATCATTCAAAAGTAATTAACATTGAGGTAGGATAACTCAAAAGAATGAAGAAAGAATTATGTGGAAAACTACAGGGCCTTAGGCAGAAATTACAACTTTGAACAAGTGCAGTAAATTCTTTTTAAACTGTAATATCCTTTTCAGTATGAATTGGAGTTTCCCCCAATGCAAAATAATGTCCAACATCTAAAAAGAAGCTGGGAAGCAGGTAGAATCCTACCTGGTCTGCCCAGCAGAGGCAACCTTGACTTAAGCCAGACCCCAGCCTGCTGGTTTTAGTAGGACCAGGCCCAAAAATGAGCAGCAGGATAAACAACAACTATTAAAATCTCAAATTCTATAATGAAATCCCTTCAAGAAAAAGAGAAACTGTCAGCTTTTGGCTTGTTTAATCAAGGCCAATGTAGAATCTTTATAAATCCATATCTTCTTTCACAAAAATAGCAAAATCAAAAACAAAGGCACAAAAGAATAAAATGAAGTGCAAAAGAAATCCTAAGCAAACAGTCGCAATACAAAATCCAAACACCAGCATCCTTAAACAGAGCAGAAAAATCAAAAAGGCCAGAAAATCCAAGACAGATTAACACCATACTTACCATAACTCTAACAAGTGACTGTGGTTCCACTCTCCACACTAGGCTTTTGTATGTAGTTTAAATATCCTGATGAAGGGCCTAGGACAGGAGTGGTGACATCAGGGTGGTCCTGCCACTTGATGTTCCACCCTCAGAGAGCATGGAGCATAACTACATTTAAAGGGTCAAATAATAGAAAGTACATACAAATAAATCACACAATAAATAAAAAAACAGCAAAAACAACAATAAAATAGATAAACACATGGAAAACCATAAGAGTGTGCCTTGCTCAATTTTACTTAAAGGGTCTAGATGGAAAAAATGAAAAGAGGTTTTGTAATAAGCACAAACCAACATCAGTGGTGCCCATGCATGATAATGTGGTCAATGCCTTGAAGCATATGCAACTGTATGGCAATCCTGTGACATATTTTGATGACACTCACTTTTTGTATCAGCAGAATAGCATCATCTCTTAATTTATGTCCCTTTTCACTGAAGTAGCTGTACACATTTTAAACACTATAAGAGAAACAAGTATATGATGATGTAAATCTATTAATTTCATATGATACTTTGGAACCTACTCGTTTTAAGCTGATGTTAAAATACTTGTATATTAATTTCCTGCTCACTCCAGAATCTCTTTTCGTGATAGAACAGCATAACATCGTTGAGAAAACTGATAGCAGCAACCTGATTAGCATCAGAGAGGAGCAGAAAATTACTTTTCCTTTTTCTACCAAGTTTGTCTAGGAGCACTGTAAGCTTTATTTTCATTTTTTATTATGATAAAATGCAGATGTTTTAAGTGAAAAATGTGCTTCCTTCATACACTGACAAAATTGCTGTATTTCTGCATTATTATTGTAATGACAGAATTTGTGAAAAGTGACTTTTGAATTTTACTGTTGCTCTGTTTAAAGGGTTCTGAAACTTGGCATCACCACAGTTTATGCGATAATGTAAAAATTCTGTCCTAGCTCAGAGGATCAATTGCAAAAATTACATAAACTATTCTAATCGTTCCATTTCAAGCTTCATTTCCAATATGCAATCAATGCAATATTATTATTATTATTTTACAATTGTTTGTTAAAATCCCTTCAATGTTGATTTTTGCTTTGTGAAATATGGAGATTTCAATCGTTGGATGGATTTTTTGTTACTATTAATTAAATAAGTTAATGAAATTCAGTAAAAGAATAGGTGAATGGTAGTGAAAGTACACGTAACATATTTTATTTTGCAAAAGTGTGCAGACAATTAACCAATAAGCCTATTTTGTAGCAGCCCTATTGTTAATGGGCGTTAGATTTCCAAAATCAACACAATGATTTCATGGTTTTTAATAACTCATACAGGGCTTTGGAGCTACAATTACTTCAAAGGTCAGAACTATGTGGAAATTGCTCTTCACTGGTTTATTTTCTATTGATTTTAATACTCTAGTGCATTGTCAGTTGTTTAGTTTAGCTTTTCTATTTTACTTGCTATTGATAGTATGAATTAGAATTCATATGTACTGGTCATATAACGTCCACACATTTCATACTGTATGTAGCCTAGAAATTAGAAGGACAGATAGTTACATTTTATTGATAATAACTGAGACGGAACGATTTTGTAATCCTCTGTTGTGGTGATTTAAGCCATACTTTTTAGTTTGGTACAAAATTGGCTCTGGCACAGGCAGCAAAAGATTATGGTGCAAGGAACTTTTTTCTGACTCAGTTGATATCTAAAGGTTATAACTCAGGGATCTTGGGCCACTGCTCTATTTAATTTATATGATGATCTTTTTAACAGTGTAACTACAGCAAATAAAATTTAATGTCATATTTATCACACTTCGGAGCTAAAAATGTTGCATTTGAATACTCTCTAGAGTCAGTTTCCATAGCCAGTGATCGCTCCGCTAAGGCCTCTGCCTTTGACTGACACCCAAGCCCTAATGCACCATACTCTTCTGGCTCCTCCTGCAGGTGATGGGTTCACTGTTGCTCCTTCAAACTGTGCCTGGTGAGGTCCCATTGGTAAATGCCTGTCCTCAATGACGAGCTCCACACATTGGCCTGACTTCATTTTTCCTGGTAAATGTACTGAATCTCTTTGATTTGACTGAGGTCATGGTTCTCAGCCAGGAAAGAGTGGAGTGCCCTCTCTGGGTTGAGAGTGAGGTGCTGCCTTAAGCGGAGGAGTTTAAGTCTCTTGGGATCTTGATTGTGAGGGAAGGAAAGAAGGAAAAAGGACATCATCAGACAGATTGCAGCAACATTTACAGTCATGCAGACATTGTACCATTCAGTCATGGTAAAGAGGGAGCTGAACTGAAAGGTGAAGCTCTTGATTTACCCATCAGTCAATGTTCCTACTCTCACCTGTGGTCACAAGCTCTGTGAAGTGCCTGAAAGAACTAGACCATAAATAAAAGTGTCAGAAATATGTTTCCTTTGCAGGGTGTCAGGGCTCAAAGTGCAACCGCTGCTCCTTTGCATAAAAAGGCGCCATCTGACTCTAGATGCCTACCTTAGTATGTGGTTCGGGCATGTCCAACCCAGAGGAGACATCAAGACAGATCCAGGACACATTGGAGAAATTATATCTTTCAACTGTCCTGGGAACGTCTCAGTATCCACCTAGAGGAGTTGGAGGAGGTGGCGGGGAATAGGGATGTCTGGGCATCATTGCTTAGACTGCTGCCTACATGACCTGGGCCCAGATAAGTGGCCAAAAATGGATGGATGGATGAACATTCGGGGTATGAAACTTGAAATCACACCCTATCCGAGGAGCTTAGGTGTCACAGTTGACACTTTATTGTCCCCATCTAGACAATGTACAGAGGTAATTAAGAAGGGTTACGATAAAGTTAAATAGCGCAATGTGCTGAGGTCAAATCAAGGGATGTTATTCTTAAGATACACAACACATTACTGTGCTGCAGTTTACTGTGTTGGAATACTGTGTAGAATTTAAACAAAACACAATTGTGCTAGAGAAGGTCTGGAATAAAGTAACCACACTGATTCAAAGGGCTATGAGGTAGGAGCTGTGAGGAAGGATTGAAGTTTAAGCAAGTATTGATTAAGTGGCGTTATGGCGGATATGTTCAGAATCTGGAAGGCAATAAGTACAGAGGATGCCAGCTGTTACTTTAAAATGAGTTCCTCGACTAACTAATGTATGTTGAGTAATGTGCCAATTAGTGATTTAGGTAGTAGTTCTTTAGACACCTTAAAACCCTGGCTAGTTTGTATAAGTTAGGTGAATAAGAATTGATGAGCTGTATTGAGTGGAATGGCCTGTTCTTTTCAAAGTTGTTATGTTCTTACTACATAGCATAAGATTAAAATAAAATTTTACTACATATGTGAAGACCATCAGTCTTCAAATTCTTATTGCTAACTAATAGCTTAGTTTTTCCAGTATTTCACCTTTAACAGTTTTTACTTTATCCACAGTATATGATACAGATGTTAGTTTTGGATTTTTATGTTCCTTTGAATGTAGAAGTGCTTTCTGCAAATGCTGTTAATTTCCATTGGTAACCTCAAGTATGTGATTCCCAATTAAACTGATAGGATTCTATAAAGTTTTATCAATACATTGTGAGCATGAAACAAAACAAAGCTTGTGTTATTCAGACTTTCTTTATTAAAGCTCCTAAATTACTGGCATTCTTAAGTGCCAACATTTTCTATAGTATTATCTGAATGGAAGAACAGACGTGCAAATCTTCACTGATTTAGACTAAGGAATGATGCAAACCTTCTGTAAGCAGTTGATTGATTAGTACTGTATATAATCAAACAACACTGCCATCAATTTACTATTTATAACATTTTTTGACTGTGAATGACAGCTGAAACAATGGAAGTCCTGAGGGGCTTGATAAGCTTGATGTGTACATATAGTATTATAAAAAAACAAGAAAGCAGACCATTTACTTCATTTGTGAAATGTTAGTGTGAAAATGATATGCATGAAACACATTAGGTTTTACATGTGGACGTTTTACTTTACTTTTTTTCCAAAATTTTACAGTTTAAAACCACTGCCTTCTATGTTGGCTTATAAATGTTTTTGTTGCATATTATAGGTAAAAATAGTGTTATTTCTCCAGCTCATTTTGAATGCACATTCCTTACTGACCTCAAGCCCAGCCTGTTATTATTATGTGTCGGTATTTTCTATAGATAATGTGAAGATGTGGAATCATATCGCTCAGTTATACTAACTCCAGGGTATTTGAAAATCACAGTCTTTTCTGTGCCCATTCCTTTGGAGTTCCCACCACACTCTTCTCGTGCAACCTGCCTCTTAACATGATTGACCTTACCATCAGTAAAACAAGGCTAAAACTCCCTGCCTTAGTTTAGGGTTCTTTCATTTTGTCAGGTTGCTGCTGGTTTATTTCTTCCCATGGCCGCATTTTTGCTCCTTTTAGGCCCTTACAGCTGACCTCGCTTTGATTGGGAGTGGATACTGCAAGGCTTTCATGGTCGAAAGTGACGGATGTTGTAGACACAACACTAGGAACTATGCTGAGAGAGATTACAGATAAGCAGCATTCAAGTTCATTGTAGAAGATCAGAAATGCAAAAGGTTGTTACAAAAGGCAAAAATAATGATTAAATAAAATAACCCAGAAAAGTGGAAGCGTGAAACTACTGGAAGTCCCGTCAAGTAACAAAACTAAAAGCATGAATTCAAAACACCATGAAGGTTTGGGGGACTCAAGGAAATAGCTCTGAGTCAAATCAAAGAGCATGTCTAAATACTGTACATAACTCCCCTGCTCCATGTAACTGACCCATAGTGTAGATGTCGAGCTTCTCGATTAAGAGACTGAGTTCAGGTCTGGTAGATGAAAGTGCTCCCTATGCAAGAAGGTTTGATTGGGGTGCAGAAAAATGTACAACTTGAAACTTCATGAAGACCTTCATGTAGGTCAAAAACTCCTATAAACATATACTACTGTATATATACCATTAGGTTAATTTGTATTCCCTAAACTACCCATTGGTAAGAAAAGATGCATAAACGTGTTTAATAAGACAATGCTCCATCTGTCCCTTATTGAACTCACTTATTTTTTTTAATTTCAAATATTTGAAGAAATGTCATGCACAGTAGATTAGCGAATAATGACATAAATGTGCTCAGCCCCTGTATTTTACATTCTCACATTTATCTAACACTATATCAACAACGCCATTTTTTTATAGCACATTTTCATACTAACGATGTAGCTCAAAGTGTTTTACAAGATTTCAAAGTAGGTTTAAGGCTTTGACTTAGAGGATTCAATGCAGTGGCAAGCTGGTGAATCTGCTTTGATTCAAACATTCCAATGCCACAGGTGGCTGCAGAGGACTTTAATCTGGTGGTGCCACAGAAGAAGCAGGAAAAAAAAAGAGAAGGCTAAAAATGATTGCAGCTTCATTGAAGAGTGTAATAATCCATGTCTAGTTTATTAAGGGTAGAACTAAAATGTAGTTGCGAAAAAGCTAAATTTCAAAACTGGGTTTAGGGTTTTTAAATGACCTACAGAGCTAGCCTGGCATATCTCTAGTGGTAATATCCAGTATTCCAGATTTTTGGTACATAACAGCAAAAGGCTGCCTCACCACTTCTTTTGTGGTTAGTTCCTGACATAATAAGCAGACAGTTATTGGAAGATCTAGAGTTATGACTAGGAATTTAGGGGGATGGACACTCCAAAATATCTGTAGGAACAAGGTCATTTAAAGCTTTATATACCATAAGCAGTATTTTATAGTCAGTTGTAAAAGACATGGTTTACCAATATAATGAAGCTAGAGAGAATCGCTCAGGTTTTCTTTTTCTTGTTAAGATTCTTGCTGCTACATTCTGGACTAGCTGCAACTAAAAGAAAAAGTGTAAATTCATTTATCAACATATGTAACCATTATATTACTATACAGTATATGGTAACTATTATATACTATAAATGTATCTAGAACAAAAAATGTACATGTTTTATGGTATATGTTAAAAATCAATCACTCATTTGTCAGTGGTTCTTTCGCTTTCTCTGTACTGCTGTTTAGCTGATGCTGATGTATGTCACTGCTAACTATGTACATAAACAGCACCAAGTCACCGTATCATATTTTTAAGGCTACAAGGATCCCAGGGGGCAGCAGCTGTTTGCTGTCTGGCTGACTGACCCATGTCTGTGAAATAGTGATAAATACAGATTGACGCCAACAAAACCAATTTGGTGCCTCTGACATTTAAGGTTTGCTCACAGTACCACTGTGGTGATATTTGTACATTTTTTTTATTTTAAAGATCACGCAAGCTGTTGATGAGAAACCAAAACTGTGTACTTTTGCTCTTTGAATGATTCATGAATTAATCAATATAAAACTGCTAGATTAAACCAAGACCATACCCAACATACTCAGCATTCAGGGGTTCTGAACTGATTTGAATAGAATGTACGCTTAAAAAGTAAAATAAGAAGTATATTCCCACTTTGGATTTGTCCAGAAAATGTATAACCATAATTAAATGTACCTAACAATAATAGTTTTAGGGAGAATTTCATTTGAAACAGTTTACCATGGTTTGACTGATACATCATCAAATTGTAATTTATCAAGGAGTGCAACGCTTTGTTTGTTTCAAACCTATATTCTCCTTATAGTTTATTTGGTCTTCTCACATCTTGGGGAAATTACCCTTTTGTTGAACATAAGGCCTTTACATGATGGCAAAGTAATCCCAATAAAATAAATTATAACAGAAGGATTCATACCGTCATCTTCTTGATTTGATAGTACCACTTACCTTTTTCTCTTAAAAGTCCATGGAAAAGTCCTGCTTCAGTTACAGGTAGTATCCATTAACAGGTCCTATGTTTATCATGATGAAAGGCACTGACCATCAACTGCAGCCTCCTATACTACTGAGGTCTTGAACTGAGTGCTTCCTAGTTTCACTTCCCTGGCTTTCCCCCAAATAAAGGAGCAAGTCTTTCTAAGGTGAGAATTAAATTCACTCAGAACAAAACACTTCCTATACAAATTAACAAATCAATGTTTCCATTTCCTCCTCAGATCATGAAGTGATCAGTACACGTGTGTTCTTTATATCATGCTACAGTGCTGCACTGCGCTATGCCGTACCGCGATCCTCAGTGCCCCACACTGTCCCCAGCTGTCCATTGGGTAAATGTTCTAGCTACTCACCTGCCAGAGTACCCGGCTTTTTAAAGTGCTCCGATCGGTTTTGAAGAAACAGGTCACATACCCCGTACTTCAGCACCCTAATCTGAATAAGCATTTAGAAAATTGATGGATAACATTTTGCAAAATGTACACTGTTGTATAAATGCTGATGAGGTATTTTTTATTTACTTTATATACAAAGTAATTTCAAATGTGCTCTTTCAAAGTTAATTAAGATTATGCAAGGTTTGTTTAGTATATTTCAACCAATTGACTAATGGTGTCCATATTCTGAGCTTAAAAAAACCCAATTTTGAATTATTTGTCTTTATTTTACATCATTGTTTGTGGTCATTTCAAAGACATTAGGCGATTTGTGTTTGATTTGTTTCTCAATCAGGCAGATGAAATACATATGAATATTTTCATTAAAAAGTTTTGGTTGTCCTCATAATGGGGCCTTTATAGCTTAATAATTATATGAAATTATTCAAGTAGCTATTTTCTTTAGAAATAAATAATAAAAAGGTTGGGGTTTTATCTTTCTGTTTGTACTCTGTATATATTTACAATATGTTGGTTACTCACATCTTGGTTTATATTCCAAAATACTGCACAGATCACCTCAAAGACCTCAAAGACAAATAATCAGAATGAAAAGTTTAGAGAGAATTTTAACCAATATAGAAAACTCATTAATAATTCTAACACTCCAAAAGACGCAATGCCAATACTGTAACTCATACCAGTAACTTGGACCCTCACCACTTCACTAAAGGAAGATAATAGTGTTGATAAGCAAGCATCAGATGTCTAGGCCACCCACATAACTAAATGAAGCCTAGCATGATGTGGCTAGAAGGAGCCTCAAAGGGTCAGAGGTCAAATGCAGTGTCAAACAGGTGGTAATCACAAAGGAAGAAATGGATAGCCATTAAGTGTTAAACAGATCAGATTCATATAATGCTCAGGCTATAAAGCGAAACATAAAATCAGAATGACTGACTAGGAGAATAAAGAGATCGGGTGAACCTGAAGCGAGTTGATTTCAGAAGTATCCTATCCTGGTCCTTGAAGCTGTATTAGTAAAAATACAATCACAATGAAATTTTTAGTAATTGAAATAAATATAACAGAGCTAATCACAGGAAGAATCAACTAAATAAATACAAAATAAAAACTGCTTACAAGTTTGTAAAGGAGACACAAAGCATCTAGCCCTAAGGAATAAAGCACACAATTATGAATTTTACATGTGTTACCTTACTTTCTGATTGCTCTCATGAGCGTCAGTGTCTTTCTGCCAGCAAGTCCTCAGCCCCTATTTGCCTCAAAACTGCAGGCTAAGTTAACAATTAGCAAGGGGTGAGCATTTAATTACTCTTTAAAATGAACCACTTAACTACTAATTGCATGCTGTTGGCCTTTGCTACACACAATACAGTAGCACTGCAGTTCTTTGTAACAGAAAGACAGTAGAAGTATCAAGCGTCTTTTCAAAGTTGGCGATGATGCAGCATTTTCATACATGTTGTTTCATATTTGCAACATGTTTGTTAATGTGAACTAGTGTGGCTCATGGGTTTAAGGTGAGCAGCGAGCCCTGGGAATGATTTTAAAGCTTGCCATACATAAACCTTATTCTGTCTTTGCTGAAATTCATTATTGAAGACTTGTGTGAGAGTATTAATGACAATTAAACTGCACATAAGAGCTGCATTGTTATTCTTTTTCTTCTGAGGTCCCGCATGCTTAACTTTAAAGAATTATTCATAAATACCGGCACAGTATGAATAAGTCCCACTTGGCCAGTGTGTAGTAGATGAAGAGAATTGAAAAGGTGCTGAGAACGTTCATGTAATTTAAGTATTGCTGTCAATTAGCAGTTTTATCTTGGACCCCTGAGACCTCAAAGCAGCATGCAGTGCACTTATTAAAAGCATATCTGCTTTGTTTTTACCTTGATTTACTGTTTTTTGTTACACTAGCTGTCATTACCAAGACTTTTAGGGGCTTAATTGTTTAGCTTAACAAGTTATCAATTAAAACCTATAGATAAAATAACCAAGTGAAAAATAATTATAAATATAGTCTTTTCCATCAAAAGTGCCACTATCCATATCTTACAGTCTTGAGAGACTCTTGTGATAATCCCACATCTCTTTACCATTTATTTTAAAATATTTATTTTATATTCACTCATCAAAGTTAAGAGGGTGGACTCTAGCAAGTACTGTGTCTGGGTTGGTGATTTGTCAGTAGAGGGAATGCACACAGTTGCAACTTTACAAAGCCTGTGAGCCACACAATTCCCAAAGCAAATTAACTGCATGCTCAAATTTGTGATGGTGTTTGTTTGTGGTGGACACAACTGCAACAAAAATTTACCAGAATTATTGCACAAAGCATCTGCTGTAAATCAAGAAACCCTGAATTCATCATCCTCTCAGGAGTCTGCATGTGACGTGTGGTGTCTACCTATAAATGTAGCCCTTAAAGATTTAGAATATGCATGCTCTACCAATGTTTCACCAATAAGAACACAGTACTTTCTGGAGCCCATCCTCTCAAGTTTGACAGGTGAAAATGACAGTTTTGAGTATAAACTGTAATTCATAATGCATGTTGTGTCACTAAATAAGTGGGGAAATAATGAAATAGGTACCTAAAAAAGCTAAATAAAACATATTTAGTTACACATTTAATTATTTATGCTTATATATATCATTGTGTTATTTATTTATTGTCACATTTTACAATGCATTTATTTATTTGTATATTTGTTCTTTGAATTGTGTGTGAAATATTCCTCCATATACATTGCCCTAGTGATCCTTTGCCTACTTTGTGTGGTTCTCAAGTTGTTAGTATGGGATCCTTTTTTAGGGCACTGACTCCTATGTGCTTGTCCGCAACTCTCTGCCATCCTAAGAACATTTCTGTCCTTGGCAACCCTTGTCAGACAAGCATTCTTGTTACACTACAGAAAGGTGTGTCAATAAGGCCTCAATATGTGAATTAATTTAGTATTATTATAAACCTTAGCAAAAACATTTCATGCAATATTTATATAAAAATGTACAAACTACGGTGTTTGCCCCCTGCTCACTTTGCTTGCACTATGCGCCAGCCACTTCACGTCTCTGCCACTCGTGTTGTGAAGAAGAGGTCTGAACACACCCCAAGGAGACGCGGTGATACAATGGGAAACAAATACAGGATTTTTTTTACCTCCTCTTGGCTCGGTCAGCTGCTGGCGTGCACGGCGCTTCGAACATCTAAAAGCCTGTAGAGCAGCTGTCCTACTCTTTGTCTTTTATTTCCCACCCCGGGAGTGGTTAAATCTCTTGGCACAAAGTCTCGTCTCACAGTACATGAGTTCTTGATATTTTTTAGTTTATAATTTAAAATCTGAAAATATAACAATACATAAAGTGTGATAAATTCTGAAAAGAATGATACCAAACATATATATATAGGTTTTAAAATACGGCTGATGTAAAGCGTGACAAAAAGTGTGACACAAATGTCACATAAAATCGTTGCACTTTTAGGCTTAGGATTTTATATATATAGAGTAGAAATGTACAAATATGTAAGTATGTGTGTAGTTTCTATTTAGACATAAACTAATGCTTTTTAGAAAGCAAGTAGAATGATTATTTAGCAAATGTCCTCTATGCATTCCTTATAATAATATCAAGTGGAGGGAATTGACATTGTTCTGACTTCAGTATGATTTCATACCAGGAAGAGAAGCATTATGAGCTAAACATCCCATCATGGCAGAAATTATGAAGTCTGAGTGGATGCACAGTTAGAAAAAGTGCACCATGTTCAATGGCTTTCTGTGTTTTTCATTTCATAACATTACTGTGCAGCATTGCAAAAGTAGCTCTAAGGCATTGAGACCATACAGCCTATTTAAATTCTCAACAGATATTTTCTTGCCTTTATTTAATTCCTGTCTATTAGTTGATGTGGCATTTTGCTGCAGTACTGTAAGAAAAGCCTTCAAGCATGTTATGTTACAGCAGGGAGAACCTTTGAGAAGACTAACAGATCACTCCTCCCACAGATTGTGAGCTACAATATGAATTAGTTTCATCCTCCTTTAAGCATTTGCAATGATGGAGATTTATCAATATGTCTTCTGAGTATTTCCTGATAGTTTGTACCAGTCTGTGTAAAATGTCTGGCTGAGCCCTGTCTGCTTACTGCTTCAATTCACTACTATTCAGCTTCCTGTTTCCCATAGTGAGAAGAATGTGTATGAAATCCTTTAGTGAGTATACATTCACCCATCTTTACTCCAGACAAAGTAACCTCATCAAAATTCCAGTTATAGATTAGAATACCACTTCAGTCAGTGTCTATGTAGAG
Source organism: Polypterus senegalus (assembly GCF_016835505.1). Lineage (NCBI taxonomy): Eukaryota > Metazoa > Chordata > Cladistia > Polypteriformes > Polypteridae > Polypterus > Polypterus senegalus. Next base: position 281,309,876 of record NC_053154.1, read on the forward strand.
TTGCCATCTTTTCTGTGTCTGCGTGGGCTTTCCTCCAGCATTATAAAGACATGTGCCTTAGGTTAAATGATTCTAAAATAACTCTAAATTGACCTCCGAAGAGTGAGTGGTGCTTGGTCGATGACTGGTTCCCAGCTTCCCTCCATTACTGCAGGACATGCAGAGGGTGTCTGAGATTCTGTTGTGGTTAGGCAGGTCAAAATATGAATAGAAGAATGTTTTTCATCTGTGAATGTCTGCCTTATATACTGTACTAGCAAAATGCCCGCGCTTCGCAGCGGAGAAGTAGTGTGTTAAAGAAGTAATAAAAAAGAAAAGGAAACAACAAGGTAACTCTGCCTCCCATGGCCATCGAGCAGAAGTCTATTATAGTATATGGACGAAAAAATAGCTTCCAGTGATGACCATTATGCGTAGAATTTCGAAATGAAACCTGCCCAACTTTTGTAAGTAAGCTGTAAAGAATGAGCCTGCCAAATTTCAGCCTTCTACCTACACGGGAAGTTGGAGAATTAGTGATGAGTCAGTGAGTCAGTCAGTGAGTGAGTCAGTGAGGGCTTTGCTTTTTATTAGTATAGATTCTGACTGAAATTCAACTTATTATTGCCTGTGAAGAATGATTAAATTTGCATTGTTTTTCCTTTTGTTTTTTTTTTTTTAAACTAACTTTTTCCATATTCTGACCCATTCACATTGGATGAGTGAATCCCATTAACACTGGCGCTCCTTCACAGGGCACAATCACACCAAGCCAGTTTAGTGCTGCTAATTAACCTAACATGCAAATCTTTGGGATTTGGAAGGAGTCGAATTTCATTCAGTCTTAAGTATTGGGAAAGATCTGGCATAAATTATGCTATGGTTCAGTAACTGTGCCTGTTTGTGGCTGTAACTGAACAAAATCACTGTTAGTTGAACTTGATAACTCCCCTCATTAGCTCTTCTTTTTTTATACTGCATCATTCTGAAAGTTTGCAGTTGAAATGTCACATGTATATTATATGAGTGCTTTCCAAACTATTTTCCCATCTTGGCACACTTGAAGTTTTGCATTATTTCAAACAAATGTTAATGGCTGTTGATTTTATTTATTAAAATTGAAATCAACATAATATTCATTTAAAAGAAGATAGTGCAAATACAATTTTTGCATTTATTAAAAATGAACAGAAATACATTTTTCCTAGCAAAGGAATGATATAAATGTATCTTTTTATAGCTATATATTTTCCTTCGATATTTTTAGGTATTTTGTAGTAAAGGTGTACATTTGAACAAAATGAATAGCTGGTTTATTTTAGAAAATTGCTTGGTGTTGCAAAACGTGTATTTTTTTCCAGGGCACTTTTTGTAGAAATGCAGACGAATAAGGTTGAAATGCCAAGTCTGTAAAAATGATTTTACAATTGACAAATACTACTGGTTTTAGTGCTAATATTTTACAGTGGCTTGTAGATATCCACTACAATTCTAAATATGGAAGGTTCCATAGCCAAGGAGAATAATAAAATGCAGAAACTGCAGTATATACTATAGTGTATAGAAAAAAAAATTGTGGACATCTGAATATCACACCCATATGAGCCTCAACTCTTCTGGGACAGCTTTCCTCAAGATTTTGAAGTGTGTCTGTGGAAAATGGTGCCCATTCAGCCAAATAGCATTTGTGAGGTCAGGTACTTCTGGTAGAAACAGGGATTGGGTTCACAATCTGCATTCCTGTTCATCCTAAAAAAGTTTAGGAGGTTTGTGGTCAGGGCTCTGGGCTGGTTCCTTCATGGCTTTATGGACATATATTTATGCACATTGGCACAGTCATGCTGGAACAGGAAAGGACCTTCCCTAAACTGTTGCCATAAAGTTGGAAGTGCAATATGTAAAATGTCTTTGTCTGCTGTAGCATTAATAGTAATCTTCACTGGCACCAAGTGGCCAAACACAAACTCAGAAAAACAGATCATAATTCCACTTCCACTAAATGTTGAACTCTTGAAAGTAGTGCCCTCCTGGCATCCATCAAATCTGGATTTGTCCATCAGACTGCTAAATAATGAAGCATGGTTCGTCACTCCAGAGAGTATGTTTCCAGTGCTCTAGAGTGCCAATGGTGTTCTGCTTTACACCACTTCAGTCAGCACTTGGCATTGTGCAGTGTGGTCTTAGGTTTGTGATCCTCCGGATGCACAGTTCTTGTGCCAGTGTTGCTTCCAAGGGCAGCTTTGAACTTTGTAGTGAATAATGCAACAGAGTTATAGGTGAGTTTTAAAGGCTTTGTGCTTCAGCATTTGGTGACCCGCTCTGTGAGTTTGTGTTCTACTGCCTGTGTTTGAAAATGGAAATGTGATAAGGGGGCTGTGGTGTTTTTAAATAAATAATCAGGTCCCGGTAACATGTAAGTTTAGGAATCGGGTGTGCCAGTGCATTTAGCTCCGGCGCTGGTTGGGGTCCCTGGCTGGCTGTGCACACACAAATGAATGGTGATTTGGTCATATTAAGGGAGATTTAAGCTAAGAAAGTTTGAACTTATGACTTTGACTGACACCCTAAAAATAAGTTGCACAGAGATGGTTCCTATATTATTTTAAATCTCTTTTCCAGCTCTGTATTTCACGTAAATATTGTGCTAAACCCAAAATGAAAAATTACCATGTTATGAATGATACCGTATATACTCAAGTCTTGAAACCCGAAAAAATTGATCATAAAATCAGACCCCGACTTATACGCCCATTCAAAAATGCGACACTTAATTTTTTTTTCTTTACATCTTCTTGCCTCCTCCAATCTCACATCAGTTTCTCAGACACATCGAACTTTGTTGAGCAGCACAGTTACCAATTTTTTTTTGCTACTTCAACAACCTTTAATTAAATTAATTAAATAAAATAACCTTTAACTAGCTTCATATTTTCAACTGATCAAATGCTCCATCGTAGATAAGGGATGCTCTTACGATAAAGGTGTATGAGGGTGTGAGATACAAAAAACACAAATCAGAGCAAGTGTTCCTTTGAAATAGTTTGGGTATTACTGTGTGGTCACATAGGCACAATAGAGAGAGAGAGAGAGGGGTTAGAAGCACACGCTGATACAGTGAATTGCTGCACCACATAGAAAAAAAAGGCTGTGCGCTCCGTGGTTACTCTCTCAGGTGGGTGTTAGCATATCATAATCCCTTGTACCAATAGTGTGAGTTTTCCACATTTGACTTATACGTCCGACATTATAAAATACCAGAAATTATAATGTAAAATCAATTCCTGACTTATCTTTGGGGGAATTTATCCACAAGTATATATGGTATATTAAAAATTGAATATCGAAAAAAGCTATATTTTACAATTGCTCAGTTTTTTTTACTAAAGCTTGAGTATAATGTCATGAACATCTCCAGAAAAGTTAGTTTTTGGATTTTGAGTCATTGCTGAGATATCATTACTTATCTGAACTCTGCAGTTTCCACCTGGGTTTCCTGTTTCCTCCAAAGTTTAAACCATGTGCATATTGGGTTAATTAGCCCAGTGTGAATAAGTGTGTTTGGGTAAGACTGATATTTCTGCAGTCCTAATTGGATCAAACCAGTCCAGGATATATACAATTCATAGACAATCCAAAATTTAGTTTTTCAGACTGTTTTGAGCCATGATCCGTGTATGGCCAGTGCCAGGATGGAGAAGACCTCATCCAGAAATGTTACCTTTCAAAGAAAGATTGATGTTATGCAGTGAGTGTCAGGAGAACACTGAACCATTGTTAGCAATTATAGCTTATACAAAAACAAAAACAAATAGGGTAAGTGTTTGAATTATCAATAATTCAGTTAATAGTAACCGTATGATAATAGCTAGTCAGAAATCTAAATTCAAAATCAGTACATCAGTTTATGTGGTATCTTTTGAAAAGCATTGCCTTTGTGCTCATTGAAAGGTGCTGGCTATGATCTTACTGCCTATAACACTTCTTTGTCTATTGGCAGTGAACACATTTCTTAAAAACTAGTGTTGAATTCATTCTCAAGCGTGTGAGGAAGCATTCAGGATTAGGCAAAATCTATGGAGAACCAATCAAAAGCAAATAAATTACAAACAATCAAGACAAAAATTGTATGTGGAAATATACTAGCTTCAAGTCAAACTCATGGGAGTAAACTAGAAACATGTGTACCACAAAAAAATGTGGATTAACAGTGTAATTTCCATTAATGTGTAGCAGCAAGCCAATGCATATACAAGATACAAGGCATGGCACAATCTATGAGAATTTGAAAATTAAGCACTTTTTGCAATGTTTTCAATTTGTTGTTTTATGGCAGAATGCTGCTGCCCCAGAGCCCTAGGTATCTGGATTCAGTTTATAGCGTGGTTGTTGTCTTTGTGTAGTTTTGATGTTTGTCTGTAGTCTACTGGGATTTTCTCTAGTACACTAGTTTCTCTTCATATCTAATGTGCATATCTAATGTTAAGTTAAGCGGAAACTGTAAATCGATCCAGTGTGTGTGTGTCTGTGAGAAAGTGTGATTCCTACTTTGCACTTTCCAGTTCTGTGTTTTAAAATAAGTAGGCCTAGAAAATGGGTGGGTAGATTTGCTGAAGCATTTAGCTTTATGTCCAATAATTTATATGTAAACCATTATTTTAAAAGATTCACATAAAAATAAAAAACATATATTTATAACAGAATTTCTTATAAAAGACAAGTATATTATAGCTTGCTCTCTCATGAGCCTGCTGTACAGTGTGTGATAGATGATGGCACTGCAAATGTCTGTACTGCTTGGCAGAAGTACAAAGTTGACACAGAGAATGGCTCTAAAAACAGTATGTTGGCTTGAGGATGGCATAATGGACTGCTCACTTGCTTTTACTAATCCCTCATCTCTCATTTCACTGCATCTATGTGGTGTTTTAGGCAATTCATTTTGCCGAAGCTGTAGAAGGAAGAGAAAACAGTGAGCGACAGCAACAGTAACAATCACAAAGACTGACCCATGCGTACTTTATACACTTTATACACATAAATTGCTGGCTTTAAAAAGTCCTATGTTTTCTACACTGAGAGGTTGTTCTACAGAATTTGGCATAAACAAAACAACACAAATTAAATTAAACCCAAATTTTAATTTAATTGTCAGATGTAAATTAGCCCTATATGAGTGATCTTGGGAATTTTCATAAATGTGCTCTGCTGTGGTTCCTCACGACCCTTTGGTTGGATTAAGCAGATCTGAAAAAGCCATGGCATGATGTTATTGTAAGGGATTGTAAATCCATAGGGTGTGCCTCCTCAGTACATTCTTTTATTTATGTGTGTATTTATTCCTCTTTCCATACTGTTTCAGTGCCTGCTTTTTAAATTGTAGGGTCAGTGCTGGTACCTACCCCAGTAACATCTGATGTAAGGAGCAGCCAAATGTGGATGTGCTGCAAGTTTCATCTGATGTATGACTCATGTAGGCAGCCACACTCACTCACATTGTTGACTTTGGAGCCATCAGTTAATTGTATATACATGGATATGAAAGAAAGTTGGATTACCCAACAGTAGATCCAATCAGAAACAAGGGGAATGTTTAAACTCTAGTCAAACAGTGAACAGATCAAAAGCTATAACCAGATCCAAAGAAGTACATGTTTAACGCATACTGTGCACAGATTAAAATGTATATAGCACAAAGTGTACTTAATTTGGAATAGGTAAGCAGCAAATGGCAAATGGCGGCACACAAGAGCAGGAGTTTTTAGAAGTAACCAGTGACTGTTTTTTTACCTTAGCATGTTAAAGCACCAACATGGGGTGAAGCCTGTGTGGACTTATTATTTTGTTATAATCAGGATAGAATTGAGGGTGTAGAGGTGATTGAACCATTAGGGTCAAGTGGACATAATATAATGCAGTTCTCAGTGTTGTGTAAGAGTGTGGATGCAAAGGCTAAAATCACTAAGTTTAACTTTCGTAGAGCAAATTTTGAGCAGATATAGCAAAGTCTAAGGAAGATAGACTGGGATAAGCTTTTAAGTGTGGAGACAGTCGAAGAGCAGTGGAACAGGTTTAAAAATGTTTTACATGTAATGCTGGACAGGTACATACTTATGTTTGGAATTAATAAGAATTTAAAAAAAACTCCAGAGTGGGTTAATAAAGAATTAAAAAAGAAGCTGCAAAGGAAAAAACAGCTATATGAGGCGTATACGACTAATAACTCCAAAGTGAATTGTAGGGCGTATGAGATCATGAGGGCAACAATTAAGAAGGATATCAGCTAGCCAAAAGACATCCATTTTCCAACCTGTTGAATCTGAACACTGGGGTCTGCTGGAGCCAATCCCAGGAACCAATCCTGGGTAGTACACCAACCCACCACTGGACACACACACTAGGGACAATTTTAGAATCGCCAATCCACCTAACCTGCATGTCTTTGGACTGTGGGAGGAAACCCATGCAGACACAGGGAGAACATGCAAACTCCACGCAGGGAGGACCTGGGAAGCAAACCTGGGTCTCCTAACTGTGACGCAGCAGCGCTACCACTGCGCTACCGTGCCGCCGCTAAAAGACATTTGGAGAAGAAAATATCAGATAAGGTGAAAGATGACCCAAAGAGATTCTTTCAGTATTTTAGTAGTAAAAGAACAGTCAAGGAGGAGGTCAAGTGCAACAAAAAGATACAAACAGTGAAATAGCACAAGTGAGGAAGTGGATAACCTCCTAACAGTAAATGGAACTACTAAGGAGGTTTTGAGTGATTTAGATATTATAGAGGGAGATACTGCAAGGTTAAATATACTGAAATCAAACAAATCACCAAGACCCAAGGAACTACAGTAAGCTTAGCATGCATCACAGAAAAATTAATGGAAGGAATTATTAGGGATAAGATTGAGCAGCACATGGCAAGTACAGGAGTTTTTCTGAACAGTCAGCATGGGTTCTGAAAAGGGAGGTCATGTTTTACCAGCCTGCTTGTATTCTATGAGGAAGCAACAAAAGTGTATGATCAAAGTGAGGCATATGATATTATTTTTCTTGACTTTCAGAAACCATTTCATAAGGTGCCACACAAGAGACTGGGCGTGAAACTAAAAGAAGATGGAGTTCAGTGTGATGTTTGTAGATGGTTGCAGAATTAGCTGAGACACTGGGTGATAGTGCGAGGAACTTCATCAGAATTGGCTGATTTTAAGAGTGGTGTTCCACAGGGGTCAGTGCTAGAGCCGGTGCTACTTTAATATATAGAAATAATGTATATAGGAATATAAGTAACAAACTGGTTAAGTTTGCAGTTGATACCAAGATAGGTAGATTGGCAGATAATTTGGAATCAGTTAAATCATTACAGAAGGACTTGGATAGCATACAGGCTCAGGCAGATTTATGGCAGATTAAATTTAATGTCAGTAAATGTAAAGTATTACACATAGGAACCAAAAATGCTAGGTTTGAATCCACAATGGGAGGTCTGAAAATCAAGAGTACACCTTATGAGAAGGATGTAGGAGTCGTAGTGGACTCGACACTATCAACTGCCAGGTAGTGTTCAGAAGCTAGTAAGAAGGCAAACATAATGTTACATTATATAGCACCCTGATGTGTGAAGTACAAGTCCAAGGAGGTTCTGCTCCTGCTTTATAACACATTGGTGAGGCCTCATCTTGAGTACTGTGTGCAGTTTTGGTCTCCAGGCTTCAAAAAGGACATAGCAGTGCTAGAAAAGGACCAGAGAAGAGCGACTAGGTTGATTCCAGGGCTACAGGGATGAATTATGAAGAAAGATTAAAATACAGTAGATGAGCCTCTTCAGTTTAAGCAAAAGAAGATTAAGAGGAAACATGATTTAATCATTTAAAATTATGAAGGGAATTAGTACAGTAGATCGAGACTGTTATTTTAAAATGAGTTCATCAAGAACACGGGGACACCATTGGAATCTTGTTAAGGGTAAATTTCACACAAACATTAAGAAGTTCTTCTTTACACAGAGAACCACAGACACTTGGAATAAGCTACCAAGTAGTGTGGTAGACAGTAGGACGTTAGGGACTTTCAAAACTCAACTTGATGTTTTTAGAAGGATTAAGTGGATAGGACTGGCAAGCTTTGTTGGGCTGAATGGCCTGTTCTCGTCTAGAGTGTTCTAATGTAATTAGCAGGAGCAGCACAATAATACAGTGGTTAGCACTGCTGACTCACTGCTTTTTCATTTGAAATATTTCCTAGCCCCACTCTGTTTGAAGTGTACATGATCTCCTTTTGTCTGTGTATGTTTTCCTCTCAAAGAGGTGCAGTTTCAGTTATTTGACATCTGCTTGTTTACCTTGCATGAACTGGTGATTGTGGATGTTTTTGCATTAATATGCCAATAGATCAACTGGTGTCCCATCCATTACTGGTTTCTGTCTTGTACATAATACTGCTAGCGTTGGTTTTGACTTTTATATAAGTCTCAGAACTGGACTAAGAAAATGGATGGATATTGTCAATGATGCATTTTAAATGCTGGATTTAAAGAAACTGACAAAATTTTTTTCATCTTGGAGTGAACATTTTGAAAGGAAATGCATATCTGGCATTTCCATTTACTGTAAGTCCTAGTATAATAGGGGAGCCCACCATTCAAGTAACTATACAAATGAATGGATCATATTATTACTATAGCTCACTTTTCTTTATTTACTCAAATCCTAAAATAATATTCACAATTTTATCCCTTCCTTTATAATCTTACATGGTTCATGTATACTTTGATTTTTTTAGGCCGTGGGTAGTTAAGTGATCTCTCTGTAAGTAAGGTATATCCCTAAGCCCTGGTGTGTATTTTTCTTGCTGCAGCACAATATTCTTCTGGGCTTCAGAATCTACAGCATAAGGCCTTAGCTCATTACAATAAGAGCACCACAGGCACTGATCGTTGCATACGTTTACAAAGTAAATCTTTGTCAACTGTAAATTGGCTTACAGCACGAATAAAGCAGAGGAAAATAAATGTGTCTGCTTTCAGAAGAAACAATTCTATAAAGCTTTCATAACCGAATTTCTCATTTTTCTATTCTAAGAGAATTAAACATCAAAAGGATTAATAATTCTTAATGCAGTTGTGGAATAGGCTGTAGATCTGATTAAAGTGTTTCCTCAGTAGAATAAAAGCTTTCTTTTAACTCTTTCTTAGGAAGTCGTAGGGATATCATATCAGTTTTTTAGTTAGTGGCAATGGATTGACATCAAATGCAGGTTTGGCATCTCTTTTACTCCTGATGATTACCAGATTAACTCCACACCCAGCATATCACAAAGGACTACTCAAAAATGTTACCTTTATTAATAATATACACTGGAAGAGATAAACAGACCAAAAAGAACAAAATGCATTGAAGTAAAACAGTTCATCAGTTTTTAAGGAGCAGGTTCTTCTGTTTGCTGCCCATTCCTCCCCAGCAGAAGAATGTACCTCTTGTTAGGCCGCTAGGGATTTACCCTAGAATGGGCACCCTGGCCCTATATTCCCCAGCTACTAAACACATTCTACTCAGTCCATAATCCTAATCTTGTTTAAGGAGAATTGGGGGCCTGGATTTCTGTACTTTCTGCTAAGTTTTTCCTGTGCCATTTTCTGATTGCTTTTCATAGTAAAGACAGAGAACAGTAGACATAGTTATGCAGGATGTCTTGAAACTTGATACATGCCATGTCAGGTCAGTAATTACAATAACTTTCAATAATCTTATGAACAAATTATTTTTGCTGTACTGAGTGTTTAAACCCACCTTTGGGTGGCCTCCTACTCTTGCCCTTTAGCCCTGATATACTGTATATTTCCCTATTATAAAAAAAAAAAAAACTTGGGACGAGACGTGATCTTTTGAAGAGAGACAGATTAGAAGAGAGACAGAGAGACACTTCAGAGAGACAATTTCACATCCCGCGACATGGTCAAGTCATGTCATACTGACATCCTTTGGAAGCAAGTCCCGTGAGACAGTGACCTTGGCAAGTCACGCCCTACTTACAATCATTTGCAAACAAGATCACGGTCATCTAACCTCTCAGTTGTTGGATATAACTTCAAAAACGACCAAGAGAAAAAGAAAGAGCAGCTCTAAAAAAATGTAGAAGTTAAAGGTGACACATCCACGACTAAGCGAAGAAGAAAGATCTGCAATGTCTATTGCAACATTACATTATTAATGCGTATCTAAAAGTCAAAGCTAATCGTCTATTCTTTATTAAATCGAATCAAGCAAAACTTACAATGGAACATATGCAATGATCACGTTCAAAATGAAAATATCAATAGTTCAGACTTGTTCAAAATAAAGAAAGCAGTAATATTACCATCATCATATCAAGGTAGTCCAAGAGCACTTTAACAGTTATACTGTATTATGAAGCAGTGGCAATATCCCGAACTATCGGTCGCCCAGATTTATTTATTACAATGACGTGCAATCTACAATGGCCAGAAATCCGCAGATTCTTGAGAACTGCTACCGGCTATATTGGCTCTGGATAGCACCACTTTCGTAAGTAGTGTAGATTGCTTTAACAGAAAGTCTTATTTTTATGGAATGAACACAAAACGGTGTTTGGTCAAATCAGAGCATACATTTACACGATCGAATTTCAAAAATGGGGTTTGCATCACATGCACTTATTAGTTAATTTGCAAAATAAATTATTAACTGCTGATGATGTAGATCGGTTTGTCTGTGCTGAAATTCCAAACAGAGAAACCTATCCTGAATTATGGTACAAAGTCATTAAACACATGTCTCACGGAAAACATTTAAATGATTCAGTATGTTGGGACTCAAAAGAAAAAAAGCGTTTAAAGAAATTTCCAAAAGCGTCGTTTAAACAACAGATATGACTAAGGCTGGCTTTCCTGATTATCGCTGAAGAGATAATCATCACAAACAATACACTTATCAAGGCAAGAAAGATGGTAAAATTGTGATGCCCGATAATTCAATGATTGTACCATATAACCCGTATTTGCTCAAATGATTCGATTATCATATTAATGTCGAATATTGTGCATCGGTTATGATATGATAGAGTAAGCGTAACTTTATCAAAAGAACAGTCAGGACAAACTTCAACCATATTTAGATACTCGGTACATCAGTGCAATGGAAAGCGTGTGGCATTTAATGGAGTGGCAAATGCACTGTTGAAGTCATTCTGTTAAATTATTACCAATTCATTCACCAGGTCAGAGTATGATTCAATTTAAAGAGGGCGAAGAATTGTATTTCCGGAAAAAACAAACCCAGGAGTTGTCCAGCAAAGCGAGCAGGGGGTGGAACCCCCTAGTTTAAAGGAATAAATCAGTTCAAACGTAATGTCCATTTCCTCTGAATATTTAGACAGTATTTTGCTAAAATGTCTTTTTGACAGAAAATGAAACTAACTGAATGATATACAAATGTTATTAATATCCACTTTGATGAATGGGTGGAAGTCGCGTTCAGGTGTAGTAGGTTAGAGCTTCTCCCTTTGTGCAGCTTGCCGGTTTAACCAGTGTTCATAAGAATGTATTGCTGTTAGCTGAAAATGACAAAACTAAATTGGCTTAACAAGAATGAGGGGTAGTTTGACATTCAGGGCGGCCTTCAGTCATACACTAAATTGGTACTTAAAAACTGTATTTAGAATAAGGATAAATAGGAGTAAAATTACTGTACATGAATGAATGTCCCTTATTGCTGAGATCCTTTGGTCCACAAATTTTGTATTATTTTGCAACATTCTAAAGTTTAGACTTACTTAATGAGACATCACCGTGACAAAGGATTAGAAGTCAATGCTGCTACACCTAATCTTCATGGTCTATAAATTTATGTATGCTCAACCACAATTACATCAATTATTAATATTATTCAGTACTGTACTGTCACTTTAATTGAAGGTGATTTCACTACAGTTTGTTTATATATATTCTTACAAGCTTTTGCTTTTAGTTCAAGCAGATTCGTTAATTGATTCAATGTGGTCAACAAAGGAGATCGGGGAAGGAACTGAATGGGCAGCAATATGATTTGAAGTTGAATGTTTTAGCCACTACACTATGCCGCCTTCCTGCACACTACACCATACTACTGTATTTGTTGATTTTGTTGCCCACGGTTTATCACTATGAGTGATGCTGGGAATTTCTGTAGATAGGTGGATAGGTAGGGTGAAATTCCACAAAGAGTGAAAGCAGGATTCAGCTCTGCTAAGCAGCCTGGACAAGCACTTTCTCTTTAGGAATGGCTCTGTGAATCTGCACACTCACGCTGCACATACACACTCCCACCCTCCAACCTAAAGACATTCACTTTTTACAACTGTAATAATGTCTCATTTTGGTAAATTAATTTTCCCTTGTAACATGAGCCCATTATAATCAATCTCTTACAGAGGATTATACCATGAAATGTCACTTTATTTGTTTTACATTCAAGCTCAGCCTTCACATCTGAATAGTTCACTTTTGACTGAGCTTTCATATTATTCATTATCTCTCTTTAAAGCCTCTAATCTCTTTCAATTAAATAGACTTGCCACTTCTCAGCTGTCCTTATTGTGAGGCAGAGATCATACTGTGGACAAAAGTATTCCTTGACAAGTGAAAGCACATTTTGAAGTTGGTGCCATTAATAATCATTTCCATGTAGACTATCCTGAAATATGTAACAGTTGCACTGCTCTTCTCCTTGTCTTGTTTTAGGTTTTGAAAGTGAATTTTTGCATTTTGCATTTTTTGCAAATATTTCAGCTATGGATATCTCCTCAGAAGTTGCCTTTCTATAATGATGTTATTCACATACCTAAAATTGGTAAACAAAAGGTAATTGGCGGCATGGTATTATGGTGGATAGAACTGCTGTTTAATGGACCCAGTATCCTAGGCGTGAAACCCGTTGCCCAGTCATTGTCCATGTTGATTTTGCATTTTCTCCCACTGTCTGTGTTTTCTTCCTAAAGATATGCATGTTAGATTAATTATCAATTCTCAATGTTTCCCAATCTGACTGTTAGTGTGTGCATGACTGGGTCTATGATAGACTGGTACCCTGACCAGAGCTTATATCTATCCTGTATCCAGTGCTACAACAGTGAGCTCAGCCGTCCACAACCCTAAACCTTATGAAGAGTGTTTGAAAATATTATACAAAACTGAAGAGCAAATTTGTCTCAGCACAGTATGTGCTTTATCTCATAGTGCTACATTTTCCTAAATCAGCTGCTTAATTCCTGTGTGGCGGGTTTTATCAAATATATAAATTCAAATGCTACAGTTATTTACAGTTTCCACAAAGTTTCTTTTTATCATTTGATCACTAGTTTTTAGTTAATTTACACTCATTTACGTGTGGCCTGGGGCTACAAATTCACATCTACAATGCTTTGTTCCATTAAAACCACGTTACAGTAATTCATAATTAATTAAGGAAGAGACAGAACCATTGCGCTGTTGCTTGGGGTAAAATCTTTTTTTTTTACACTTTTTTCAACATTTGGTCAAACTAAATTCTTTTGACTAAACAATATTTAAGGGGCTATGAGTGCTTGTATTTTTCTTGACAAGGAAACCTAAAGGAATCATGTGTGTCAGTAGCTATTTCTTTCATTTTGTTTCACTTGTAGATTAAGAACACTGATTTACACCCAGGCTTTGGCACAGTTGTTCTGTAGGTAGCTTTGCTATTTCACAGTTACAGAGCTATGGGTTCAAATCCCAATCCAGTCACTTACATAGTATGTTTGGAATTTGCACTTTCCCCTTATGTCTTTGTAACCTTTCTTGTATATGTACAATCCTACATCTCAAATTTGTGTATGTTACATTTATTGCCAACAGTACATTGACCTTCTTTAATTGTGTCGTGCAGTGGACTAGTGCACCATCCAAAGATGGTTTCTGTTGTATGTTTTGCCCAGAGGGGACTGGGCGGTCTCTTGGTCTGGAACCCCTACAGATTTTATTTTTTTCTCCAGCTTTTTGGAGTTTTTTTTTGTTTTTTCTGTCCATCCTGGCCATCGGACCTTACTCTTATTCTATGTTAATTAATGTTGACTTATGTTTATCTTTTATTGTGTCTTCTATTACTCTATTCATTTTGTAAAGCACTTTGAGCTACATTTTTTTGTATGAATATGTGCTATATAAATAAATGTTGATTGATTGATTGATTGATTGATTGATTGATTGATTGTATGTCCAGTGCTGCATGGGACATTTTACAGCCCCCAGTGACTCTGAACTGGATTAGGCAAATTTAATAATATATGACTCCATGAATGAATTCACACCATATACAAATGTTGTTATTTATCTACAAATATTGACTTATCTCCCAAGATTGACCTTTCATTTGAAAATTAAACTTGAATCCTTCTAATGAATTTGACTTTGTATGTTTAAGAAACTGGGACAGTGGTTAGTACTGCTTCTTTAAAGTTCCATATACTTGGATTTACATGCTTAGCTAATCAATGACTGTCCAGAATTTGCACAAATGTAGTCTGGTGTCCTCTCAGGTATCACAGACATGAAAGGCAGGTTGACTGGAGAGTTATGTGTGGCCTGGTGGAATGTATGTGGAGAATGGTGGACCGGCATTCGATCAAAGCTGGGCACCTGCCTTGTACTTAGTGCTGTAAAGGTAGGCTATGGCTTATTGGACTAAGTGGATTCATAAAAAGTACAGATAATTCTGAATTTGATAATGCACAACATCTCTGATATTTTTCATTCATGTTGTACATTATGCTATAATATTTACGCAGTTGATTCTCTTTAAGGAAATGTATTTACCATTACCAATTTATTGCTTTAGTGACTGATAGTTGGTATAATTTTTGATCCAAAAAGTAACAAATAATGCAATCCAAGCAAGAAGTTAGATTCATTTTTGTCATATTTCTGCATTTTTATGCATTAAACCAATCTATTTCTTAGTCTGGTTACTTCATAGTAGGTCATTGATTACTGGAGCGTATTAAGTATAAGGAAGGAATCATTCCAGGCGAGTGGTAGCAGTCAATTGCCAAGTGCACACACACATAAATTCACAGCGGGCCACTTTGGAGTTGCATGTTAACCTGACCTGCACATTGTAGTATGTAAAAGGACACCAGGGCAGCTGAAGAAAATCTGTGCCATCTTAGGGAGAGCATGAAAGCCCCACAAAGTCAATGGGTAATTCTCCCTGGAGTGTTTGGGCTGTGGCGCTAAACATTATGCCACCTCGCAACGCCCAACCTTATTTTTTTTAACCTAAAAAAAAAAGATACTTGCTGGATAAATCAGTTTTACAATTTTGTTGTGCCATTTATTAATGGAATCTTTGTAGCTTATTTTCAAAGAGAAATACTACCCACAATCCATCAGTCAAGCCTTTACTATTGTGAGACATGCCCGAACACCACCAGACAGACACCGCATCTTCATAAAAAGCAGGTTTATTTTCTCCTCCATCATACAGTCCCGCACAGCACACTGTGCTCCAAACACCAATCACCAGTCCTCCGGCCTTCTCTTTCTCCCTCTCTGTCCTTGGACCGCCTTTCCTCTCTCCATGGGAGCAGGCCCTTTTATTCTCACCTGGATGTACTCCAGGTGCTCCCTTTGACGACACTCCTCCATCTTCCTGGGTGTGGCGGAAGTAAATCAGTCCCGGGCCCTCTGAGACTCAGGATGCCCCCTGGCAGTGGCCACGGGTCCCAATAGGTGTGAGCCTCCTTGTTCTTCTCCCATGGTCCTCCTCTGATCCAGGGCGGTTGCCCCCTCGGGGCCCGGAGGACGTACATGCCACCTCCTGGTCCTTCCAAGCATCCCGGCCGGGTCGCAGCCTCAGTGACTTGCCACACTATGTAAACTTCATAAAAATCTTCTCTTACAGAAATTGCTTCTCTAGCCCTCTCATGGAGCAGCTGCCTCTCAGAAACATTATTGTAAAAATGAATGAATCACTTAGCTAATGATTATTTTAAGTGGCACGTTTCATTAGAAATGATAACAAAGCAGTTTGTATTAAGGTTCCCAAGAGTAAAATGAAAGAAGATACAGTAATTATTTTTCTGGTCACAATAATAATTAATAATAATTCTGTACATTTATATAGTGCTTTTCCCACTACTCAAAGCACATTTCATAGTAAATGTAAAACCACTTCAATCACTACTAATGTGTAGCATCCACCTGGATTATGTAGTGGCAGCCATTTTTGCTCCAGTACACTCACCACACATGAGCTATTAGGTGGGTAAGTGGTGAGAGAGAGACAATTAGAGACAGGGGATGATTAGGGGGCCAGAATGACTAGGCCCTGGTGGGTAATTCGCCTGGACCAGCTGCTCTTTACAAAGGATGCCCAGGAATCTTTTATGACCACAGAGAGTTAGAACTTTGGTTTTGCGTCTCATCTGAAGGACAATGTTATTTTTACAGCACAGAGAAAGCCTGGAATATGAAACCCAAGGTTGACATTAAAGTTCTTGCCAGTAATTCACTGATTGATCATAAGCGTGTTGCTTAACATTCCGGTGTGCATAATGTAAGTGTGAGCACCATTGTGTGCACCTGTAGAGTATTTTAGGATGATGTTCACTGTTAAGGGTATGGTAAAATATTTAGTTTTATTTCGGAATAGTTCCTATAGTACTGTAGGTCTTTCACGCTGTTTCTCTTCTTGATTAGGGGTAACAGTGATTACTGATGTTATTCATTTGTTTAAAGACAAACTGTCTTTTTGAATACAATAGCACCATCTTGCCATGACAACATTAACTGGATAGACTGTACACATAAGGTATTCAGATATGGTATAGTTGGCTCAAGAAGGCTGTCAATAGCTAGGATATTTAATTAAACAATATAAGCAACATTTGTATATCTGAAGCAGCAGCAACTGTATTTAAATCAGGGGTCAATGAAACATAAATAAAATGCAAGCTAACTTGGTGCCATTTACACTTTGTATGTTTATTGTGAAGTGTCATCTGTTTCAGTAAAGCATTTTAGTTAAAATAAGCTTAGAAAGGGATAAACAGCATCTCCGTCAGTCCTTAACCATTTGGAAGATATTCTGCAAAAAGAAACATCTGTAATACCAGAAATGTCTGCCTGACTCTTTGACCCTCCAGAACTGAGACTATGGATCCCTGATTTAAATTTTGCATTCTTTAAAACTAACTTATGTACACCTATAAAGTAAATAGGGCTGTTTTTTTTTGCTTTTATTGTTTATCTTATTTTTGCTTTGAGAATCAGTGCCTCTGGGCTTTGTGTTAGACGTTTCTTCATGATTTGTACCAGGCAGATGCAGGAAATGGATGGATGGATGGATGGATGGATTGTTGGAACCATGAGCTGCACATCTTTAGTAATTTATTTCCTCTTATGGGTGGCAAGTAAATGGGGAAGTGGCATTGCTTTAAGATGTGATAATGCTTTGCTTTTCCTTGCTGGAAATTGGGGAAAAAAGAAAGAGCATAGAGTACTGTATAGTGACACTGAACCCCAACTCAGCCGCATCTTCTGGTGTTGATTTGGTCTTGAACTCTCAATGAATTGAATTCATCTGCCAACATTTATTTGTTGTGCTAGATGGATTAAACATGTGTAGAGCATTAGTGGCAATGAGCTATTTAAAAGAGTTCGTCAGCAAAATTCATAGCTGTAATGTACAGGTCTAAAGCATTCTAGTTGTGGTAATTATGCAATTAACCACATAAAGTACATTACTTATTAGCATGGCTAGAACTCTGCAGACATGGGTGCCCTTGAGGGGTTCATAAAATCAAATCATATTAGTAAACATATATATAAGATGTGCTGGATAAAAAGTTGCTGTGTCAAAGTAAAACTGAATCATTCCTTGTTATCTGCATTTTATATGTATACAGTGACATTTATTTATTCATTACATTAATCCATTTACCTGTCTTTTCCATTTATCAAATTTATGTCATTACAGTAGTCCTAGATTATTTATTTAATCAAAATTTACATTACAAGTTCTAAGTTTCCACACACCAACAACAGTAGTACAATACTAAAACCAGATATTTAACACCACACTATGCAGTAAATGCAACATCAAATAATAACTGCAAGAAACCTGATGCAATTGTCTGATCAGCTCTTCAGAAATCTTATATCCTGAGGATATAAATTGTCTCTAAATTTTGTGTTGTG
The DNA here is from genome assembly GCF_016835505.1 of Polypterus senegalus. Lineage (NCBI taxonomy): Eukaryota > Metazoa > Chordata > Cladistia > Polypteriformes > Polypteridae > Polypterus > Polypterus senegalus. The sequence goes on from NC_053154.1 coordinate 281,328,060, forward strand.
AGTGTTAATGGTTCTTTACTGTTCACCAGATCGACGAAGTGACTGTTCAGAGTGGCTAAGGTCTTTAATAGACCTGTTTTAACTTCTAAGGCAGCTTGTATTTTATGTATGTGTATATATATATATATATATATATATATATATATATATATATATATATATATATATATATATATATATATAGTGGTACATAGCCGGCCATTTATCCCGGCCAATACCCCCAGGCCGCCAGGTGGAGCCCTCCCTGCAGCATGGAGGTGCCCCGAAAGGCAGCAGGGAATTATGGAAAATGGAGTTTTTATCCACAGCCCTGCTGGATACCACGGGGGCCGCTAGAAGGCACTGCAGGAATGAGCAGCAACTATTTGCCCTACGCCCCGGAATTATGTCCGAGCCACATAGACAAGAGGAATGATGTGCTTCCGGGTTGAAGAAAAGGAGTTTTTACCTGACCCGGAAGTGTTACCAGTCACATGGACGGAGACAGAAGAAACACTTCCAGGTCAAGGACTATAAAAGGACTGTGGGATATCCCAGACATTGAGCTGAGCTGGGTGGCAGGGTGGCAACGTGTCTGGGAGAGAGGAGGATTATTGATTATTGGGAATTGTGTTTATTTGTATGAGTATTGTGGAGAGGAGGGTGCTTTGTGCACATTATTATTATAATAAATCCAAACTTTGGACTTTTGCCTGGTGTCTGACATATTGTCTGAGGGTTTAAGGGAGCTATAGTGCCCCCTATCTGTCACTATATATATATATATATATATATATATATATATATATATATATATATATATATATATATCCTAAACAGATAGGAACTGTGTGAGAGTAATACTGTACTCCAAACTGACTTTATCGTCCCCTATAGCGCTTTCTGTTTCTGAGCCGAGCAGATGCCATACCAGGACGCTATGCATTCAGTAAGGTTGGACTCCACTCAGCACCTGTTGAAGTTGGTTAGCTTAGGCGGAGGATTACTGGTTCTGTTATTTTTCTTCCCTTTCTACATCCATCCATCTATTCATCTTTTGTTTGAATAATCCACTTAATCCCTTTTAGGGTTTGGTGCACAAGGCAGAAACCAACCCTGCGATTCAGTCTTATGGTATCAAAATAGAAGAAATCTTTGTAATGTGGAAGAAACATAGGAGTAACCACAAATGTGTGAAATTCAAACCCAGGATTTAGGACTGTGGAGCTGTGGGTTAATGTTGCTAACCACTGTACTACTTCTTCCTTGGTTTTTGGATTACTTAAACACAAGACAATAGAAAGCTATTGGTTTCTCCCTTCAGGATATAAACTCTATTAAATACAAAATATCATATCTGCCGTGTGCCCAAACAGTAGGCATCTCCCTGTCTCAATTAGCTTTATAGTATTCTTTAAGTATATGTTGCAACCTGAGTTATGTGCTTCTCTGCAGCATCTGCTGAAATATTTTTTATGCTTACCTCATAAACAGAGAAGTAAAGTTTTTCAGAATCTGTTCCATCCTTTCTTGCTTTAATAACACAGTTTTCGGCTTTCTGTATAAGTCGTCTTGTCTCTGAGAATATTTCCTCACTCCATCTCAGTGTAATCTATTATAAAGAAAGCATCACCTTTGCTCTTTGTTTTGTAGTGATTTCTTTTTTTCATGGCTTGATAAATGACTTTATGTTTCACAAATATTATTTCTGCAGCTTTTCTTTAACTGCTTTTGGCCCATGAAAAAAATAAATAAATCTGTTTGTTGCTGCTGGTTTCCTTCAAGCATAATGCAATACTGCCTCATTATTTTTTAAATGCTATTGCTTTTTTATGCCCCTTCTGTCCTCTGATTGGATCTGTAAATTGGACGCAACATCAAAGAAATCCTTCTTCCATAACAAGATTTTAAGCAGATAAAAAAAAACCTTTCCTCATGATGTACGGTATCATTAATTCTAGTGAGGAAAACTCAGCATGAAGGAGATGAGAATGAAACCCCCAAAATCTCAGAATGAATTTAAAGCAGGAAACTTTGAAGTTAATATTTAAAGTACAATCATTAAAAACAATTGATGTTTCCTTTTTCATGTTCTTTCTGGGATTTTTTTTTCTTTAACTGCAGTGCATTTACTTTGAAATGATGTAAAAGAAATGATTTGTCATTTCATATGCACTTTTATATACCGCAGTGCTGAACTGTCACAGCTAATGGAAACGCAGGAAAGTGGTGCAAAGGGCCAGCAGTGATTTTAATTTTAATCACAGAGAATGTGTCAGCTGTGTCTCTGCCGCCCTACTGGGGTGACAGGTGGTTAAAGCCCACTGTGGGAAAGATGTATAGCGCATGCTGTTAAGTCTTTCATTGTGAGCACTTCGGCATGGTAGTCTGCAGCTTTTACAATTTAAATCATTTATAGGTGTGCATTCAATAGAGTGCTAACATACTAGTTTTGAGCCTTTTTGCTGACTAAATGATGGGCAAAGCAATTTTCGACAAATGGCTCCCGGTAGGCAGCCATCACAGAGTGCCTGTGATATTACCTTTTAACCTGAGCACTGGCAATAGTCCAGAAACTATTATATTGATATTGGACTTCTTTTGCATTAGGCACTTAACTATGCTGGTCTTTGGGAAGTGTATTTTGATAAAAGCTTTAATAGGCATTGGTTCCTTTATAGAAAAGAGGCAAATTTGGAAAAAATTTAACAAAACAAAGACAGAAATGCAGAGCAGTGAGGATTGTAGTTAATACACTCCCAATAAAAATATACAGATTTCACAAATGCCAAGGCAATGGCCAATATTCTCATGAAACAAAAAGCTAGCTGTGTAACTTCTACTGCATGAGATTCTGCTTTTGCATTCCATGCCTATTTCCACCTTCTCTTTTCCATTTATAGTTGAAAACACCTAACCAGAATCTATTTTTTAGTGCTTTTAGATTTTTTCAGTCTGTATGTGAGAATTGAAAGAGTTAGGGCAAACACAAGTTAACTCATTAGTTACCATAGCTAAAACATGACTGACCCACTAAAAGTAACTAGGAATGAGGAAAAGGAATAGGAAAAACCACCATAAAGGAGAACAGCGCAGACGAGCAGAACAAATCCAGAGCCCCACTGCGTAGGACATTCCTAATTCAATTACATTTCTGCAGAAACTTAAAAAACTAGTGCTTTACTGTACTTGCTCTGTCCAGAGTGTAGGAGATTCTCACTTGTAGACACTGTGGGGAACAGCCCAGACACAGACAGGTAGACATCGTTCAAGCACCACAACACGTTTATTTACAAACACTATATACAAGGATGACACACACTCTACCCCAAAGTCCAGGCCTCTTCTCACACTGCCTTTCTTTCAGGTCTGCCTCCACTCCTCTCCTCCGAGCTCTGTCTTTCTCCGCTTCCAACTCGAATGGAGGGAGGCGGCCCCTTTTAAGCTCACTCGGACGTGCTCCAGGTGCCTCCCAATTAGCTTCCGCCGGCCCTTCCTCATGTAGCAGAAATACCGGTTGTGCACCCGGAAGCACTCCGGATGTCCCGGGTCTTTTTCCCCCCAGCACTTCCAGGTGTGGCGGAAGTTCTGAGGGCCAGGGCTCCACAGGCATTGGGGTGCCCCCTGGCAGTGACCACTCTCCCCTATAGGGTTGAGCTTCTAAGCTCTTTTCCTGTGGTCCCCAAAGCCACCAGGACGGTCACCCCCTCATGGTCCCCAGTAGGTGTAAGCCCTCCTCCAGTCCTCCTGGGCATCCTGGCTGGGTACCATCCCCAGCCGCTTGCCACAACACACACATACAGGCCAAGTTTTTTCAACCTGTGCATCTATGGAAAATAAAATGAAAAACATAGGGAAAACTCACATACACTTGGGTCGAGGTAGAACACAATACTTAATATAAGAGTAATGTTTAACAAGAATCAAATACAGAGTGTATAATGTATGCATTTAATAATATGTATGAGCGTTGTCAATGCATGTATACTGTATATACTCATTTAATGCAAATTTAGGGTCTCACTGTGACTATAATAGCCAAGTCATAAGTTTTCTTACCTTTATAATTTTCTTGCTTTACAGTCATTCTGGTGTGTGTTCAGACCAAAGTGTGTGTATTTATTTAAGGAAGCTCTGTTAAAAGCCAGATTTCCTATCTATCTATCTATCTATCTATCTATCTATCTATCTATCTATCTATCTATCTATCTATCTATCTATCTATCTATCTGTCTGTCTGTCTGTCTGTCTGTCTGTCTGTCTGTCTGTCTGTCTGTCTGTCTGTCTGTCTGTCTGTCCTAGTTCTAACCCATATTACACCAGGCATCTCGTATATCTTGTGTGTATGAGCATGAAACTTCTGTCACTTTAACACTTCAAATACCAGATGTACTTTTACATACCAGGTACTATATAATCTGTGTATTGTGGTAAAGTTCATTTTTTCCCCCTATATAGTGTATTGGATATAACATTTTATACTGGTGTCCCATCCAGGGTTGGTTTCTACCTTACATCAGATGCTGCTGGGATATTCCCTGTAAACATGAGAAATAATTAAGCTGGCTCGGTAAATGGGTGTCTGGAAGGGTGAGTGTAGGACAGTTAATGTAACACAGTTAATGTTTTTCTACCTTTTAATTGTCAAAGCCTATAGCTAAAGAGATTACTTATTATGAAAAGCTTCACCTCAGAAAATGGCTGGTATTAAAATATCATAAATTTTCATTTTGGAAAATGTGGTTATTCTGAATCAAGTGTAATAATAATAACAATAATAATAATAATAATAATAATAATAATAATAATAATAATAATAATAATTGTCTCATTACCTGTTTTCACTTACAAGAACATTTACACTTACAGGATCTATGATTAATATGGTAAGACCTCATCATGTTAAAAATGTGAATCCATGAATTAAGGTGTCAGACTCAGTAAATTGAAGCCCAGTGTGCTGTCTGGCCTTTGTTCATCTTGAGCTCTCAGTTTACTTAATTATTCTAATTATTTGATTAATGTGACAAGTCTAACTCTTCTCCAAAGGCTTGCTTTATAGAAACCGGAATGCCATTTGTTACAGCTTGAAAAAATTGCATCCATTGTGCTAATTGAGGGCTAGAAATGAAACATGCAGTAAACCAAACTCGCTAAAGTCAAAGGCATAAGAATAGCACAATTTAAATAATGAAGTGTTATCTGTAGGGAAATAAAGCAGTAAAAGCAAATGGGCAAGTCTCATAACCAATACATTTTTAAAGTGATGTTAACACCAAATAAGAGAATAAAGTACAGTAATAAATGTTTGATATTATTCACTTGCTTCCCTCTGTTGTGAAGGCAAACAAAAGGGTTTAAACTTAGCCTCTCTTTACTGTATTATATTTTCTTACAATAAATTATGATTTTTTTTATGCAGTGGTTACTTTCTATAGCACATGATCTCATTAAACATTTATACAGAAGAAATACATTTTTAGTCCCTTAGGAATCAAAGGAGACTGTAACTAATGGAAAATAAAATTATTTATGAAATTGGAAATAACATGGAAATTAGAAAATAAAAATAATAGTATCTAAATCAATGTGCAAGTATATGAATTAATAATATATACAGTTATTTCTTAACATGCTTCTTTAAGCTTCACTCTTTTTCAGTATTCGTCAAATTGCCACATGAACCCATTATTTTTTGTAAATTTGTGAAATGTTATTCCTAATTTATAAATGTCATGCCATGCTGCATTACATCTGCCATCTTGTAAATGTAGGGTATAGTGCACCTTTTATGATGATTTTGTATTGGTAAGATATTTAAATAACATAATATGTAACACTTAAAAATATCACAAAAAATAATAAGTAGTGTCAGCACTATAGCAGCACAATAATTAGCAATGCTGCATGAAAGAATCTGGCGATTGGGTTCAAGTCCTATTCTAGTCACTGTGTGTGTGTGTGTGTGAAGATTGCATATATCATTTGCTGAGCCCTCATTGAATGCATTCTATAGTTAAGCGCAAAGAAAAGAAAGAAGAAAGAAGGTGGTAAGAAATGAAGAGGTTGCTAAGCATGTGAGAGTGGAGAGTGTGAAGTATGGAAGATTAGATTAGATGTAAAATGTTCCATTCCAAAGGTAAATGGTGAAGCTGTAATATTTGTTGGTCGTATATTACTTGGAGATGTGTAAAGCAAAATGAGTTCAAATTCTGCTTTTTCAGGATGATGTCTGTCTAATTCCTTGTGACAGAGCCCAGAGAAGTGACTGTGATCAAGAGAAGTCAAATGGGTCACATTGTGCTTGGAAAAGATTCTGACAGATCTGAAACGGCTGGAGACTATCTTCAATAATAATAAATAATAATACATTTTATTTATATTGCGCTTTATATTTAACAATCTCAAAGTGCTACAAAATAAGAATAAATTAACAAACAAGAAATCTATAGAAATAATTTAACAAAATGCCTTTCTAAAAAGATAAGTTTTTTGGTTTCGTTTGAAGGCATTGGTCGACTTTGGGGCTCTCAAGTAGTCAGGGAGGGAATTCCACAGCCTCGGCGCCACCAAAGAAAAGGCAACTATTACCCATACTTCTAAGCTTAGTTCTGGGAACTTGAAGAGTGTTTGTATGCACAGAGTGGAGGGTGCGTGAGGAAGTATGAGGGATAAGGAGTTCCTGTAAATACAGGGGAGCAGATCCATAAATGCACTGATGGGTAAGGAGGGAAACCTTGTACTCAATTCTAAGTGGTACAGGGAGCCAGTGAAGGGTTTTCAAGATAGGAGTGACTTATAAAACTGCATTAAGAAATATTGAGAAATGAAAAGTATTGATCAGATCTGTTTGTTGTGTACTGTAGCTGACTGGAGTAAACAGACTACCTTTTGAGCCAGGGAGTTTTGCCCATTTTTTCTTGTCCTTTTCTTTTTTCAGTTTATAACCATTATTATTAGTATGATCTCTATGTTTCATCTAGCAGGTTTTATTTGAAAAATGTATTTAAAAATTCATTATTATGTCACCTCATTGAGTACACTTCCTTGTTCAATAGGCTATATGCACACGGTAGTGCTGACGTACCTCTGGTGAAATCTCTGCCAGCACAGTCACTTATGCTTCCCATAATGCAGCTGTGAGTTTTGTTTAGTGATGAGAATGTCAGAAAAAAAGTTTAAGTTTCATTGTACTGATAGCTTTACAGCTGAACATTGTCGTGTACATTTATGTCGAGCTTCCAGTAAATACAAGTCTTTAGTTTTCATACATTTCCCTCCGTTGCGGAAACCTGATCTAAATGGATTGTCGCTATCATGAGAGAGAGCCTAATGGTTAGTCTCCATACTCAAGTTTGTAGCCAGCATTTTAAAAAAAGAGGATTTTCATGAGCCAGGGTCTGAGACAGGCCAGGAACTGTTGAAGAAGGGAGTGGTTCCTGTGTTGTTTGAGTGGAATATTTCCTCAGTTCCATTTACAAGATCAGGTGTTTTGGAGAGGAGAAAACAACGGACAGAGGATGATACACCAGGCGAGGAGGAGGATGATAAAATCCTTGAGGAACACAACTATGCCTAGGCTCCGGTTCCAGATCCAGCAGTTGTCGACATGGCAGTTGATGAAAACATGTCTCTCAGAGGGGAGGTCCACCAGCTGAGGAAACAAATTGAGACCCTTACAATGAAGCGTCAGTTTGTCATTCACTGTTTTGCTGGCTCAAACAGAAGCATTCTTTTTTTTTTATAAAGTAAGATGTCCAGAAGACTTGTTATTATGATGTATTGTAGCATCAATGTTGAGTGCCACAATGGATGGTGTGACAGATAGGGGGTGCTATTGCTCCCTTGAACCCCTGTCCAAGACTCCAGACACCAGATAAAAGTCCAATAGTTGACTTTATTAATCTTCCACAGTCCACAAAGCACCATCTCCTCCACTATACTCATAAATCACAATACAATAATAATAAACCAATCCACCACTCCCAGACACGTTGCCACCCTTCCATCCAGCTCAGCTCACCGTCTGGGAGCTCCCACAGTCCTTTTATATACCCTGACCCGGAAGTGTTCCCCTGTCCATGTGATTCTTTATCACTTCCGGGTCAGGTACAAGTCCTTTTCTTCACCCCGGAAGTACGTCACTTCTGTTGTCGCTCTTCCTATGACGCACTTCCGGGTTATAGGGTACATATGATTCTTCAGTCCTCCCTGCAGCTCCCTCTTGCAGCTCCTGTGGTATCCAGCAGGGCTGTGTATAAAAACTACATAGTCCATGATTCCCTGCTGGTCTTCGGGGCACCTCCATACTGCAGGGAGGGCTCCATCTGGCGGCCTGGGGGTATTGGCCGGGATGACAAGCAGGCCATATACCACAATGGATTCTCTGCTCTTAACATGGCTCTTTGAGGTGGCTCACAGTCCTTAAAAGAACTGCTTGTCTTTTGCTAAACTAGTTGGAAAATACGTGTGTGGCAGTGCGGAGCTGTCATTTTAATAGGCACTCCAGCTATTGATAATGTAATGCCCACTCTATTCTTTGGTGACTTATCCCTGGCTGATATAACCTGTCCAGTGCCGTTGCTGTATAAAGCTTACACACATATTCACCTGTTCCTTATTAATTATTGAAATTCTGTATTTTTAAAGAAGCATAATGTTATCACATATCTGTCCCATGTAAGTTCATAGTAAAAACAAGTTTTTAATACGTCCGGATCTTACCTTTGTGATTGTGGATGTAACTTGAAACATATAGTTTGAAGCCCTTCTCCTTTTAACTCTTGACGTTTGGCACAATGTTTGAATAATTGTGACTTACGTCATTTACATGAGGCTGTGCATGTCTTGAAGCGATCAGATGAAAAACGCCATAGCTAGTCCATTTTGATATCAGTGGCAGAAGTGCAGCACCTAGATGATGTGGAATCTGGAAGAGAGTGTACATATACTGTAGCTTATTGCAGACTAAAATGATGGCACATGGGGGTCAGGTACAAAAGAATGTCAATACAGCATGAGACCATATTTAATGGAAAGAAAAACATTCACCCATCCAGCATAATAGCTTACGTTGTAGTTGCGTCCCATGTATTTAATGGAAATACAAATTGCTCTAAAAAAAAGAAAGTATCATGTGATATATGTGTATTGGGGGGGTCTCTTTTACCTGCCATTTGTTAAAGGAAGGTCTGAGAGTGTCTTTCAAAGTGGGAAATGATGCTGTTAGGAGGCAAGATGGCCATAGTGTTAAAAGCAGCCCCCTACCCGATGGAGTTTCTTAAGCTATGGCACTATTTCTTTCATTTACTGAGAAGGAACACTTTATATCTATGTTTGATATTATATATAGTATATTGTTTATTTTTGTACCATATCTTTATTTATCTGCGTTGGGCTGGGGCCCTGCCCGGGGTTTGTTTCCTGCCTTGTGTCCTGTGTTGGCTGGGATTGGCTCCAGCAGACCCCCGTGACCCTGTAATTAGGATCTAGCGGGTTGGATAATGGATGGATGGATCTTTATTTATTTTAAGAACAAGTATCAGAATTAAAGTCCAGTATAGTTATGCAACAGTTAGAATTGCACTGTCACAGCTCCAGAAACCGAGGTTGAACTTTCAGCCTTGTTACTGTGTGTGTGTGTGTGTGTGTGTGTGTATGATCTCTTAATGCCTGCTTGGGCTTGTTTTGAGACTTCTGGTGGTCTCTGTGATGGATGGCAAACATGGGCTGGCATTCTGACCGGAGTGGTGCATGATTCATTACCTCACCAGGAAGTTGCCATAGTGAATGACCAAGAAGAAAGACAGGGCGTTCCCTGCCATACCCAGGAGGTTGGCAGGAGGTGCCAACCTTAGAATGAATATGCTGGTGTCCTTGCTGAAATGGACCAAAGTTCCTTACCTGGCTGGGAGGCCAGTGTGATGGACAGACAAGAGTAGACTATCTATTCAGATCGGTGGCTCCCCAATACACTAGAGGGCAGCATCACTGGGTTAAGATTCTCACATGGACTCCCATAGGGCATGCTGTAACCTGTTGTCCAGTGGGGCAGGCCTGTTTTGTTGTGTTGGGCCTCCTGGAGGAGCTGCCAAGATAAGTAATCCGTACTTTCTTGGATTTCTATTTCACATGGATGTGCTTCCAGTGGGCTATACCCCATCACCAGAAGTGCTCCTAGGTCACAGATAAAAGAAGCTACTAAATCTCATCCAGGTGAGTTGGATTCGGGTGTGAAGGATGGACAAAGCTCTCCATTGAGTAGTGGAGGAAGAAAAGAAACAGAGTGAGAAAAAGAGAATTTTGGTTATGCAAAATAATAAATGGTGTTCAGATGCTTTTTGTAAGGCATTGGATAAAATAAACCTTTTAATATATCAGGACTTGTGTCTGTGGAGTTGTGTCTGGGGTTTAGGGTGCTGCATCACCCCCTACACGTTACATCTCTCACATTCTAAAAACGAATAACTCTAAATTAATCAATATAGTTGTGACTAGCAGTTTTCTAATCGTGCCTTAACTCAGGGTTTAGTTGTTTGCCCAGGGTTAGCGGTACAAGTGTAGCTGTGCTATACTGACTTACCATCTACACTATGGTTGACTCTTGGTTTTTGTCCATTGCTACCAAGATAGATTTCAGCCTTCTACAACCTTGTTTTGGAGTAAGTATGTTTGAAAAAAAAATATATAGAAAGTAATAAGGGATTGATTGGCAGATTTTTGAGACAGAAGGAATTTATGAATGCATGTATGAGTAGAGTTTAAGAGAATGGATACTATATAAGCATAAGACTTTGGAAGATTGAGTGCTGCTTTAGAAAATTTTCTTTTTTTGCAAAATAATGCACTGAAATATCCTTCAAGGAATGTTAAGATCATGTATGAAAATTCATATATTTTAAGAATGAAAGCATTCATTGTCTTGTTTTGTATCTGTGAGTAAGTAAAGTGTCTTAGATGTCTCAGTTGTTTCATTATATACCAGGTAAAATGAATGGATTGAATGAGCTGTATATTCACAGGTAATGTGTAAGTTAATATAGCAGTTAAAAATGTTGACTTCATGGTGTTATTATCTTGTGAAATTTAGAAGTACTAGACAAAAAATAAAAAACAGTCATATGTTGCCTTTATTTTAATCTTTCACTCACCCACCCCTCCCCAACTTGCACTTCTCAGATATTGTCAGTATGTCGCCAGTGTTGACCATGTATATGAGCACTACTGTTACGTTCACTTAGGATTTTTGTGTTTATATATTTCAAATTGCAGTTGTGAACTGCTTGTGGGAACTGCAAACTTCTGTTGTCTGGCTCAGAGGTGAGCACTTTATAATGTGGACTTAGCCTAGAGCTCTGTGTGTGAGACTTGTGAAGTGACTAGTGTGCTCCACAGGTGAAGTCAGCTGATCTTTGTGTTTCATTCTCCAACTACTCTGCACAGTGTTGCCACTATACTCCACCCGTCCACAATGTAATTGTGAAATTGCTGTGGAATCACACCAAGAAGCATCTCAGTTTGGAGATTTGCTCTGTTGTGAACTGCCAGCGGTGAGCTGCAAAGTCACGTTCTGTGGTTCAGAGGTGAGCGCTTTGCAGCATGAGTTAAATGGAGAACTCCATCCATCAGCTGCAGTACCTGTCTTTGACCAGTGTGAACAGTGGTGTGCTTCCCTGGTGATGCCAACTGATCTCTCGGTGTGTCAAACCCATCGTCTCTGCAAAGTGTCACTGCTACAGTGGCCATCCTTTTTATCAGAGTTTTTAGTTATCTGAGGTAGCATCGGTATACATTACCCCGGATTATCAAGGTTCTACTGTATTTATGAATATTATGGTTACTTACATGCATGGTGCTGAGATGACACCGGACCTTTATGCAAATGGACTATAGACAGCAATGCTGTATGTAATAAGTTAAAGTAAAATACAACTCAGTGTATATTTTGGTCTAAACCCTCCAAAACTTTGAAATGGTACAAGATTACTGATCTAAGTGTTACGTTCAAATCTAACTGACACTACCATTTTTACAAGATGTGTTTCAGAATTAAATCATATCTATACCCAAAATTCCCATTATTTCTACTAATTACCTGTTTCACTTCAGAAGAATACAGTTTTCTGTAAAGTTGTGTTTTGCAGTGACCATCAACAAAAGCCAGAGTAAGTCATTAGGAAAAACAAGAATTTATCTGCGGCAGGAATGTTTATCTTGTAGACATTTGAATCTAGCATATTCCAGAAGCAAGTCGCTCCAGTGTGCTAATAATAGCCCCTGCTTAAAAAAAAAAAATAAAATATGATAACAAATATCACATGCAGAAAGAGCCCCAATGTCTTAGGAAATTTCCTGGGCGAAACCGGGTAACATAGCTAGCCTAATGTATAAAGCTCAAAATCTGTCTGTGTGTGTGCATGTGTATATGTCCAGTCTGTCCTGTCCTGTCTCTAACAAAATTACATCTCCTTCATTTGATCAGGGGTAGACTGAAGACTATGTCCTGACCCAATACCCCAGTAGTTTGGGGTGAAAACGATACTTAGGGTTGACTGCACTCACAACAGTCAGTCGTCAGTAGTAAATACGCCACAGCAATACATCCTGGCAGAAGCAATAGCCATTTCCAAAATTAAATCTCTGTTATTTTGTGTCTGTGTCCCTTGCCCTAGATAAGTCTTTAGGATTAGCTGACATCTCTGTAATATATGGCTCTAGATTCAGCATGCTTTATGCATGCTAGGGGCTTGACTAGCATACTGTATATGTAATAGGTTACAGGATATGTATACTGTGTATGTGTGTGTGTGTGTGTCTTTGGTTGGTGTTGTGTTATTGTTAGTGTTCTAAGCAGATAAGCAAAGGTTCAATTGTATTATACTATGTACACATGGCAACAAACTTGAACTTAATCAAGTTTAAGGAATGAATTAGTAAAAATGTAAAGAAGGTGATATCAATGTGGACTGTTCTTTATTCATGCATACAAGTAATTTGTCACATTTCATCTGAAATTATGGTATATAATAAAAGCTCCCAACCTATCATGTGAACTATATAATGATTTCTTACAGTGTTATAATTTATAAGAAATATCGTTTTGGCCTATTTAAATTAAGAATGAATTATGCAAAAATGCCTTAAGAAGAAGGCTGTGATTACTGGAGCTGTTGTTCTGTCTTATTTGAAATTTGCTCAAGAATACTTAGCATTGAAACAATACTTCTTTACCTGATAATGTACATTTATAATTAATACTGTAACACACTTCTGATATCAAAGTCACCAAATCTGTAATAGAAATCCTGTATTTTTGTATATAACTTCCATTCTGAAGTCAGTTCATCTACAAAGAGACTTTGCATCTATCGATATCTCATTTTTGAAGTATAGGTGCATTTCTTAAGAAATCTCAAGGGGAGATGCAGGGCCTCTGTAACCATCCCTCTCTGAAAAAAATCATATCACGGTCATTAATTTGTATTTATTAATTCTCTGGCAGTCTGTGTTTTTGCTGCTATCATTTACTGTCAGCATTTTTGCTGAATGTGCTAATGAGCTAATGGGTTATTAGCAAAGGTTCCCACAATTACTTTTTTCCTTTCTAATAGTTTACCATTTTTTAAGTGAAACACTTGAAATGTGACATCTCATTATAGTTGCAGAATTAATCCAAAAAGAATTATAAGGAAGTTGCTCAGCTGGCAAAGAGATCCTTTCTTCTTGCCAATGTGATTATATAGAGCTTGTAGAGCACTAGGCCCTGTGTATGCAAAGTGTGTACCAGAAGGGAATTTTGTGAGGATGCCTGCCGTGTTTATTATCTTCTTTTAAAGAAAGGTGAGCTCATGGTTTTATTTTCTCACTGGACTATAGAAAATCACTGTAGATGAGCAGTCCCAGGCTATTCCTGGCCTTTAAAGTGATTGTTTTTGGAATATCCCCAGTGTGAGGTCCCCCTTGTACTGCCAAAACAGCTCTGAGCTGTCGAGACATGGTCTCCACAAGACCTCTAAAGTTGTCCCGTGGTGTCAGGTACCAAGACATTAGCAGCAGATCGTATTGTACGTTGCAAAGTGGAGCCTCCATGGATCAGATTTATTTTTCCAGTACATCCCACAGATGCTCAATTGAATTGGGGAATTTGAAGGCCAGCTCAACATCTTGAACTGTTTGTCATCTTTCTCAAAAGATTTTTGAACAACGTTTACAGTGTGGCAGGACACATTATCCATCACCATCATGGAATACTGTTTCCATGAAGTGGTGTATGTGGACTGCAAAAATCATGTCAATGTAACACATGAATGACAGGACCTAAGGTTTCCCAGCAGAACACTGCAAAAAGCATCATATTTCCTCCACCCGTATTCCTGTAGTACATCCTGCTGCTTTCTCTATCCTCAGTAAACAACATACACATGCGCCCAGTCATCTACATGATCTAAAAGAACTGGACCAAGAAGCAATGGAAGAAGGTATCCTGGTCTGATGTTGTCACATTTTCTAAGGCTCACATGGCCTTTCAGCTGGTGACAGAGGTTAGCATGGGCACTCTGACACATCTACAGCTATGCAGCCCCATATGCAGTAAGCTGCGAGTCACTGTGCGTTCTGACACCTTTCCCTCATGGCCAGCATTAAGTGTTTCATCAGCTTGTGCTATGGTAGCTCTTTTGTGGAATCAGGCCAGACAGACTAGCCTTCCTTTCCCCCTGCGCCTCATTGAGCCTTGGGCACCCATGATCCTGTTCCTGGTGTACTGGTTGTCCTTCTTTGGACCACTTTTGGTAGGTACTAATATAACTACTGCATACTACATACTGCACCTAACTTACTGCATTTTCCAACACCCCACAAGGCCTGCTGTTTTGGAGATGCTCTGACACTGTGGCCTAGCCATCACAATTGGACCCTTGTCAAAGTCGCTCAGATCCTTACACTTGTCCATTTTTCCTGCTTTTAACACATCACCTTCAAGGACCAACTGTTTGCTTGCTGCCTAATATATCCCATTTCTTGACAGGTGCCACTCTAATGAGATCATCAATATTATCCACTTCAGCTGTCAGTGGTTTCGATGTTGCGGATGACTGATGTATAAAGTTACAATATAAAGTATATCTCACTTAAATGAACAAAAAAGTACGTCAGTGCCATTAATGATATTTAAATGGCAGAAAATATTGATTTTCTTTAATTTGTTTACTTACAGTAACTGTGGCAAAGGAGTACTTTCTTGTTTTTTTTATTAAAAAAATGGATGAGTGGCAAATCATTTTTTTTGCGTTCAGGGATTGTATTAACTGTTTTGAAAGTGGTATCCTTATTTATATGCTTTATCAAAGAGGTTTTGTTTTCATTTTGGTGATATTTGTGTGTGTGAGACATGGGTAGAAGTTTGCTCAGACCACCGCGCCACTGTTTGTACAGGAAGCACATTCAGGCATAAGCCGCAGACACAGATATGCAGAACTGTGACAGTTTTCAATATCTTGGACAGTGTACTGAGGAGCAGCTGTCTGACATGCACAAGAGAAGAAAACTACAGTTTACAAATGTTACAAGCTGAAGTGACCTCTTTCAAGCTAAGTATGAAACAGTAAACAAATCCGTCCAAAATGTTTTTTATCAGCTAAACGACATGCAGGAGAGGCTGGTGCGGCTATACTTGCTTTCTGACATCTTTTTCAGTGATTATTCCTCCTACTGTAGGTTCCTTTTACTTTTGGCTCCTATTGATGCCGTCCAAAAAGGGAATGAGTAACAAATGGATGAATAAACACTTCAGTGAAATAAGATAGACTCTGGGACTTGTGAGAATGAACTGGATTAAGCAAGTTTAATAATGGATGAACAGGTGAATAAAAGACAAACCGTGTCACTTCGCCTTTGATGTTTTGAGAATGTATTATACCATTTATTTATGGCAGTCCGTACATTAGATAGAGAAAGCTATGTCCCTTATGGCCTATTAATCAAGGCCACCAAATTATGGGAAAACCCCAAACCTATTTTATGCTTCATTAAACATTGATTTTTTCCAAGACGTTGCAATGTTAAGCAGTTTACACATGCATCCTGTTTTTATTTAAGTGTGTTTTCCACAAGGATCTTCAGGCTAAAGAATTTCTAGTAAGTTACAATTTAGCCCATCTCCATGCATATAAAATGATATCCAATATCTTCACAGCAGCAGCTGTATTTCTAATTAATGCTTATTATAACATGGTATGCCAAGATCAGAAGGGAAAGTCAGAAATCAGTATCTTATAGCACACCACATTCAACATCTTTGCCCAAGAGAAAGATTAAAACCTCCGATTTAATTCTTACTTCTTAGTGGAGGACTCATGGCTATTAAAGCTATTTTTTCATATTTTATCAGAAGCTAAAGAAGTAAGAAGTCCAAAGTAAGCATATTTTCTGGCCATACGATTGTCTGGCATCATTCCGGACTTTGCTCTTTGAGCCTGGTGCTGCTGGAATGGGCTATGCACCCTTGCAACCCTGAATTGAATTAAGTGGGATCAAATATGGTACAAGTAAACACAAAATGCCAAGTGTTTTTTCAAGACTTATGAGTGCTTGAATTGAAATTATACTTTGTAGTGTAGCACTTTACCATGATTTATACACTCAGTTAGAAATGGGGAGTGAACTGGAACTCTTACTGCTTACACTACAGTGCCTCAGGCTATAGGTCACACTGCAGGCTAGGATCAAGGAGTAACCATAATTTTAACAACAATGCATTTTACATTTGTATCCTAACATCCATCTACCTGTTCATTTTCTTAACTTGCTGAAGCCTGACAAGGAAAAAAAATATCCTGGCAGCAATGGCCCAAAGCAAAGCCCAGTATTTTGATAATAAATAAAAAATATTAACAAAAATGATACCAGTTTATTAATAATATAATTTCTGCTATGTGTAAACTTACACTTTTGAACTGCATTGATTTTAAACTTGCTGCTGCTGTATACCCCATTATATTTCTTTATTTTCTGCAAATTGTTAAGGATGAATTCTTTAGATAGTTTCCTACCCAAGAAAACAGTACTTTACCAACTAAAGTAATTCTGAATTACATTCTATTAGACATCAAGTTTTTATAGTGGTTGTTTCTCTTATTTCCATTACAATTTAATTTTTCATTGTGGTGTTTGGTAGTGCATTTTGCAATGAAGACACTATACTATTCCTTGTTATTTGGTATATACAGAAACAGGTAATATCCAATACAAAAACATCTCTTACATTTATATACTTATAAAACACTAGGGGGCTTCGCCCCCTGCTCACTTCGCTCGCCAACCCCTTTCCCCCCACAGCAGTGCTACGCGCCGTTTTGAAAAGGGGAGCTGAATGCACCCCAAGGAGATGCGGTCGCTCCTCCGATAACCCCTCTTATACGGTGGTGATACAGATGCTTTTTTTTTTTAACCTTCTCTTTGCTCAATCACCTGCTGGCTTGCTGCTGCTTCCATGCTGCGTGATCTGCACTTTGCTCGCCTACCCCTCTCTGCCAGCGTTATGCGCCATTGTGAGGAGGGGGGCTGAACGCACTCCTAGAAGATGCAGACGCCCCTCCGAAACCCCTCTTAAATGGTGATACAATGGGAAACAAATAACAGTTGTTTTTTTACCTCCTCTTTGCTCAAGCAGCTGCTACTGCCATGCCTCGTGATCTGCATTTCATGCGCTGCTTCGATCATTTAAAAGCCTGTACAGCACCTGTCCTTTTGTCTCACTGCCTTGTCTCTGTTGTCCCCCAGACATCCTCAAACACTATTCTATCTCTTTTCGCTGTTCCGTTATTTCACAGAGTAATATTTTCTGTTTGTTTGTGCTAATGTGAGCTTTACTGTCATTTTTTTGAGACTTTCGAATTTTCCTACTTCCGTTATCTCTAACCTGCTCTGCATGTGTATCACGGGACTTGCTTCCAAAGGCTGTAAGTATGACGTGACTTGTCCATATCGCGGGACGTGAAAATGTCTCTTTGTCTCTCTGTCTCTCTTCAAATGATCTCTCTTCCAAAGATCCCATCTCATTGCAGGAAAAAAAGTCTTATATCGTCACAAGATTTTTTTTTATAATAGAGAGATAATCAAAAAGAAAAATCAGGAATCATAAACAGAGGTTTACAAGCAGACCTGAGTAGATCAACAAATCTCTCTCTCTACAGTAGTTTTTTCTCTTACTGACATAATAATGGATCTATGTACGTGTCTAGAGACAGTGTAGGGATAGAATACTATAGATCAAAAGTGGGCATGCGCAGGAGTTAGATGAACCCACCTTCTGGCTCAGGCAGTTGTTATTTAACCTATTTAAATACAAATGATCTTCTACTACATTTTGTTGTCTTGTTACTTGGAATTGTATTGGTGTGTACCTTGTGATATTGCGTTCTTTGAAAAATGGTATCTATATATATAATTCACTAAGTCACCCGACCATGGGATACGCATGACAGAGCCACGCCCGCCAACTCACAGAGCCCCGCCCACCAACTCTAAGACCATGGGATACGCACGACAGAGCCCCGCCCGCCAACTCTAACCCTCCTCCGGCATCATGGAGAACGCACGACTGAGCCCCGCCCGCCATCTCTAATCCTCCTTCTGCGTCTACCGTCACTCTCTAGGCATGCGTTTGCCTTTTACTTTACAGAAAATTTCCTGTTAGATTGGCCTTTGCAATGACAATTAATAAGGCACAGGGCCAAACTTTCAAAAAGATATGCTTGCATCTGCCAAAACCAGTTTTCAGTCACGGACAATTGTATGTTGCTCTCTCCAGAGTTCCATCTTTTCATTCACTCACAGTCGGATCCTCAAACCCACCCCATTTGGACAACTGTGTCTTTCAGGAAGTCTTCTCCCATCAATGAATAATTATGCAGCATATGCTACACCGCGGGTTGGCTAGTATAAAATAAAGAGCGATAGTTGATTATATCAACTAGTGTTGTAATGGTTAGCACTACTGTCTCAAGGATCCATTTTCTTGGGCAAAATCCATTGCTCAGTCACTCTCTATATGAAGTTTGCACATTCTCCCCATTTTTTCCTCCAACTTCTAAAAGTGACACGTGTCAGATTAATTGTTAAATGTAAACTGGCTTGATGACAGTATAATTTCTGGCCGGGGTTAGCTTCTGTCTTATGTGTAATGTTACCAGGATAGGTTTCAGTCTTCTGTGATTTGTGAAGCAGGTTTGAAAATGTATTATATAATTTGTCATAAATTACCAAGTTATAGCTGTTTATTGATTAGGCAAATGATGAATGATTATTAGGGACAGCAGCACTGATGGGCTTATGAGGGTTTCTGAGATGGTTTGTGCACAGATTCATTCTTTTTGTAATTCGTAATGATATCTGGTGATTTGACAACAGCCTTTGTGTCTCAGCTGAAGCCTCTGAAGAATATATAGTGTGCCACTTTAGCAGACAACTCTTGAATTTCTTATTGCTATACATAGAACGAAGCTTTATGGAGTTTACCCACTTCTTATTTTTTGCATGTTACCAGTACTATGGCTGTTTTTATGAACTGAAATCAATTAAAAATGACTTACACTTAGCAATGTACCAAGAAAGACTGAACAGTCTTGTGATCCTGTCTATTGACTGGGAGCTTGCACATTAAGTGAGTTGCCTGTGCGGAACAAAATTGTTAGTGACATCACAACAACAAAAGCTTAGAGGAAGATACTGTAGAAATTAGTGCAGTAAGATCAGACCTGTTTTTTACTAGATTTTTTTATATTATATGAAGAGGATAGTGCATTGTATTTCAGTAGACATGTTACAAAATAAAGATTGATAATGTTCTGCTAGTCACAGGTTTGTTAAATTGCCTTTTGTTAATTGGTCATGAGGTTCAGGCAAGGACCAAGAGGACACTTCTGTCCCATTTCTTGACATTTATAAAACTGTGCCCCTGAATGAGGAACCTGTTTGAGGGGAGACAGAAAAAAAAGTAGCTTACAACCAATACATGTCAGTCTGGCATTTTTATCAGAGACAGAAATAACAGACATGGTATTTATTGAAGGTCATACTGTTGATGAAACAGTTCAAGTGGTGTTTGGCATGCCCCATGCAACTGCAGTTTTGTGCAACTCACACTCTAAACTCTCCCAATTAAGGTTTGACATGTCCTATTATGTGTCACATGTAGATGGGGTTGTTAATTTGTAGAAAAGATAGAAGTTTTACTGTATGTGGCTAGTAGAGCGTTTATCATTTCCTTCCCATGTATAAATGCAGTGAAGATCAACATGTTGACTTTTAATTATTACAGATCTTATAGTGGGCTGCAGGGAATGTGTTTCATTTCATCTTGCAGCACTGACACCATGCTACCTGCACCATAATGTGTTTTGACAAGCCATTCGTTTTACAGCATTAGAGGTAATGCCCAAAATAACTTTGTATTTATATATACTGTACCTGTAGTTTGTGTATTATTACAATGGTTTAGGTCTTTGGCTTCCTGTAAAGTTGTGCTGGATAGAGCACATTCACAAAACGGATGAGCAGGTTATTGAGCGTCAGAAGGGGATATGACCAAGCAGATATGCTAAAATTAATCTTGTAAAACTTATTTGAGAGGCACTGTATAAGAAGTTTCAACTTTATATTTACCAGCGTTTATTTATGTGACTGTTAAGAGTTAAGCTCTCACATCAAATACTATAAACATGGCATCATTCATAAATATGACGCAATCACTAAATCCATTGCTGTAACATTTTACTGTGACCTGTATATTTTGAGTTATGTTTGTCAAGAGAAGGTGTAGTAGTTAGTACCACAGAGTCCTGAGATTGAACCCCAGCCTGGTCATTGGCTCTGTGGAGTTTGCTTGTTTGAGCATTTTATTTCAGTGTGTTCCACAATAAACTAGCATCCCATGCAGCACTGGGCCCTGCCTTATGCTCACTTCCATTGAGTAGGCTTCTGTCCACATGACACCAGATTAAATGGACACACATTAGGAGCTGCATACTATATGTATTTCATTCTCTTAAACATAATCATAAAACACGTTTTTGTGTAGCTCTTGCATTTGTTTTTGTATAATTTTGAGAAATTATTTAGAGGTACATTTAATCTTTCTTTAGAGACAAGTAGTAAAAGAATACTGTCTAATAATGCATGTAATATTTTCATATTCTGAAACAATACACCATCCTCTAGCTTATGTTTACAACAGTAATTTGCAAAAGTATAGAATCAATTTAGAATGAAATGGGGAACATCTTACTGTTCCCAGTTTTCATTCTTGTTACAGCTATTCTTTAAAGAAAAAAATGAAAATGTAAAAACAAAGCCATGAAAACGAAAACAGAAAGGCTCAATACTTCTTAATATTATCAAAAACTAAAACAAAGATCAATGATATCTTTAACAACATGCAAGTATTTTTGCATTTGCATTTGCCTACCTGACTCATAGATGTTTGCACCTGGGACTTTCACTTCAGTGATATATAACAGTAGTGGGGACAAAGGTGCATAAAGGAAAAACTGACAAAAGGTGAAGAAAGTTAATGGTGTAGTGTGACACTTCTAATGATCAGAAATGAGGGTTTGTTTAAAGTGACATTATTGCTTCTGCTTTTAATGCGCACCCTCTCATTTGTTAAAACTTGTAACAACTATCCTACATAGCTGCCCATTTATAGTGTAAATCTGGGGAACGATTGCAATATGCAGTCAGGTCCATAAGTATTTGGACAGTGACACAATTTCATAATTTTGATTCTGTACGTCACCGCAATGGATTTGAAATAAAGCAATCATCATGTGACTGAAGAGTAGACTTTCGGCTTTAATTTAAGGGGTTTACCAAAAATATCATATGAGCCATTTAGGAATGAGAGTGTTTTTTCTGCATAGCCCCCCATTTCTAGGGCCTGAAAAGTATATGGACATTTGATTGACATGCTGTTCCATAGCCAGATGGGACCAGTTCCCTTATTATGTATTTAATTAATAAGCAGGTAAAAAGTGTGGAATTGATCACAAGTGAGGAGCTTACATTTGGTAGCTGTCATGTGAACTATCAATATGAGGTCCAAAAAGCTGTCCATGCAAATATCAACAGACCATCTTTAGCCTTAAAAAACAAAATAAACCCTTTAGGGAGACAGCAGAAGCATGAGGAGTGGTCAAAGCAACCATTTGGTACATTCTTTAAAAAAAGAAATGCACTGGTGAGCTCAGCAATTCCAGAAGGTCTAGAAAACTACAGAAGAAAACTATGCTGGATGATCGCAGAATTCTGTCCTTGGTGAAGGAGAACTCCATCACAACATTTAGCCAAACCAAGAACACTCTCTGGAAGTAAACGTTTCATTGCCAAAGCCTACAGTCAAGAGAAGACCATGAAAGTAAAGACAGAGGATTAAACACAATGTGTAAACCACTGGTAGACATCAAGTATACGAAGGGCAGATTAGACTTTGCTGGAAAACATTTTTAAAGCCCAGTCCAGTTCTGGAACAATTTTCTTTGGACAAAGGAATCTAAGAAAGAGAAGAAATGGCTCGTGATCCAAGGAATACCACATCATCTGTAAAATATGTTTTATGGCATGATCACGCATGGCTGCGAATGGATGTCATTCACAGGTGTATATTGATGGTATGACAGCTGGTAGAAGTAGCAGGATGAATTCTGAAATTTATAGGACTATACTATCTGCTCAGATTCAGCCAAATGCTGCAAAACTGAAACACTTCACAGTACAGATGAACAATGAGCCAAAACATACTGCAAAAGCCAACCAAGTGTTTTTCAAAACAAAGTGGAATATTCTTCAGTGGCCAAGTCAACTGACCCCAACCCAATTGGAAATGCATTTCACTTGCTGAAGACAGAACTGATGGTAAAATGTCCAACAAACTAGCAGTAACTGAAGACAGCTGCAGTAAAGGCCTGGCAAAGCATCAGTATGGAGGAAACCCAGCACTTGGAAATGGGCTGAGTTCCAGATTTCAGGCAATAATTGACTATAAAGGATTTTCATCCAAATATTGAAAGTGGTGATCATTATATTTATGATTGTTAGTTTGTCCAAATACTTTTGTACCTCTGAAAATAGGGAAGCCACATATAAAGATGTCTGTTTTTTCAAAACAGCTAATACAATATTTTTGTTAAACCCCTTTAATTAAAGCTGAAAGTCTACACTTCAATTGCATCTTGTTTGCTTTGTTTCAAATCCATAGTGGTGGTATATGGATCCAAAATAATGAAAATTGTGTCACTGTTAAAATTCTTATGAATCTGACTGTAGATACTGGTAGGTCAGTTTTTTAAGTAAATATGAAAATAAAATAATACCTAGGTCTGATTCATGTGATAATGGTACTTAATCCCAAATAACCAATTACAAAATGAGCAGTAATAAATGGTCCATGAAGGCCTCATTTCATAATAATCTAAACTCAGTAAAAAAAACTACAAATCTCACTTTAGGTTGTCTTCCACATCAGTCACACTGTTGGCTATCCCCAAAGGAGCTCTGATTTTCCTCTCATGTCCTCAAAGATGTGCAGAATAAGTTAATTGGAAACTGAAGCTGTTACCCATAATCCCTGTTGTGGGGCATCCAGTAAATTTAGTCTTGATGCAAACCTTAAATTACTTGATAACCAAAAAATAAGGTGTATAATTAGACCATGGGATAAAACCAGACCCTCCACCAGAGGCATCTGTTATAGAAATTTACTTAAAATTTAAACAAAAACTATATCACCAGTTCAGAAAGAAGCCTGCAGTTTTAAATGCTGCTTATTGAACATTCACTCCCTTGGAAGTAAAGCTGTTTTGGTAAATGGTATTATATTAAGTAGAAAATCTGATCTGTGTCTTCTCACTGAAACCTGGCTTAATAAATATGACACTGTTCCCCTAGCTGAGGCGTCACCAGACGGATACTCGTTCCTTCATGAGTCTAGAGATTCTGGTTGAGGGGGAGGCCTTGGAATAATTCATTGTAACAAAATGCAAATCACGTCTAAAAATTTAGGCAACTTTACATACTTTGAGGCATTCATTTTAAATATTAAAACATATTCCAACACAATTATAGTGCTAGTCTACAGACCACCAGGGCCATATTCATTGTTCATGACTGAATTTAGCAACCTTTTATCTGATTTGGCTATAAATTATGATCACATAGTACTGATGGGGGATTTTAATGTACACATTGATTTGGAAACTGACACTTTTAGCAAATGTTTTACTTATTTGTTAAATTCAGTAGGATTTTGTCAGATTGCCAAAGGTCCAACTCATAATCATAACCACACATTAGATTTAATTATAACTTACAAAGTTGAAATTCAAAATTTAAATATTACTCCATTAAATGAAGTTAGTTTAGTTCTTCCCTTGCCAACGCGCTCACAGATTAAAACAAAGACAGTGCGGCATCTAGATTGTAATTCTGCTTCAAAATTTATAGATACTTTGAGTAAGTCGAACTGTGGAAAACCATTTAGATCAGTTAACATCAAATGTAAACGTGGAAAACAATTTAGATCAGCTGACATCACATTATAATGTGACCTTGAGAGATGCTCTGGATGCAGTGGCTCCCCTTAAAACAAAAGTGATCAAAGCACATAGAAAAAACTCGAACTATTAAATTAGAGTGTCGAAAACTGGAGTGCAGATGGAGAACAACAAAGCTACATGTCTTTCAAAGCTCTCTTTAAAGCTCGCTCAGAATACTATTCTACAGTAATAGATAGCACTGTTTAGAACAATTGCTAAATTAACAAATGGGAATTCAGATCTACAGTGCAACATACCAACAGATATTAGCAGTACAGACTTTGTGAACTTCTTCAATGATAAAATTGTAAATATAAGATCCCAGATCTCAGCATCACAGTACAAACTGCATACTAGCTTAGCAGACTCTGTCTCACATTGCATTCAGCAATTTAGTCATTTTAATCCTGTAACTGAGCAGGAAGTCTTAACTTTAATTTCTAAAATAAAACCCACTACTTGTTCCCTAGATCCAGTGCCAACAAAACTAGTAAAAAGTGCAATGGATGTTCTTGCAGCGCCTATTCTAAACATTATCCATAGTTCATTATTGCATGGCACAGTACCTGATTAAACCATTACTTAAAATGTCAGACCTGGACACACACATACTAAATAATTATAGGCCTATTTCAAATTTACCCTTTCTCTCTAAAAGACTCGAAAAAGTAGTCTCCAATCAGCTTCAGTCACACCTTACGCATTACAATTTATTTGAGAAATTCCAGACTGGTTTCCGGTTTTGTACAGTAACGGCACTAACGCGGGTTGTAAATGACATTCTGATATCCTCTGATGAAGTAAACTCCACTATAATTATGTTGTTAGACTTAAGTGCAGCATTTGACACCATTGACCATTCTATTTTACTGCACAGGCTAGAAAATGTTGTTGGGCTTACAAGCACTGTACTCGCTTGGTTTAGTTCTTATTTGTCAAATTCATTCCAATATGCAAAGAAATGTGCTAACAGTACTCCATCATTATACACAGAAGAGAGATATGGTGTCCCGCATGGCTCAGTACTGGGACCTTTATTGTTTTCACTTTACATGCTTCCACTGGGATCTATCATTAGGAAACATCATGTTCATTTTCACTCGTATGCAGATGACACCCACTTATACCTTTCATTTAGATCAAATGAAGTTTCTCCAATGTTGTCTTTAATTAGTTGTGTTAGTGAATTAAAGGAGTGGATGGATGAGAACTACTTGTCTTTAAACACAGATAAAACAAAGATGTTAATTGTTGAAGGTAATGACGTTGATCACAACAATATTTTGTCATCATTTAACTCAGTTGGAATCCCCATTAATTTACTGAATCAACCCACAATCTATGAGTTATCTTTGACTCTAGCATGTCATTTAAAGCGCATGTTACAAAGTTGTCCAAATCATGTTTCTTCCATCTTAAAAATGTTGGGAAATTAAGGCGCTTTCTAAATAAACGTGATTCTGAGAAATTAATCCAAAATGCTGCTGCAAGAATTATTACAAGAACAAGAAAGTATGAACATTTAACTCTAGTTCTTAAATCCTTACACTGGCTCCCGGTTAAGTTTAGGGCAGATTTCAAAATCCTCCTGTTAACATATAAAACATTAAATGGCCAAGGTCTGGCTTACTTGTCTGAACTTATCATGGCTTACAAACCAGAATGCACATTAAGATTTCAAGATGCCGGTCTGCTTATGATTCCAAGGATTAATAAAATAACAATGGGAGGTCGAGCTTTTAGTTACAGGGCCCCTAAACTGTGGAATGGTCTGCCTGCTACTATAAGAGACGCCCCTTCGGTCTGAGCTTTTAAATTCTGGCTAACGACTCACTACTTCAGTTTAGCATATCCTGACTAGAGCTGCTGATTAACTGTACAGACTGCATCTCTGTTGTTAGTCATTAACACTAAAACTTAAGTAACATGATAGTTATAATTTGATACTAACCTTCACCTATTCTGTTTCTCTTCTCTGTACTCAAATGTGGCACTCAGTGCCACTGCCCACCTGCCAAGTTGCTTTGCTTGCCTAAGGTAAAGTCATCCCTGATGGAGCATCGCTGGAATCATGGGGTAGAGGTGTCCTTTCATTGGATTGGCTGGCTAAGCAATATTTCAGCTGTGGAATGGCCAAATGGGGGAGGCAGCTTGATGGCTGAGGTCTCCAGGACTCTAAACAAATCTAAATCATATTATGATCATCTACTGTTAAATTCTGGTCCGTACTTGTAAAATTTTTATTTTTATACTGTATTGAGGATTTGTTCTGTTCTGTGCATTGTATTGTAATGTATTAACCCCCTTCTTTTTGACACCCACCTGGAAAGGGGTCTCTTTTTGGAAAGCCTTTCCCGAGGTTTCTTCTATTTTTTCCCTACAAGGGTTTTTTTGGGAGTTTTTCCTTGTCTTCCTAGAGAGTTGGCTGGGGGGCTGTCCATCTGGTGACGCCTCAGCTAGGGGAACAGTGTCATATTTATTAAGCCTGGTTTCAGTGAGAAGACACAGATCAGATTTTGTACTTAATATAATACCATTTACCAAAACAGCTTTACTTCCAAGGGAGCGAATGTTCAATAAGCAGCATTTAAAACTGCAGGCTTCTTTCTGAACTGGTGATATATTTTGGGCTATACAAAAATAAATTGTATTGTATTGTATTGTATATTGGTTCCTGTGTGAGTATGGGTGACATGCATGAGGGGGTCCAGTGATGATCCCTGTGCTGTATTGGTTCCAACCTGCACTTAGCACTACCAGGTTGTGTTATACCCATATAGCAGATAAATCTTTTGGAACTAATGCCCTGACCGAAAAGACCCCTTACTTGTTTTGCCCACCATGTAATTATCTCTTCTTGTGCAATGAAATGAGCAGTAAATAAAGCCACAACCAATTTTATTTCAGAATCACCATAGGGAACAAAGCAGCAATCAACCTGAATGTAACAGCAATAGTATATATTGTAAATGGAAAGAACTGTAATGTTCCATAAAGCCTGGTGTAACAGGTAGAGATCATGTGACATCACTGTGTTTGCTGTCAAAAGCATACTGAACAACTGGAGTTGGGATGTCTGACTTTTAACACAGTGGATTTAGGGTTAAATAGCAAATTGTTGTGAATTTGCACAGCTCAGGGTAGACACTCAGGTTTGATACTGTTGACATAATGATTTTATTTGTTTCAGATGACTGAACAAGTATCATTACTGTAAATGTCATTTAATTACATCACTAAAGGTTAGCAGATGTGCCCTTGCTGTTTTCGACAAGAATGAAGAACATCTGAACATAGGTTAGGGCCTGTTAGAAGCAGTTCTTGTGAAGCTATCCTTTAAGCAAGAAGAGAGTATAACCATTATGAAAAAATGATGCTTTAGTAAGGATCTGCTATCAGGCAACCTGACTGAGGAAGGAGAAGGTTGCAAAGAAAAAGGCACTCCTATTATTTCATTTCTTTTTAATTTTTATTTGGCACAGCCCTCACTAGGAAAAGGAAGTAAAAAAATATATATTTATTAAATTATTTTTACTTTTCATTGTTAATTCAGGTAAAGAACACGTTTTCAACAGAACTACAAACACATAACTTTTTTTACAAAAAAGAAAACATTTTTGGAATGACCATGCACAGTACATATGAAATAATAGGATTCATGTATTTCTCACCAGGCAAAGGACGGAAACGGGATCTGCCAGTCCACTATAAGCTCTGCCTTCTCAGAGATTCTGAGTGAGATAAAGCAGGTTTCAAAACGGATGGATGGATTAAGCCTAGTTCCTAAGGATTAGAGTTTAGTGCTGCCTTGTTAACTTGCTAGTGTAGCATAGACTGTATATGTAAGCCTTCATCAGTAATTAACCAGGCATATTCCCCAGAAAATCCATTTTTCTGAAACATAAAGAGACAAAACCTGAAGCAAGATTACTGAGTTCAACAAATTGGGAAGCAAAGGGGATTCTGCAGCTTTTTCAAGCAACTTGGCTGCCTGTCTGTTGTACTGTAATTAAGGATTTTGTATAGAACCTGGGTCGATGAGTGTTTATAACCTAAGACTTAAGATGGATAGGATAGTTACAAATTATTTCCAAAAATATTTTCAAATCTCATTAAAAGCTGTTTGATGCAGTACTGAGTTGGGAGAGAAATGTGGGAGCCGTCTGAGGGGTCACTGCAGATACAAGTCAGAGTAATGCATTAGCACACTGCTTTCCTCTCATAAAGTGCAGGTGAAATGAATCTGATGCAATTTCAGGAAACAAGCAGCCATTTTAGCCATTTCACCTCATCATAGAAATAAAATTGTGAAGACCTTGTACTTGAAATGAAAACATATCCTGTCTTTACCTTAAAGTGTCAATAGCATTTTAGAGCCAAATCTGCTCTATACCTTTTAGCACAGCTGCCAGCAAAAATATTCAACTGACATTTTATTTTAGCATTGTATTCAGGTTAAGCAAGGCCAAGTTGATTTAATTAGTGCTGTAAACTGGGACAGGCATTCAACACAAATGAATTTAATTAGAAGCATTTAGGCTTTCCGCAGCTGATAAATAATCTGTTTTCAGGTGTCTAACAGTCTTCCCATAAGCATTGTAGTTGATGACATCACCCTCTTGCCATTGTCAATTGTCAAGAGCCTTGCTGTGGCTTTGGATGACATTTTCTTCTTTAATCAACACATTCCTTTACTGACCCAGTCTTGTCACTGCTTCCTTCTCAGCATTCACAAGATCTGACCCTTCTCCTCACATGCAGTTTGCTACTTTAGTTCTTGTTCAAGCTGTATTTCCTTCTGGGCTGGATTACTGCAGCTCCTTGCTGCCAAGTCTCCAAGGAACTGCTGTGCATTCTCCTTCCCCTCCAGAATGCTGCCCGATTGCTGTATTCATTTTCTGTTTCAGTTTCTCCATTAATGTACTGTTTTTGTTTCTAGTACCCACATCAAAACTCTTGCCTTGACAGAAAAGTCAACTTTCATTCTCATCTCTTCTTATATCCCTCTAAAAAGTCTTTGTTCTTGTTCATCTTACCTACTAACTAAATGTCTCATCTAACAAGTTAAAACATGCTCTGTTTCTTATGTATTAGGGTAATCTAGCTTCTTATTAAAACTCAAAAATATTATGGTTAGGTGGTTTGATAACTCTAAATCTTTTCATGTGTGAATGTGGGTTTGGTTGTCTGTAAATGAATGTGCCATGTGAAGGGTGTTGGGAAAGGGTCCAGCTCCACACAATAATGTGGACTAAGCAGATTGACAAAATGAATCTATGAATATAATAGTAATAATAATAGTATTATTATCATACTTAAGTACACACTTTGCAACTATTTCACATGATTTTTTTTATTATACAGTTCTCGTCTCAGGTTACTGGATAGCGTCCATGTCTCGCAACCATATAGCAAGACAGGAAGCACCAGGACTCTAAAGACTTGGACCTTTGTCCTTTTGCATAGATATCGGGAGCGCCACAACAACAACAACATTTATTTCTATAGCACATTTTCATACAAGTGATATAGCTCAAAGTGCTTTACAAGATGAAGAAAGAAAAAATAAAAATATAATAAGATTAGGCAATATTAAGTAACAAAGAATAAAATAAGGTCTGATGGCCAGGAGGACAATAAAAAAAAACCTCCAGAGGGTTGGAGAAAAGAAAAAAAAAAACAAAATCTGCAGGGGTTCTGAGGCCACGAGACCACCCAGCCCCCACTGTGCCCAACAGTGCCACATTGTCTTATGCCTTAAGCAAAGCAGCTAGCAAACACACTTGGGAATAGTTAGGAAAATAAAAAACAAAACTAGTTTCATTTTAATTTGTTAAGGGAAAAGACCCCAGCTTAAGTTTCACCAGGCAGCACAGTATTTATACAGTTGTGCTTGAAAGTTTGTGAACCCTTTAGAATTTTCTATATTTCTGCATAAATATGACCTAAAACATCACTAGATTTTCACTCAAGTCCAAAAAGTAGATAACGAGAAACCAGTTAAACAAATGAGACAAAAATATTATACTTGGTCACGTATTCATTAAGGAAAATGATCGAATATTACATATTTGTGAGTGGCAAAAGTATGTGAACCTTTGCTTTTAGTATCTGATGTGACCCCCCTTTGCAGCAATAACTGCAACTAAACGTTTCCGGTAACTTTTGATCATTCCTGCACACTGGATTAGAGGAATTTTAGCCCATTCCTCCGTACAGAACAGCTTCAACTCTGGGATGTTGGTGGGTTTCCTGGCATTAACTGCTCGCTTCAGGTTCTTCCACAACATTTTGATTGAATTAAGGTCAGGACTTTGACTTGGCCATTCCAAAACATTAACTTTATTCTTCTTTAACCATTCTTTGGTATGATGACATGTGTGCTTAGGGTCATTGTCTTGTTGCATGACCCACCTTCTCTTGAGATTCAGTTCATGGACAGATGTCCTGACATTTTCCTTTAGAATTCTCTGATATTATTCAGAATTCATTGCTCCATCAATGAAGGCAAGCCATCTTGGCCCAGATGCAGCAAAACAGGCCCAAACCACGAAACTACCACCACCATGTTTCACAGATGGGATAAGGTTCTTATGCTGGAATGCAGTGTTTTCCTTTCTCTAAACATAACGTTTTTCATTTAAACCAAAAAGTTCTATTTTGGTCTCATCCGTCCACAAAATATTCTTCCAATAGCCTTCTGGTTTGTCCACGTGATCTTTAGCAAACTGCAGACGAGCAGCAATGTTTTTTTTGGAGAGCAGTGGCAATCTCCTTCCAACCCTGCCATGCACACCATTGTTGTTCAGTGTTCTCCTATTGGTGGACTCATGAACATGGACATTAGCCAATGTGAGAGATGCCTTCAGTTGCTTAGAAGTAACCTGGGTTCCTTTGTGACCTCGCTGACTATTACACTGCTTGCTCTTGGAGTGATCTTTGTTGGTCGACCACTCCTGGGGAAGGTAACAATGGTCTTGAATTTCCTCCATTTGTACACAATCTGTCTGACTATGGATTGGTGGAGTCCAAACTCTTTACAGATGGTTTTGTAACCTTTTCCAGCCTGATGAGCATAAACAACTCTTTTTCTGAGGTCCTCAGAAATCAACTTTGTTCGTGCCATGATACACTTCGACAAACAAATGTTGTGAAGAGCAGACTTTGATAGATCCCTGTTCTTTAAATAACACAGGGTGCCCACTCACACCTGATTGTCATCCCACTGATTGAAAACACCTGACTCGAATTTCACCTTCAAACTACTTATCCTAGAGGTTCACATACTTTTGCCACTCACAAATATGTAATATTCGATCATTTTCCTCAATAAATAAATGACCAAGTATAATATTTTTGTCTCATTTGTTTAACTGGTTTCCCTTTATCTACTTTTAGGACTTGAGTGAAAATCTGATGATGTTTTAGGTCATATTTATGCAGAAATATAGAAAATTCTAAAGGGTTCACAAGCTTTCAAGCAAAACTGTAAGTGAGTATGGTTATCCAAAGATGCAGCAGCACAGACCTGGTTTTGACTCCTGGCCACAGGTGGGTCATGTTTTCAGGTTGTATCCAACATAAAAAAGAAATTTATATTAATCCAAGTTTGGTTACTGCCTTTCAACTGAGGTGTACTCAGCGTGGACAGATGATTACATATTAAAGGTGGCAGACATAAAGGACTGACCCATAACAAGCCTCGCTGAGATATTCTACTTGGCCTGTCGGGAATAACCACACCTAAGTATATAGGCTCTTCTTTAGTGAGGCGACTCTGCATTTTGTCCTTTTGTTTTTCTGTGAAATCCTGCATGCTTCTATACTACACATTCATTGCATTGCACTCTTTTGTATTAAACCTCTTCTGCCATTTTCCTTCCAGTAGTTTATTATTAAGGTAGTGTATTCTATAGTATGCATATTTAGATTAAATTAATAACAACAAAACCCCCTACAGCAACAAAAAATCATTTAAGCATAATTAATTCAAAGACAATTTCAGAGATTAAATTTATAAAAGCATAATGAAACCTTGGCAACATTCCAAAAAAATCCCTTTTTATTAAACATGTGCATTTCCATTACTATCACATCTGCAAGCAACTAAGAACAACAACTGCAAATCAGGTGCATCCATCCATGTATTTTTAAACCTGCTTATTGGGAGTATTGGTTTTAGTAAAGAAACCACCCCTGGTTGGGAATCTGGTCTATCGAAAGAGCCACTCACTCATACCAGCCAATCAATTTGAGGTCCATTTCTTTGTGTTCAGGATTTTATTTGCTCCCTGTTATACTGCCCTGTGACTCTAATTTACCTAGCAAAGGTTGCATGTGTGGCGGGTGGCTGTTCTAATTATCCCATTTTGTTTTTAAACTTTCCATGACTTGAATTCATGTTTTTATGTCAGTTTCTCTCATATAGAAGATTTGAAGAAGACAAATCTTACATTTTGCATTTTTGTTTTTGAGTTGTGTTTCAAGTTTTTTTTGGGAACCATCATTGTTTTTCATGAGCGTCACTATTCTGGAACTTTTTTGTAGTGTTACCTGTGTAACAAGCAGAAAATGCATTACACGTGAAATCAGTTACATGATAGAAGAAAAGATCAGCTGTGCTGTTCCTTTTCTATCTTAGATTTTGTACTGAATCAGTTAAAGAGACAGTATTCTTAATGAGAAGGACCAGAGAATGAAAGATAGTCACCAGTTGTAGGCACGTTTGTACTTGTCAGATCTTTAATCAGGCCCAAAACTAAACCCAAAAAATGTACCCAGATCATTTGCCTGAGAGAAATAAAGTATAGAAAACATGGAAACTTTTCTTTTTTGGGATTTACTGTATATACAGAGGAACCTCGGTTTGCGAGTAACTTGGTTTACGAGTGTTTTGTAAGATGAGCTAAAATTTTTAATAAATTTTGACTTGATAAACAAGCGTGGTCTTGCAATATGAGTAGTATGGATACGATTTGTCTGCTGAGCGTCATGTGATCACAACTGAGCTGATGGTTCTTCTCTCTCTCGTGTGCGTGTGTGTGTGTGTGTGTCTCTTTCTCACGCATGTGTGTGTGTGTCTGTCTCTCTCTTGTGGGCAATCGTCTCCTATTCTCTGTCTGAGTCTGTGTGCCTCACTCATATAGTCAACATCCATATGAGCATATACTGTTTACTACAGCATTGTGACTGTGTGTGTGTACGCACACGCGTGCCCGTGTGTTCTGTGACATGCGAGTCCCCATCTTGTGCCCCAAAACACAAAGCTGAGTCTCAGTACTTTAACAACACCAACTTTATTCAGCTTGAAACAGCAACAGCGCGGTTATTTATTGTAGCGGGATCTGCAACTCTCCTATACACAGACACAGCAGTCAGGCAGGGTTGTTGCCAAGTAGTACTGTGCCCTGCGCATTTATAATTTTCCTTGTATCACCCATCGATGGCAGGCGCTTATAACATGTCCACGATCTTTTCGGATTCGCTTTTATGGCAAACTGCTATAGCGCTGGGAGACTGCGATTGCTTTGGGACGCTCTTCCGCGTGTCGTCCCGTTGGGTTGAATCCCACAAGAGTTTAGAAACTCACTCACACCAGCCATGATTCTTTTCAAAGGTAAAGTGCAGGTTAATTTGTATTTTTACTTTATATTTTGTATTAATCATTTTTATAAGAATAGTTTTGGGTAGTGGAATGAATCATCTGAGTTTCCATTATTTCTTATGGGGAAATTCACTTTGATACATGAAGTGCTTTGGACTGCGAACACGTTTCTGGAACGAATTACGCTCGCAAACCGAGGTTCCACTGTACTCGCATTTAAGTTCTCCCATGGATAAGTCAGAACTTGATTTTACCATATAATTTCCAGTATATTATAATGTTGGTCATAAAAATAGAATACAGAAAACTACACTATTGGTCCAAGAGATTATGATATGCTAACACCCACCTGAGAGAGTAACCACAAAGCACACTGCCTTTTTTTCTATGTATTGTGCCTACGTGACCACACTGTAATACCCAAACTAATCCGAAGCAACTTCTGCAATGTTTTGTGTTTTTTGTATCTCATACCATCATACACCTTTATTGTAAGAGCATCCCTTATCTACGATGGAGCGTTCGATGAGAAGAAAATTTGAAGCTGGTTTTAAATTAAAAGTCATTGAAGTGGCAAAAGAAATTGGTAACTGCACTGCTGCAACAAAATTTGATGTGTCTGAGAAACTTATGCGAGATTGGAGGAGGCAAGAAGATGTAAAAAAAAAAAAAATTGTTGGGGTCTGAATTTATGATCAATTTTTTGGGTTTCAAGACCCGACTTATATGTGAGTATATACGATATCCACAATTTCAGACAGAGATGGGACATCAGAGCTGACTTGTATCTCATCCTTTCACCGATGTCACGCATTGTGCATTTCCGGGTCATGAAGAACAAAGGTGGTGTTCAAAATAATGCAAAATAATTTTAATGATGACATGAAACACAGCTCACAAATAGCAACTAATACAAGATTCATTCTCACCTTAATTCAAAAAGCATAAATTCAAGTAATAAAAGTTGAAAACAAAACAGGTTCATTACAACTATAGCCTGTTCTAGTAGCACCAGGCACAAGGCAGGATCCCCAAACAGGACCCCAGTACATTGTAGGACCCAGTCACAAACACACATTCAACTACCTTTGGTCATGTAAACCAATTTAGAATCACTACTTAAGACAGAAATTGAAGTAGGACTACCTGAATAAAATCCCCTGCAAATATGGTGAGAATGTGCAAACTACACGCACAGACTGTCTGGACAAGAATTTGAAGTTAGGGCTATGTCACATTCCAATGTCACTATGAAGATGTGCTATAGGAAATGAAAGTTAGTTCTCATATATAGTTATGTTATGACACATGATGCAACTATAAACTGTAGCTGAAATTAACTTTTATAATTGCAAATTAAAGTAAAACTAGTATCCCTTAAACAGTTGATACTTTCCCTGAATAAAGCTGAATGATCACCCATGTCTCCATCTCGGAATGCCATTGGTCTGGTAAGATTTTTGCAGTTGCCATGCTGAGGAGTGGATGCCTTTGATTGGTGCTGAGGAGAGGAAATTGTAGGACTTACAGAGAATATGTTAACTCCTAACATAAATGACTGAGCCACAAATTGAGAAAGGTCTTTGGAGCTGTGAACATGTTAAAGTGACAGCTACTATAAATACATCATTGAGTATACAATTAAAATAACCATGCCAAGCGAATTCTAAATGATATATAAGCTATTGTACCATAAAACTAATTCACATTATTTTCAGAATAATTTTGAAAAGTATGTGACATATGAGATGCAGGCAAACACTCAAATTTTTATGTTTGCATTGCTTATGTAAATGAAAAATAATTTAAACAGACATCTCCTTAATAAACAGTACTGTTATTTCTCTAAGTTGAAATACAAATATAAAATAACATACTATTCCTAAATCTACTTTTTCCAATTCAGGGGTTGTGGGTGCTGTAGCCTATCCTTGAAGCATTAGGCACAAGGCAGAAACCAACAATCGTCACCTCAACCCTTGCACACTCAAACGGGGCCAATTTGCACTCAGCATTTAAACCAAGCACATGCTAGGGAGCACACCCAAATTACTCAGAGAACAAACCCTTACAAACATGTGGAAAATATGCAAACTCCAGCTAGACAGTGACCAGGCATGAGATTCAAATATATGACATGGGATCCACAAGACAGCGTTGTTTAATAGTAGAAATAACAGTAAACATACTTTGTTGGAATCTGAAGGCAGCACGGTGGTGAAGTGCTTAGTGCTGTTCTTTCATGGATCCAGCACCCTGGGTTCAAATCTACCTTTTGGTTGTTGTCCATGTAAAATCTTTACTGTTTTCCCCTGTCTGCATATCCTTTCTGCTAGTTCAGGGGTGGGCAGAGTCAGTCCTGGAGGACCGCAATGGCTGCAGGTTTTTGTACCAATCCAGCTTCTTAATGAGAAGTCAATTATTGCTGATGAAGCACTTATTGCAGAAGTGACATTTTGATGCTTCATTTTAGTGTTCTCATTTGTTAAGGTTCCCCACCCTTAATTGCTTAATTCTGTCTTAAACATCTGCATTCATTGTTTGAATGGCTCCTTATTAGCAATAAGATGCAAATGACAAAGGAGACAGCAGTTCTTGTCTAACTCATTTCCATGTACACCTGTGTGGAGTCATCATTCACTGTTTGGTTTGATACAAACACTTAATAGAAAAATGTGACAGATTGAAAATGATCCATTTTAGGCTTCAAATCATTTGGATGATATCCTTGGAAAGGAAAAAATCCATGATATAAGAACCTAAAATTTCAGACTAAGAAGTCATTAAGTAAAATTAAATAAGGTCTGAGATTGGCAAGGATTGGTTTCTAATTAAGCAATTGGGTTGGCACGAAAATCTGCAGCCGCCCCGGCCAGTCAGGACTGACATTGCCCACCCCTGCTCTAGGTGCTTAGATTTTCCTTCCTTATCACTAAAGATGTCATAGCTAGGTTAATGATCGATTCCAAATTGGCACTGAATGTGTGCTTGAATTGGCCCTGTGCAAGACTGGTGCCCTGTACAGGGATGTTGCCCTTTCTTGCCCTCATTCCCTCTGGAATAGGCTCTGGCTTCCTGTGACACTGTATTTGATTAAGCAGGCTTTAGAATGGAATTTTATGTTATGTATATTATATTCTAATCTGTAGGACAAAAAGACATGAGAATTTGCTTTTATCAAGTGTGGCATTCGGAGACAGTGTTTGAGTGATTTAGAGTTCTGCTGGAATGAAAATCAGTAGGAGCAAATAGCCTACAGATCTGTTGAAATCCATGCTGTCGCTTGTGGGCTAACAGGGTCTTTTACAAGTAGGGGCAAAGTCTATATCGCAGGGATCGGTAAAATCAGTCCAAGAGGGCTATCATAGCTACAGGTTTTGCAAAACTCAGAAGCATCTCTGTGCTAGTGATGGGTCTCCTTTAGTAATTCTACACCTGGCTTATGCCTTCCTTCATTTAGGAAAATAAACATTTGCCTCTCTTCGCTATCAGAGCAGATCTTTATTGTTTTCGCTGCCACAATATTTACTCAGCTCACTTTCACCAGATCACTTATTTTGGCAGACGGGTTGCTTCTTCATATGAGCAGCTGTTGGTTGAATGATAACTGTTAGTTAATATTTTACCATTCATATTGGGTGTTGGCTCATCAGTGCTTTATAGAAGAGTTTCTAAAAAATGGAGTGGTCTAGCTTAAACTTAAAGGGTTAAAAATGGATCCACGATTACAACACCAATAACAATCTGCATAAATATGAATTTAACAATAAAAAAAATCTAACTAATAAATAACCAAAATCAAAATTTCAAGTTTCAGTGGCCCTTTTTAACTGAGTTTGGCCACTCTTATCATTCACAGTTTAGTCAATATTATTACCTGGGACCTAATAAATAATTTTGCTTTTTTTTGTCTGATTATCTACAAAAAATCACATATTGTTTATTGTAATTATTTTAGACATTTTATAATACTACATTTGACTCACAATCAGTAGATTAGTTCTTATTTCCTTAAATGCTAATGCAGAATTTTTTTTTTTGTAAAGTTAGTAGTGGGAGAATGGACACAGTTTCCTGTGGCACTGACTTTTTCTTCTTTTTCTTTTGGCTGCTCCTGTTAGGGGTCGCCACAGCAGATCATATTCTTTCATATCTTTCTGTCCTCTGCATCTTGTTCTGTTACACCCATCACCTGCATGTCCTCTCTCACCACATCCATAAACCTTCTCTTAGGCCTTCCTCTTTTCCTCTTCCCTGGCAGCTCTATCCTTAGCATCCTTCTCCCAATATACCCAGCATCTCTGCTCTGCACATGTCCAAACCAACACAATCTCACCTCTCTGACTTTGTCTCCCAACCGTCCAACTTGAGCTGACCCTCTAATATACTCATTTTTAATCCTGTCCATCCTCGTCACACCCAGTGCAAATCTTAGCATTTTTAACTCTGCTCCAGCTCTGTCTCCTGCTTTCTGGTCAGTGCCACTGTCTCCAACCCATATACTGTAACATAGCTGGTCTCACTACTGTCCTGTAGACCTTCCCTTTCACTCTTGCTGATACCCATCTGTCACAAATTACTCCTGACATTCTTCTCCACCCATTCCACCCTGCCTGCACTCTCTTTTTCACCTCTCTCCCACAATCCCCATTACTCTGTACTGTTGATCCCAAGTATTTAAACTCATCCCCCTTCGCCAACTGTACTCCCTGCATCCTCACCATTCCAGTGACCTCCCTCTCATTTACACACATGTATTCTGTCTTGTTCCTACTGACCCTCATTCCTCTCCTCTCTAGAGCATATCTCCACCTCTCCAGGGTCTCCTCAACCTGCTCCCTACTATCGCTACAGAACACGATGTCATCAGCAAACATCATAGTCCATGTGGACTCCTGTCTAATCTCGTCTGTCACTGACTTAAGTTATGTTATTAGCTAAATATATTTTTAAACTCTGCCAGGAAGCAAAATTTTAACAAGCAAAGGCATTCAAATAAAGGCGAAAACAAATGAGGAGACTCTTTTAAACTGTATACTATGATACCATCACATGTCTTTTGAAGTTAAACATATGCTGTTGTGCATTTTTAACTCCATCCAAGAGCTGAAACAACTCATCTGACGAAATCAAGTCATCAGCTAAACGCAGAATTTAAGTTCTAGATAAGAGGCTGGATGTGATTGAAAATGGCTCTGAAAACCATTAAAGCCTTGTGACCTTTGAACTGGACAGGAAGTTCAATTGCTGGCTTGATTACCTCTCTCACTGGTTTATAGGTTTATTCTATGATAAGAGGTGCAGGTCTGCCTGATTGTGTGGGCAGGTATTATTGAGCGAACTGAGAGATACAGGTCATCACAAATCACATTGTGAGAATGAAACTTGCAATATCTAAATGCTATATTCTTTACTTATCCTGTATGTTTCAGGAAGTATTATGTTACATTAGATTTTTGCTATATCCAATTTAATTAACACACTAGTATATCTCAGTGTTAAGAGTATTAGTAGATCCAAAGAAACACTTTGTGTTGGTTTCTCTGCAGGAATAAAATAAAGATAAAACTTATTTTCTGAAATGTGACTGAGTAATTTTATTTTGGAGTAAGTTTTTCTTTTTTTTTTTTTTGCAGAATACTCAATGTCAGGTTGGTACTTTGTGTGAAAGCAAACAATATCAATGGACAAAAATTATGTATGAAATAAAATGCTATGAGCCGTTATCTAGTGAAATGTACAGGATTTCTGTATTTGATGATTGTATGAATCTTGAAGCACAGGGACAAAGTATTCTACATACTAAAAAGCTCTAAACAGGAGACTTTGGCATTAGACTTCATGAACCACTCCTTGGAATTATACAGAGAACTGAAAATAAAACCCAACAGACATGTGGAGACATGGAATCAAGATGCCAAAGTGAGTGGTCCTTCAGAGTAATGTCATAGGGGAGCAATTTTTGGTTCCTAAAACAACCATCCACTTAAACGTTTCAGTAGGAACCTTTCATTTAATTATATTTGTAACAGGTTCCTTAAATAACCATGAACATATTTACAAAATACCAATAGCTTCATGACTGTAAAGGTACTCTTGCACCATACAATTACACACACTAAGTTCAGGTTTTTTTTATTTGTCAGTATCCTGTTAGGTGGACTACTATACATTAAATATTTCTGTTTTGTCAGCGTATTAGGAACTTTTTCAAAGCCATAAGAACTAATTTTGAATGAACAAATCCCTTCCAAGAATTAGGTAGTTTTTTGTCAAGCAATGCTTCTATGGGGAACCAAACAACCCAATAAAATGTCATTAAAAACCAGTCACAGTTACTCCAGGTTATAAAAATGACTTAGCAGCCCTGGAAAGAGTCCAAAGAAGAGCAACTAGGCTAATTCCAGGACTACAGCAGATGAGTTATGAGGAAAGACTGAAAAAGTTGAGCCTTTTCAGTTTAAGCAAAAAAAGATTAAGAGGTGACAAGATTGAAGTGTTTAAATTATAAAGGGAATTAATACAGTGGATTGAAACGGTTACTTTAACATGAGTTCAGAACAGAGGGACGCAGTTGGAATCTTGACATTTGTAAATTTCCCAAAAAACATCAGAAGTTTTCCCTCACACAGAGAATCATAGACACAAGGAATAAGTTAACATGTATTATGGAAGACAATAGGACTTTAGGGGCTTTGGAAACTCGACTTGATGTTATTTTGGAAGAATTAAGTAGATGGGACTTGTGAGCTTTATTGGGCTGAATGGCCTGTTCTTGTCTAGATTGTTCTAATGTTCTAAAGAATAATTATTTCCAAGAGTTTAGGCTGGGATTCACCAAATTGCTGCCGTAATTGAAACAGAACGCAATACTGAATCGCGGTTCCTAATTCTAACCCACAATCACTGATCTTCATTTAGTAATCTAGTGGCTTTAGGTCACTAAATATCACTAACAGCTTTTTGTTAATTGTGTTGCTTTTATTAATTATGGCTGGGAAAGTAAAACCAATGGATTTGTACTTTCATCAGCAGGCTTTCCATCTCCATCCCCACATGCCTCTGCTCTGCAGCTAACCAGGCAGTGTATTAGCTGACAACAGCAGTAACTGTACTGTAAATGTGAGCACACTGATGAGCAATGGCCTATTTCAACCGTGACACTGAATGTAAGATTGCTTTAAGAATGGCCATTCACATTCTCAGCAGAATAACATATTGGCCTATCTTCTCTGTGATGCGCTTCACTATGATACTATAAAGCATTTTTATCTTTCCTGAGGTGGTTGGAGGATAAAAGTTTGTTAGATCACAGGAAGACTAGCAAGTGTATGCAAAGATGCAGAAAAAAATATTTGATTGAAAATTATTTTCAGCCTAAACAAAAAACTGATAAGTAAATAAAAATATATCACATATATCAGTATATCAAATGCATAGGGATGGGGAAAAGAGAAATATGATTTTTAAACATATGAAGTATAAATAGTATAAATATTTTTGGAGCTTATGTGGTGCCCAGAACAACATTTATTTTATTTATATAGCACATTTTCATTAAAAAAAATATAGCTCTAAGTGCTACAGAAGGAAGCACAGACATCTTGGCTGGATAATGGGAAGGTTTCATACCACTCCAGGAGGCCATAATGGAAGGAATGGGAGAATGGTCATACCACGAGCAGGTCATTCCTCCACACGGTAGGTGGTAGTGTTCCTGAGGGCTAAAACTGATTAGGACACCTACAGGGTTGCATGGGAAATGGAGTCCATAAATGCAACCTTGTCAGGGTCTTTTGGGGACCTCCAGAGAGTGTTGCCAGGAAAGATCTGACCTGCTTCTCACACAGCTCAGCAAAACTCTAGTGACATAGAGAGGAAACCGGAAGTAGTTCCCAGGTCAACTTTAAAAAAAAGCTTGCGGGCAACACTCATTGAAGAGAGAGAGAAAGAGAGAGAGGGAGGACACTTAAAACTCTGCATACTGGTTGTGATCATTGTTGTATTTGAGTTCAAAATTTTATATTTTAAACCTGGGATTGTATTGGGTCTTATGTGTTTGGGGTTTGGGGGCTTAGTGGTGCCCTCAATTGTTCACAAGCTCAAGTTAAGACATTAAAGCTTCTATTTCTCTTGCCTGCCCAAGCAAACTAGACTCAAGCTGACATACAAGACTTCAGATTGAACACAAATCACTCATATGGCAGTTACCCTGCCAGAGAAAAAGATGGCAGAGAAAGTCTCAAGAGAAGGAGAGAAATAGGAAAAATGTCAGAAAGGGAAAGCTTAAAGGAGGAGAGTAGTGGAAGGAAAGGCTGCTGACCCTTGATTTTTTTCTTTAAAGAAAAATGGAAATCATGATACAGAAGAGCAAATTAGTTTTTTTTTCTCTATGGTAAAGGATCTTGTTGATAATTTTGAATACTCTGAATATTGCTTTGTACTTTCCTGTCCACTTCAGAAATAAAATTTACCCTGAAGAGTATGCAAACATTTTCAGAAGTAAGAAGAGCAGATCTCTCTACACAGAGAGATCAGATGACCTCCAACCTTTTCCAATTTACTTGGTAACAGGGACTACTAAGGAGGTACTGAGTGATTCGAAAATTATAGAGGAAGAAGTACTGTTCAGATTACATAGGCTGAAATCAAACAAATCACCAGGACCAGATAATATTTATCCTTGTATTCTTATGGAGGTTAGCAAGTACATAATGTATATTAACCCCTGATGCATCCTTTTAGGAAGTGACTGTGCATTGGGGAAATTCTGATGGACTGGAAAATGGCAAATGTTATCCCATTTTATGAAAAGGGTTATCAGGCAGATCCAAGTAAATATAGGCCAGTAACCTTAACAATCAACACTGGTAAATTAATGGAAGGGATTATTAAGGATAAGATTGAGCAGCACATGCCAAGAACATTAATTTGACTGACCAGTCATCATGGGTTAAGGACAAGAGAGGTCATAATTTACTAATAAGCTGGAATTCTTTTGAGGAATCAACAAAAGGATACAATGAGAA
The DNA here is from genome assembly GCF_016835505.1 of Polypterus senegalus. Taxonomy (NCBI): domain Eukaryota; kingdom Metazoa; phylum Chordata; class Cladistia; order Polypteriformes; family Polypteridae; genus Polypterus; species Polypterus senegalus. Next base: position 281,371,259 of record NC_053154.1, read on the forward strand.
TGGCGCATATGGTATTATTTATCTTGACTTTCAGAAAGCATTTGGTAAGGTACCACATGAAAGGTTGGGCATCAAACTGGAATAGGTGTGATTTGCAGGTGTATTGTTTATATGGGTGCAGAATTGGTTAAGCAGAACCATATCAAAATCAGGAGATGTTAAGTGTGGTGTCCCTCAGGGGTCAGTACTAGAGCTGCTACTATTTTAATATATATAAATGACTTCAGCGGGTTGGAAAATGGATGGATGGACTTGGATAGGAATATAAATAAGAAGCTTGTTAAACTTGCAGGTGATACCAAGCTAGGTGGATTGGGAGGTAATCTAGAATCTGTTTGTTGTGATGTGAAGTTTTGCTTACAAGCTGATAAATATTTTGTATGTCTTTATTTGTAATTTAGGCAAAGCAATGTAATATTAGTGTTACATTAGTGAGAAGGATTTATGTTTACCCCCGCCTTTCAGGAATGGGTCTCTTTAAATTTTATGATGGGGGAAGTGCCTCAAACCAGTTCGGCAAGTGTTTCTCTGCTAAAGTCTCTCTCTCAACCCACGCAGGAAAGCCAGGCTGCCTAACTGCCAAGCTTTACCTTAACATATGGTCTTGGGGGGTGGCAGGTGTTAAAATGTTTTATTCCCCCATTGGTCTGAAGTATGGCTGTTTGGAACTGGCTTGTATCAGAAGCCTTTAAGTACCATGATGTCCTATTGGCTCTATGGGTTGGACAGAAAACCTATAAATTTGCTTGCTTACCTCACAATCTCTTACCAAACTGATGAAGATCATCACACATCATAAACTGAAAAGGACAACATGATGTAGAGCACAGCTCAGCAGCCATATTGAGACAGGCATGTGGCCTGTTCTGAAGAAAGCTGATCACAAAATGATACCTTAACTAGAGACATTAAGTAACAAACGAGTCTGTGTGCCGCCTGAAGCTACATATCACCATTTAATCAGGTTGTATGGTTTCCAATATTCAAATGTACTTTGCATATTGTTATTATTTATGAATATTGTCAATAATACATTGTTTAAATTATAACTTAACTCCTGCTTGTCTTTTACTACACCTAATTGCCCGAGGTTATAGATATTGAAGGGAAGGTGGGGAGAAGTTATATACTATAATACCTTATAAACAGTGGTACGTCTGGGAGATTTGAGGTGTTCTGACAGAGGCTACATATTAATAATACAAAAAGGGAAAGTAGAGTAAAATATTACTCTATCAAGACATTAAATCATTACAATGGGACTAGGAAAGCATACAGGCTTGGGCAAATTTGTGGCAGATGAAATTCAATGTGTGAAGCATTACACATAGAAAGTGAAATGTGACATTTTAATACAAAATGAAGGGTCTGAAAATTGAAATTATGAGAAGGATTTAGGAGTCATAGTTGACAGGTTATTATCAACTTCCAGACAACGTTCAGAAGCCATTAAGACGGCTAGCATCATGTTAGATTATATAACAGGTGTGGTCCCCGGCCGGGGCTGGAGCCCGGCTGGGACGCCCAGGAGGACCAGAGGAGGGCTTGTGCCTCCTCCAGACTGCGAGGGGGCGTCCGTCCTGGTTATGTTGGTGGCCTCGGGTACAGGGCTTGGAAGCCCAGCCCTGTAGGGACCTGTGGCCACCGGCAGGCGGCGCCCCAATGCCGGAATATCCCGTGTGGTCCCCGGCCGGGGCTGGAGCCCGGCTGGGACGCCCAGGAGGACCAGAGGAGGGCTTGTGCCTCCTCCAGACCGCAAGGGGGAGATCGCCCTGGTTGTATTGGGGGCGCCTGAGGAACCCTGGAGCCCAGCACTTCCGCCACACCAGGAAGTGCTGGGGGGAAGAGAACAGGGGACACCCGGACGGCTTCGGTGCGCAGCCGGCACTTCCGCTACACTGGGGTGTGGCTACGACTGATTGCCGGGAAGCAGCTGGAGCCCATCCGGGTTCCCATATAAGGGGCTGTCTCCCTCCAGTCAGCAGCAGAAGTTGGGTGGAAGAGGACGGAGCTGGAGGGAGGACTAGAGGCGGCCAGGTGAAAGGCACTGGAAGAGTGTGGCCTGGACATTGGGGGAATCTGTGCTGGAGGCACTGGGGTGTGTGAGTGCACAAAAACTTGTATATAGTATTGTAAATAAACGGTGTGTGGTGGAACCATGTTGTCCGTCTGCCTGTGTCCGGGTCCCAGTCCACACAGGATATATAGAATACAAGTCCAGGGAGGTTAAACACAAGCTTCATAACACACTTGTGAGGCCTCATCTGGAGTACTGTGTACAGCTTTGGTCTCCAGGCTACAAAATGGACATAGCAGCACTTGAAGAGAAGAGTGACTTGGCTGATTCAGGACTGCAAGGTATGAGTTATAATGAAAGATTTAAACAGATAACCCTTTTCAGTTGAAGCAAAAAGAGATTAAGAGGAGACATGATTGAAGTGTTTAAAATTGTGAAAGTAATTAGTACAGTGAATCGAGACTGTTACTTTAAAATTAATTCAGCAAGAATTTGGTGACACAGTTGAATACTTATCATGGGTAAATTTCCCACAAACATTAGAACCATTGATGCATGGACCAAATAGTATGGTTGACAGTAGCACTTTAGGGACCTGCAAAATTCAATTTGATGTTATTGTGGAGGAATTAAGGGGATAGGAATGGTGAGCTTCATTGGGCTAGAATCTTGTTCTGAAGAATCTTGAATTTTAGATTACACATACAGCATATAACAAGCATAGATTATCTGTTTAGATATTTTAGCCTCTCTCTGTCCTGGCATATTCAGAACTTTCTTAGCTTTGAAAATCAAAATATTGCTGTCTCTCTGGCCCTATACAGTGCCCTTGAACACCTTGATCGGTGAAACACTGATATATTAGCATGCTACATATTGATTGCAGTTACGCGTTTAACACAGGTTGCACTCTCTAGGCTGGTCTGGAAACTGTATATGTAACTGAATACTGAATTTCCTTAGGGGCAGACCACTGATGGTAAAGATAAGCATCAAGATTGCAATCACATGGATTTAAACAGTGGAGCCACTCAAGGCTGCTGCTTCAGCCACAGACTGTACTCATTTTTCGCTCATGACTCTACAGACAAATATAGCAACAGTCACATCATCAAATGTCCTGGGGATAACAAAGTGATTAGGTTTATTAGCAATAGCTTCAATGAGGTGGCAGATTTGACAAAGTAGCATTGAACATCATCAAGGTAATAGACCTCATGGTGAACTTTAGGAGAAAGAGAGTCTCATCACAATCAGTATAAGTGGAACAACATAAGAAGGTTTGAACTGCTTCAGATTCCTCAGGTTGCAGACCGCCAGCAACTAGATGAACACTCAAATCAAATGTCAGATTTCAAGTTTGGATTAATGTATTTTACTTATGTTTTTTGTTTTATTTTGCCTTACTCATCTTTGCCAACTAGCAAATATATTCACAGAATGATTATAAGAATTGTGAAATCACGGTAATGAGTGTATGTTTTCATGCTCACTGTGAGAAACGAGCATGCATCTGCTGGAGACAAGAGTACACATTATCTATCTATTCTTTTTCAAAATAAATATGATGATGGGTGGCATCCTGGATGTTAATTTTTAGTAAAAAAAACAGCTAAGACGCAGGTACAGTACATTGTCAGTTTTTTTTAATCTAATTTGAGAGTCTGGAACTATCTTCATGACATTCTTTCTTTCAGCTTTTAAACAGCTTTGTTGAATAATTTCTGACTTTGTTGTTGTTTATTTTGGGTTTTGGTATCCTGTGCTGCTGACTTGTTTGCGAGTTTTTCTTTTTTTATTCCTGATGCTCTGCACCATGATGTGTGTTTTGTGCTCACACAAGCTAGTTTTGTTCAGGCAGGCACTCATATCAGACTTTGTAGTACCATGTGAATGAACAGAACTCTTTAATAAGCTTACCAGATTAGCCTGTTGTTTAGGCTGATGTCAGCGGCTAAAAGAATTACTCCACAAAGTTGCTCCTTGCTAAACCCATATTAAACTGGGAAGCTGCTATGGCAGGGCACACTCTTCCAGTGTTACATTTTATGGATTTTGTTTAATTTCTACTACTACTTGTAGCTTTCCTGTCGCTAGGGGATGTGTACTCCTTGGAAATGACCCATAAGTAATTACATGTCATCTAATTCACAGAGTTCTCATCCAAGCTGCAGATAACAAAACTTGCTTTGTTCCTTTCTCAAGAATATTTATTTTTTATCTATGGTTTTCTGACTTTAGCTACATTCTTAGACATTGATTTTTAACTTCTAGTTTTGTTTTTAGGTGTTCAATTTCAATTAACTAAGTCATGCTATTTGAAGAAATTCTCATATGACTTTGCACCTATGGGGTCTAGGGATAACAGGGATGAGATAGAGTATGGGTATCAGGTGGAGAAACTTTGTTTCTTTGTGAAGAAAGAATTATCGGCAACTTAACATAAGCAAAACCAAAGAACTGGTTATTGACTTTCCACCAAAGAACTTCTACACTCACAGGCCACTTTATTACTTACACTTTTCTTGTGCCGGGTTGGGCCCCCTTTTGCCATTAGACCTGCTGTAATGGCATAGATTCAACAAGGTACTGGAAAAATTACTTATGGATGTTGGTCCATATTGACATGATAGTATCACACAGTTGCTGCACATCTGTCAGCTGCTCATCTATGATACAAATCTTCCTTTCCACCACATCCCCAAGGTGCTCAGTTGGATTGAGACCTGGTAACTGTAGAGGCCATTTGAGTACAGTAAACTCATTGCTATGTTCAAGAAACCAGTTTGAGATGATTTGAGCTTTGCAACATGGCATATTATCCTGCTAGAAGCAGCCATCAGAAGATGGGTACACTGCAGTCATAAAGTGATGGACGTGATCAGCAACAATACGCAGATAGGCTGTGGCATTTAAATGATGCTCAATTGGTACTACTGGCCCAGATTGTGTCAAGAAAGTATTCCCCACACCATTTCACCACTACCACTAGCCTGAACTGATGGATCCATGCTTTCATGTTGCTGATGTCCAATTCGGGCTCTACCATCCAACTGTCGCAGCAGAAATTGAGACTCATTTGTCCAGGCAACGTTTTTCCAGTCTTGAGCCTTCATAGCTGTTCATAGCTGACAGGACCTGAAGTGGTCTCCTGCTGCTGTAGCCAGTGCATGTGTTGTGAATTTGGTTGTAACAAGGTTGTGCAGCGTGTCCAGACACCAAGATACTTAGCTGCAGGTAGAAGAATGAAAGTGTGCCGTTTCATGCATGGATGATAAGGGGACTTCAAGAGATTGATAAAAATAGTGTTTATTTACCAGAGAGTGATCGGTTATTTGAGTTACTGTTGCTTTTTTATCTGCTTGAACCAGTCTGGTAATTCTACTATAATCTCTGGCATCAATCAACAAGGCATTTTTGCCTGGACAACTGCTGCTTACTGGATATTTTCCTTTTTTCAAACTATTTTCTGTGAACCCTAGAGATGGTTGTGCGTGAAAATCCCAGTAGAACAGCAGTTCCTGCAATACTCATACCAGCTTGTCTGACACTAAGAACCATACCATGTTCAAAGTCATTTAAATCACTGTGGTAGGTTGCACTTTGGTGACATTGTTCATCAGAGTGTTTGTGTGAATGGGTGTAGTGATTTATAGAACAGAGTATAGCAGGTTAAATACTTACATGGTTCAACTTACCTCGAGCAGATTAGGGGGTGTCAAAGCTCCGGCAGCAGAAACAGTAAGCAGCTGCAGGCTAGAGGTGTGCGTCGGTAGCAAGACAGGAGGTTTGTTGTGAGCAACACAAGTCAACCTGGCTGCAATGTGCAGCGTGTCCAGACACCAAGGTACCTAGCTTTCATGCCCGGATGATAAGGGGGCTCCAAGAGAGTAATAAGAATAGTGATTATTTACCAGAGAGTGATCGGGTTGGTATGGATGTGCGGTGAATGGTTGTGAATACACGTGCCAGTATAGGGTAGTTGGCTTTGTCAGGTTGCTTCTGGGCCCCGACATGCAGAACAGATTAAGGGGGCATGCATGGCGATTGGTGAAAGTCAGGCGAGACGTCTGTCAGGAATGGTGGCTGAAATCTGGAGGATGTATAAAAAGGATAAGGCTGTCATCAGGGAGGGAGGCAGTAAGCCACAGAGAGCGCAAGCTTCAAAAGTGGCTGTTGTATTGGAGAGTGTGTCGTGACTCAAGAACATTCACAGAATTGACCGCAAGCCACTCATATGTTATCTTTGCTTTGTGTATAAGATTTATTGCCCTGTTGGAGAGTGAACTTTCACTCAAGTCTGAGGTCCAGAGCTCTCTGGAAAAGGTTTTTGCTAAGGGTATCTCTATACTTTTTGCTCATTTTAGCTTTCCATCAACCCCGACTAGTCTCCCAATCCCTGCTGCTGAAAAACAACCCCACAGCTTGATGCTACCACCACCGTGCTTCATTGTTGGAATGGTTTTGCACAGGTGATGAGTGGTGCCTGGTTTCTTCCAGATGTGACACTTAGAACTGAGGCCAAACAATTCAACTTTGGTTTTATCAGACCAGAAAATCTTGATGTTATAGTCTGATAGTCCTTTAGTTGCTTTTTTGCAAACTTCAAGTAGACTTTCATGTTTCAGCTTGGCTCTTTGCCATTAAGGCCAATGTGGCCGCATTTGACAAAGGTTTCCAAATAGTTGAAAAATAGTTCAAATGCAGCTGCTCGTCATACAAAAAAATCTCCACAGTCCAAGTGTCTTAGTTTTTAAAGATTTTGGTGAAATTCAAAGAAAACAGTTTAAATGCACACAACAAGAGAAAAAAGGGAAAATTATGATATTCTGCTTAAATATCTAGGATACATTTCTTAAGGTTGTTATGTATTGTTCTATGCAACAGATGACCATAAAACCACATGCCCTTAATGTCTATCTGTCTGACTGCTCATGTTTCTTTCTAGCTGTCAAACTTCAATCTATGGGCTGTTCTACTGTGACACAGAGTTAAGATTATGAACATTTTATTTTCTATAACTTATAGGGGGTTAAACTGAATCTTCCATTATCTATGTTAAGCTATAATACATTCAAGTTCAAGCTAATAATCAGACTAAGAAAGATTTACCATTGACATTAACATGAAGGAGTTGGCTCTTACACCCGGTTTAGTGGAGAGTTGCAGTGGCGGTTAATTCTGGAGGTTTCTTGCATTTCTACAGAGATTCTCTGTGTTCTTTTACCAAGACTCCAAATTTTTCAGTTTGGTCAGGTGGCCAGCTCTAGGAAGAGCTGTAATTGTTCCAAACTTATTCCATCTAAGAATTACAGAGATCACTGTGCTCTTGTGATCTTTTAGTGCTGCAAAGATTTTTTTGTAGCCTTCCCTTGATCTGTGTCTCCACACAATCGTGTCTCTAAGCTTTGTTGGAAATTCCTTCAACCTCATGGCTTGTGCTCTGCTCTGGGACCTTTTATAGATACGTCCAATCAATTGAATTGACTTCAAGTGGACTCCAAACACAGTCTTAAAACATCTCAATGGTGATCAATAGAACTGGACCTGAACACTTGTGTCAATGTGAAATTTCAGCTTTTTATTTTTAATAAATTTACAAATGTTCCTAAAACCCCTTTGTCATTCTGGGGGCATGGAATCTTTCTTGATGAGTGAAAAAATAATTTAAACAATTTTAACACAAGGCTGCAATATAGGGCAGCACAGTGGTGCAGTGGTAGTGCTGCTGCCTTGCAGTTAGGAGGCCCGGGTTTGCTTCCTGGGTCCTCCCTGCATGGAGTTTGCATGTTCTCCCCGTGTCTGCATGGGTTTCCTCCCACAGTCCAAAGACATGCAGGTTAGGTGGATTAGTGATTCTAAATTTGCCTTAGTGTGGGTGTGTTTGTGTGTGTCCTGCCCAGGATTGGTTCCTGCCCTGTATTGGCTCCAGCAGACCCCTGTGTTCGGATTCATCGGGTTGGTAAATGGATGGATGGCTGCAATATAACAAAATGTGAAAAAAGTGAAGGTGAATACTTTCTGAAGGCGCTGTATGTTTTGTTGCTTTGCATATTTTAAGCACATGTCACATTATTTATTTCCCTTTTTGTTGCAAAAGTTATTAAACCATTAAACATCAATGCAAATTCCATAGTACTGAATAAAAATGGCAAACAAATCTGTGGTAATGCTCTATAATCAGACAAGTTTCACTATTTTATATAGCATCTTTTTATGCATTCTATGTAATCAGAAACATTGACTTCATACTCTGTGAAACAGACAGGTTTAGTGATTTGCAAAGGAGCCCTGGAGAAGATGAGACAAAATCTGCCTTTACCGCCTGCTCCTTAGTATTTAAGTTATACTGCCTACTGGTTTGAACTTTAAACATCCAGGGATAGAGCTTTTACTGTCAAACCACAAAGGCTCATAACCATTTCATTATGAAAACGTTTAGGAAGACATGAATCTAGCAGGTGAGGCAGAAAAAATCTTGCTCCTATTTCAAGATATAATTTAGTTATGATAATGCAAAATATGACTCATTGTATAGTTTGGATAGAGCAAAAAACCTAACATGTTGGGTAGGGGTTGATGGGGGTGCTTTATGCATATTCCTAAGGCATCCAGAGACCAAAGAAACAGAGGGAGAAATAGAGGGATAACATGAAGTAAGTAATTTGCTTGCTTCTGTGGCTCTCTATTAGCCTGCGTTCAGTATTCACATCTTTTTTCCAAATGAAAAGCACTGGTAACAAAAGCAATATTCATGTAAACAAACCTCACACCACATACACAGTATACATAAGCGGAAAGCAGAACATACAATCACTGTAATAGAAAATCTATTCTTGTCTCTATTTTGACCTTGGTGATTTATTTGCTTTGTCTCTTGAATATATATTTGCCTGTTCCAGTTACTCAACGATGCAGCTCTTCGCCTCTGGTGGGTTTAACTGTTACGGGCTTGCTTTCCGCAGTGGAAAGGATCAATTGATCATTATGAAACACTGAATTCATGACCTGCCCATCTATCTGCAGAGTTTAATTGGGGCATGCTTGAAATTCCAGAATGCTGCCTAACATTTTGATGAGGCCATTCAGGGAGTGCAAATGGAAATTTCATATTACCATCCATGGCAATAAGATGGATTTTACTTACCCCTTAAGCTTGTTAAAAAAATGTTATTACAGTCACGTAAGGATAACTGGACAATTTGTTTTAAATACCTATGTGATAAATTTCTGTGCTGTTTCATAATTGCTGTTATAATGGCTCACATATAAAAGAAGCTGCTCTAGGCATGGGGAATAAGCATTTATTGAAAGAAATTACTCAGCTTGCTAAATATATCTATCTTCACCCATACAAATAAAAATTGTGTATGATAGTGTAAAACACATCTCCAGGGAATGCCCGTGGATGAAATAAGGCCTTTTATCATGTTCTTAATAAAATTTGTTGGCTGCCTAAAACCATTAACACAATTTCAAATGACTTTAATAAACAGTAATTACATCCTTTTGTGCAGTGCACCATTGCATAAATCTTATTGACATAAGCATGACACTTAAGCCTCAGCACAACACTGCCTCTGTTCTCACGGAGCACTGAGCAGGACTAAATATACTGCTAATTAGTTTAGATTGCTCTGCTCTCAAAGAAATTGTATTATTTTGCTGCCATTTGCGATTTCTGTGATCTCTTCTTTTACATCTGCAGCATCATGTCCATACACTTTTGTTCTCAAGGAATATTAGATAATACCGTTGTTAGGAATCACAAATACCTAGACCTGCATTTATGAGAATTTGTTAACAAAAAAAAGCATAACGCTTTAGTCTCTTCTTAAATGAAAAGCTTCATGCCAAATAAAAAATGATAATGTGAACTTTGAAATATAGTTCAACTAGTGTATAGATACAAAGTTCAAGATAGATAGTCAGATTTTCTGCATGTGGAAGAAATTGCTTTGTCCAAAACAGGGAATTCTATAAATCCATGCAGGCGGCGCAGTGGTAGCGCTGCTGCTTTGCAGTAAGGAGATTGTGGTTCACTTCCTGGGTCCTCTTTGCGTGGAGAGCGCTTTAAAAAGTGATAAATGTGCTATATAAATGCAAAGAATTATTGTTATTAATATGTCTGTGAAAGTCTAGTATCTATTAGTAGTAAGTTAAAAGCAATTGATCTTGCTGTGAATTTGTGAAGAGGTTTCACCCTCATTGGAGCAGCCTACACTACACCAGTTTAAATTCCTGTCACTGAAACTCAGGCAATCGCATCTTCCTTGCAGCTCTTGCTCAGTCTGTCTTTAATAATGGCAAGATGCATTTTATCCAATAGAACTAATACATTTTCCTTGCAATGCTGGATGACGTGACACAGAAATTAGTCACTGTAGCCTTCAAGGGCAGTATGAAACAAGTTTTACCAGCATGACTTTTGTTTAAATTTTTATTTCACGGTCGGCAAAATATCGATAGAAGTTTACTTGTTGAACCAAGCAGTGGAATGGTGGCTGCAGTTAGACAATTGAGATTGTGTTTAAAGTTTCTCCGTTTCTAATCAAAATGCACTAACAAATTTCAAACCCTACATGTTTATAGCCAGTTTACTTATAGTGTTATTTAATCCACTTTTATGTAAAATCCAAATTAAGCCCTTTATCATTATTAGTTGTCATGGAGAGAAGCTACACAACAATACATGGTCAAATTCAGTATTAGGCATGCACTAATCGGGAATGGGATGTTACTCTTTTCTTTTGCTAAAAATTGAGAACTTTCTTTTAAAAACTCAAAAGCCGTAAACATCATTACCTAGCGCCGCAGATGGCTGGGGGGACGACTCGGCCGGGACACCTTGTAGGACCGGAGGAGGGCTTACGCCTCCCTCAGACTATTTGGGGGTGACCACCCTGGTGCCTTTGGTGGCCACAGGTACAGGGCTTTGAAGCTGAACCCTGTAGGGGCCCGTGGTCACCGCCAGGGGGCGCCCCAATATCTTGGTGACCCTGGACCTCAGCACTTCCGCCACACCCGGAAGTGCTTGGGGGAAGACGAGCAGGGACACCTGGAGTGCTTCCGGGGATGCACCCGGCACTTCCACCACACTGGTGTGTGTCGGTGGGAGATTGCCGGAACACACCTGGTGCTTATAAAAGGGACCATGTCCCTTCGTGTGATGACAGGAGTCGGGAGAGAGAAGGACAAGGTCTGGGAGGAGGCAAAGAGGCGGCCTGAAGAAGAGAAGGTATTGTGTGGTGTTGGCCAGGACTTTGGGGACTTGGGGTTTGTGAGCACTTGAACTGTAAATAATAGTATGTATAATAAATGTGTGTGGGGTGATTACAGCGTGTCTGCCTGTCTGTGTCCGGGTCAAGTTCCACGCTAGCACTGGATCAATGACACCATACTTGTCTGTGTTGACAAAACATGAAGAAGCCATTTCTGGAATTGTCTGCAATGACTTGACCAGTCTGCAGTAGCTTCTTTGTGCCCGCTATGTTAGCTCTAGGCATGCAGTACTGTAACAAACAATGCTCCTTGCAAGAAAATTGAAGCCTTTTTTTCTTGACTTTGACAAAGAAACAGTAGCTTGGGAAAGAGAGCAACTGATCAACAGCATTATATGGTAATTTATATTTAAAGGGTTGTTAAAGCTGTGTCTGTTTAAGGATCAGAGGTGCCTGGGGAGAGATCTACAACTTTATTCATGTTATTTGCAATGTCACCCCAGTATAAAAAATATTTTTTTGCATGGTAATAATGTTATTATTAAATAAATTACTTCATGGCGGCACAGTGGGAAGTACTTCCACTTGACAGGTCCAGCATCTTGGGTTTGAATCCCATGCTTGGTGTATTGTTGTACTGTATGTACTCCCTGTGTGGGTGTCAGTTTCATCCTCAACTTCATCAAAAAAATATTGGTGGAGTTAAACATAGATTTTAAATTGTCCTTTTGTGCATGTGTGTGGATGTGTGAGCGGTGGGTTTTGTATCTGTGTGCACTGCAGTGGGCTGCCTCCCTTTCCCTGAATTGAATTTAGCAGGGTTGGAAATATTATGTTATGTGTGTTAATGATTTTGCTGGAGTAATGGTAGTAAAGACATGCCAACACTAACAACAACGTGAAGCTGGTTATTTATGTTACCATAACTGATCCATCTATCTATCCTTTAGTTTTCTGAGCCTACCTTTTAATTATGTGGTTATGTTAGAAACAATCCCACTAGTCCTGGGTGCCATACAGGACAGCATACAAGATACAGAAACCTGCCCTGCAAGATCCATCACTCCAGTAGAGTCATTTTAGGGTCACCAGTCAGCCTAACCTAACATGTGCCTGGAAATTGAAGCATCCAGAGAGAATGTACATAACAGTAGATACAGGATAAATGTGAAAACTCAAGAGACAGTGATCAGGCTGAGATTTAAACCCGGGTACCAGGAGCAGTCAAGCAACAGCGCTAAGCACTCCATCACCCTGCTGCCCTCAGACAATTTGATTAAATTTACTTTTATATAACCCAATTCACAGTAGGTTGACTCAGAATGCCATGCAGACTGTTAAATAAAATGAACTTCAGAGATTAACAGTAACATAAGAATAATAGAACAAAAAGTAATATGCTCTGCAATAAGATGTCACATGATCAACATTGTTAAAGCTAAATGGCAAAAGAGAAGGAGATTAAAAGCTCTACCATCATGGGTATATGGAGAAAATAAACTGAAGGCCTGCAGTTGATGTGAACATTTTGAAGTTCATATCTAGTGGATGTCAGGCTCTTTCCAAGGCAATCAACAATGCCAAGTACTTGTCCCAGACAGTGCAGAGAGTCAGCAGTTCTGTGCAGGGATGATCTTGAAGTATACATATGTATACAAATATACATTACATACACAACAATCCTTGCAAATGCACATTAAGTTAAGACAAAAACATAATGGAGTGAAGAAGAGAAGCCAAAGACTGCGTACACAAGAAATGTGGACAGGTCTGAAATGTAGAGGTGAGCTAGCTCACTTTATTTATTTTTCTAAGTTTTCCCTAAACTTCTTCACTCACTGTTTTCCTTCTGCATGACAATGAACTTTATGTGCAAAAGCTGAATATAAAAATTACTTTATACAATTTCAGCATCAGTGTCCTTCTGTCTATATTTTTGAAAGCAGTGTAAATGTATGCATTGTGTTAATCCATGGTGGGCTTAGGAAATTGAGCATCAATCTACTCTAGATTTTCTACTGCGAAGGGTATGATAAGCTGCTATTGATCACCAGAGGTCTAGTTTTAGATTTCTGCAACAGGAGTTAAATAGCTACTTTTTGTGATTAAAAGCTGCTCGTCGCCAATAAAACATGACATCCTGTGCACTGGGACAAGTTCAAAAGTGAAAAGGAGTAAAACAAGCAACTGGGAGTGAATGATTATGCATCAGTTGCATAGCAGGAACTTCCGTTTAACCCTCTTACCAGTGCTCCATTGTTAACTTTGCCACCCACTCCACTTTAATAACCTGATTGAAATGTATTATAAGACTGTATTCATATGCCTTCAAATAGTACTCTAATAGCATGTAATTGTGTACTGAACGTGAAATATAGTTTCCTAGCGCAACAGCTTGACACTATGCCTGTAAAGTGGCTTTAGAGACTTTTCTCATTGTATGTTTTTCAAGGGCATTATTATCAGGACTAAGTTTAATAAGCAGCAAAATGATATTATATTCTTCAAACCATTGTCTTTATTATTTGATTTTTTAAAGTCACTAATATTTATACTTGGAAACATGAAGAATCCATAAAAAGAATTCTTCCATCACACTGGGCAGCTCCTGTTCATGCAATTACTTTGTCACGAAAAGACTCCAGACAGTCAGAAAGGTTTGGGGCAGCCACCCGTATATTATGATCCTGGCTGCAAAAGCAAACTGGAACTGGAAATGACGTCATTAGAGGTGCCAGACGTGACGTCGTCAGAGGTGCTGGGACTGGAAAGTGATTTCATCAGAAGTGCTAGGACCTGGCGGGTTCCTGAGAATGGTCTGCAAGGAACTGAGAGAGACAGTCAGCACACTCTGCCACTCTCTGGTGTGATGTAGTATTACAATTTGCTCATGTAACCTGTATGTGTGTGTGTTAGACCATCGATTGTGTTGTCTGTTAGGCTTCTCTGAATTTACTATCTTAATCTTCTTTATTTATTTATTTGGTTTGTACAATGCTATATACTGTATACTCTGCCGCTCTCTCTTAAACTCTGTGAAGTTCCTTGAGCATGGGAAAGCCGCTATATAAATAAAATGTATTACTATTATTATTACTAGCCATGTGCGCCCAACTACGTTGCGTGTTAAAGTTGTCTGTGATGGGCTCCCTATTTAAACGCGGCTGCCAGTCGTGAATTGGGCCCTTTGTCGCACAGCATTATGATTTTTTATAAGGGACAAACAAAATTACAAAAGAAAACCCCTGGATATTGATTCAATAGGAACGGCCTACTCAGAATCACTGTCCGAATAGTAATTATGTGGTGGTGTAGGAGCATTTCTGCTTCTGTCCGTTCACAATCCGTCTCAACCTTTCTCCAATATCGCAGGTTGCTTTGTGGCAATCCAAAGAGTAAGGTAATATACGCGGAGCAATGGTTATAAAAAGGGGACACATAGGTATCCAGGCTCTTTAAAGCATAAATAGGGATCACTTCACTGACATGTGAGCAAGCCACAGTACAACTGTGAGACGCGTAGCACTCGCCGGCTACAACGTAACAATAATAATTTCCGGAACGTGCTGTTACATTGTCATTCATTTTACCCACTGTCTTTCTTTCATTCATATGTTACGTAGGCACGTACCTTTTATCTTCGGCAATCTCATTCTCTAACCAGGCCTCAGGAGCTAACCAGCGTAACACTGTCCACCACCCCTTTCGTTATTCCGCCACATTGTTGACATCCGTGAGTAACAATAACGTACTAAACTGGAAGGTGGTCTACGCATGCGTGGAATTCGCGGACAAACAAAGATCAAGATCTAAATGAAGATCTCTTTAGTTAATTTAAAGCACAACAATTTGTTTAGTTTGAATGTCTGTGTTTTGAGGTGTGACTGGAGTGCTACAGTCTTCAGTAGTATAAGCCTGGAGGAGATTCTTAATGCAATGCCTATGTTTTAGCTGTCTCTCTATTTCCATCTAGTGCTGCTTCTTCTAATTAATTCGCGGACAAACAAAGATCAAGATCCAAATGAAGATTATATATAGAGATTAATTATTCAAGCCCTTTAGCTGTCTCCTAATTGGATGTGTGTGACAACTTACGTAATATTTTTTTGTAAATGTTGAGTTAAGGCACTTTAGATAATTGAAAACAATGGAAACAATTTACATTTATTCCATATTCCATACATATTTTGTAAACATCCATTCATTGCTGTTATTGTAGATTCAGAGCAATGTATTAACAACCTACCACTCTACATTGTTTTCAAATTCTAACTTAAATTGTGATAGCTGGTGTTTAGGCTTGATATAAGAACAACCAAAATCAACCCTAATTTCTAAATTGCTTAAAAGTGGAGACCTTTCAAAACTGGCAAGGGTTTGGGTTCAAAAAGGCAAGCAGATTTTTTTTAATACAGGTATATTCAATTCAATATATTTTAATATTATTTCCTTTTCAGCAGACCAGCATTGTTGAACGATACTGAGTGCCAATAATATTATAAAAAAAGACATTTCTACAAGCATGATAGGATAATAATAAGAGAGCATTACTAATAAAACTGTAGATATTTTACTTGTTTTACTGAAACATAAAATATGGATATGCAAGTTATGTACTGTGAATTGTCATGAAAACTAAAATTTAGCATAATTGCTCATTTTAAATGCTTAAGACGTTAGTTTATATCTTATGATATAAGGACATATTCCTTAATTTATACTTCTGCCTTTGAGGTCTGTGCATTCCCATAACATCATCCTTTTAACGCAGCCTTAGCTTTATGTGCTTCAGTCTTTAACAGGGGTGGATCCTCTACAAAAGTGGCTGACATTAGGGCTGTGTTAAGGTTAGTTAAAAGCATGCCATGCCATACCAGCCACTGTTTGCAGTACATAGTAGCCCAGTGTTCACTAAACATTAATTGTTCTGAGTTCTCATTTACATGAACGACTATACTGTATATAGTCCACTGGATTCAACCCCGTCTGGGTGCAGGTTTTTGATTAAACCCTTACTGAATTAGGAGGCAATTTTTGCTATTAATAAAATGTGTCTTTTAATTATGTGACTTGTTCCTACTCTTCAGTAACTAAATATATGCTAATATAATCAAGTATTACAAAGCAGTATAGGTCTAGACTGGTGTTTGTGTTAAATTCACACGTATACAGCATGCTTATAAAATAATTAATGACTCACAAAAGGTCACACTGGACATCCCAAGTATAGCCCAAATGCTATTAAATAACACTGAACAAGTTGATTTCAGCACTAGGACATGCTTTCTGTGGTTAACTTCTACGCCTGTACTACAATTTTGCTGAGGGACATAAATGAAACAGAGAGTACAGAAATAACTGTATTTAAACTTTGTGGCCTGTAGTGGGCATCACTGAGCCTTGAATACTTAAACACAACTACACACAGGCTGCCCTGGGTTTAAGTGAACTTAATTTTTATTCAACAAAATGCCTTTCCACAGATCTTATTTTCTAATCAGTATGCAATACAATTCTTTGTTTCCTTCCTTCCTTTCTTCCTTCATTCCATCTTTTCCTACTCCTTTTCTCCTGTACTCCTCACAGGTGAGCTTTGTCCTCCTAAACCCGACTCCCCAATTAAAAAGAGGCGACCCCCTTTATTCTGGACCCGGGAATACTTCCGGTGTCAAGGCATTACAAGGAGAAAGCACTCCCAGGTCAGGCAGCAGCCTCACAAAGAAGAGACAGCTCTCCTCAGTGGCACCCAGGGAACCCAGCAGGGCATCAGTGGGCATGCAGGTTTAAGGAATGCTACCACCCAGTGTGTCATGGGAGAGCAAGCTCTCTTGGGAAGTTGTCTACCTCTGACCATCCATTTTCTCAGTCTCCCTGCCAGGTTAAAGGATGGGGTTAATCTCCACCAAGGACTCCAGTCTATCCCTGCAACCATTAAAACTTGTATTACCAAATAATTTTTGCAAAAATGCACTTAGGTGATATAAAAATGCCTATTTTTTAAATGCATTTGTGAGAGTCACATTAGCTATAGCAGATAACATGCTGTATATGGTAATATATGCCACAAAACAGGCCTGCCAAATACAGCAGCAAATATTAGGAACATGTGGAAGGTGAACAGGTGTGTCTTTTAAAGAATGACAACTAGTGGGAGCAGCAAAACATGCAGCTGAAATGACAAAAGTCATTATTTAGATAAAACAAAGAAAAAAAAAACATCCCAGGTAGTCGTTATCCTTTGTTCGACAATGGATATTTACTTTAACATGATACCGTGTGGTATCGAACCATGATCATTTGTTCGTAGGGTAAATTTGTACACTGTTGTAAGACAATTGCAAAGTAAGGGTTCTGGCTTTGTCTGCCTCTTTAAAGACAAAGGGATCAGTTATTTTATCCTGCAAGCCTTATTTTCTGCTTGATTGTGGCACTGGCATATGGCCATCTGACACACAAACAATGGAAGCTTTTAACTTTATAGGGGAGAAGGGGGTTGGTTTGTATGGAAGACAAAAGAGCTCTTTAATCTAGAGTGTTTAATTGGCTCTCATTCTACTGCCAGCACCAGATATTGCATATTGTACACTAAGATCTAAAGAACACTTGCTAAATAGTAAGGGATAAATTCGGCACCACTTATTGACAGTTTGTTAATGGTTACAACACTCTGTAAGGTAGTCCTTTCATTGTGCAGCCATTATTAATCAATATGCAGGTCTTTAAAAATACATCAGTGAGACTCGCCAATTAGCTTTAAGTAAAAATCAAAGGCGAATGGGCATTTTCAAGTGTTACTCATGTCAACTGAACTTTTTATCACTTATTTAAAGCTGTAGTAAAATAAATGTCTATTTTTTGCACAGTCCATTCTTGACTGCAATTTTTGTAACCATCCTATTGGATTGCTAGTTTTTAGGACAAAGTGAATCTCAATATAGCTAAGAGTACAGTATGCATGTTTTATTGTATTCTGGGCAATGTCTAAGTGTAGTTTTATTTTATTGTTTATAGCTCATTATAAGAGCATAAGCAAATTTAAAACAATTTCTTTCCTCTTGAGTGAGCCACTTTTGAGATAATTGTAATTGTGTAAATGTAAATTGTAATTGTAAATTGTGTAATTGATGTAAACTTGAATATTTTCTGAATTACTTGATTGTACAGATGCAGCGTAAGTGGCCATATGAAAAGATTGGTTCACTGAGATAAATTATAAAATGAAACCAGTTTCAGGAAGGACATAAAACATTGATTTGAACCCATACTGACATTATTGAAAAAAAAAAATAAAGAAAAAGCAAAGTGCTCAAGCAGGAATATAGACACCATCTGAACAAATACACAGTAAAACACTAATAGTGGAAAAAGAATACCTGTAAACCTAAGAAACTGAAAGATGTGCCTCTGCTCATTTATGTAACACTCTTTAACCTACAAGATATTTCAGCAATATGTTCTCTCTAACCCTGTGGAAATGCTATAAACAGTGGGCTTGGCCAGCATCACATTTCCGAGCAGTCTAGCAGATATCTGATGCTCCCTTAAAAAGAATTTTCTAGGGTAATGCATTTAATGTCATATATAACCATGTGCTCCATTGTCTGCGAGAGATCCTACTTTCAGAATTCCCTTGGGCAAATGCTAGAGGTGGTGAATGACGCTAACGTATCTCTGAATGATCATTAGGTGTATTCATTTTATAGTATCTTGCCCAAAGGGTGTTTACCCTGCAGCATTTGATAACTGATCAAATGTGTTGTGTGCTGCGTTGTGATAGACAGATCCAGACATTTGTGTGAATCTTGTGGCTGCAACTTTCCAGGTAAGCAGTGTCCTAGAGTGTTCATAAGAAATGTAATAATTTACTTCTTGAGGTACATAATAAACAAAATAGTTTCATCAAATATTTGAAATATTAAAATGTGTGTTTCAGTTTAAATGTTTAAAGTCAAAATATTCTCAAATGTAATTTAAAGTTTCACCCTCTGATAGAGGGCCATAAATGGCTGGGACCTTAGTAAAGGATCAAAAATCAATAATAACATTATATCTGTAATCACTGACCTTGACAGAGTCTAAAATTATACCCCAGAATTTGTCATTTTTAACCTCCTGGGAATTGCTCTTGGAGGGCTAGGACCACTGTTAATTAATCAAATATTAAAAATATCACATTCTTGATCAGCAAACTTGAAATAGCATAAAATGACAATCCACACTGTCTACTATATATTACCAATCTCCATTTTTTCAAAGTTTTTTGAAAAGGAATAACTTTGACTCTTTGTATCCCATTAGGGTGGGAACCCCTGCGGTGAGTTCACAACTACAAGTCCTTTTTATCATTTTTGCTGAAGACACCTATTGGTTTACTCTTTATCATAAGGGTGTAATCTTCTGCACAAAATACTGTATGATACAAAAATTGTCTAAAAATGAGGGCTTTCGTGTCTAGAAGGCCAAAAAGGTAGGGGAAAACCCAAAAAACTTGGTGTCTTGCATAATTAGACATCAGGATATGTCATATGCGGGGTTTTCTTGTACTGGTGAGCCAGAAGGAGCTGGACAAAAACTGAAGTAATACAATACAATACAATACAATTTATTTTTGTATAGCCCAAAATCACACAAGTGCCGCAATGGGCTTTAACAGGCCCTGCATCTTGACAGCCCCCCAGCCTTGACTCTCTAAGAAGACAAGGAACAACTCCAAAAAAATGGAAGAAACCTCGGGAAAGGCTGTTCAAAGAGAGACCCCTTTCCAGGTAGGTTGGGCATGCAGTGGGTGTCAAAAGAAGGGGGCCAATACAATACAATACAATGCACAGAACCGAACAAATCCTCAATACAGTATAAAAATAAAAAAATTAGAAGTACAGAGCAGAATTTAACAGTGGATGATATCTCATAATAGGATTTGGATTTGTTTAGAGTCCTGGAGACCTCAGCCATCAAGCTGCCTCCCCCATTTGGCCATACCACAGCTGAAACAGCGCTGGGCCAGCCAATCCGATGAAAGGACCTCTCTTTCCCATGATTTCAGCGATCCTCCATCAGGGATGACTTTACCATAGGCAGGCACAACAACTTGGCAGGTGGGCCGTGGCACCAAGTGCTACATTTGAGTACCAAGAAGAGAAACAGAATAGGTGAGGGTTAGTATCAAATTATAACTATCACGTTACTTAAGTTTTAGTGTTAATGACTAACATCAGAGATGCAGTCTGTACAGTCAATTAGCAGCTCTAGTCAGGATATGCTAAACTGAAGTAGTGAGTCTTCAGCTGGGATTTAAAGGCTGAGACCGAAGGGGCGTCTCTTATAGTAGCAGGCAGACCATTCCACAGTTTAGGGGCCCTGTAACTAAAAGCTCGACCTCCCACTGTTATTTCATTAATCCTTGGAATCAGAAGCAGACTGGCATCTTGAGATCTTAATGTGCGATCTGGTTTGTAAGTCATAATAAGTTCAGACAAGTAAGCCGGACCTTGGCCATTTAATGCTTTATATGTTAAAAGGAGGATTTTGAAATCTGCCCTAAACTTAACTGGGAGCCATTGTAAGTATTTAAGAACTGGAGTTATGTGTTCGTATTTTCTTGTTCTTGTGATAATTCTTTCAGCAGCATTTTGGATTAACTGGAGGCTGTATAAAGAACAGTCTGAACAGCCAGTGAACACCGCATTGCAGTAGTCAATCCTACTAGAAATAAATGCATGAATTAATTTCTTAGAGTCCTGTTTATTTAGAAAGCACCTTTATTTCCCAACATTTTTAAGATGGAAGAAACATGATTAGGACAACTTTGTAATATGTGCTTTAAATGACATGCTAGAGTCAAAGAGAACTCCGAGATTTCGGGCTGATTCAGTAAAATTAATGGTGATTCTGACTGAGTTAAATGTTGACAAAATATTGTTGTGTCCTCGAATTGTGGTAAACTAGTGCTCTCTATCACTTTGTGTTTCTGATACTGCTGATATAGGCTCCAATACCCAGCAACCTTGAACAGGATAAGTTGGTTACAAGATGGATGGATGTGTATTTTATAGCAGCATTTCTCAACACTTGTCTTTTGATTTTGATGATTGTGCTTACTGTGTTTGTCTTTATATAATGTTTATATAAGAAGGTGTACACATTTATACGTCCAGGTTGAGTGTGAGCTGTCCAGCTGAGTGAGAATGCCAGAACACCTAAATTACATCAACTCAAGAGTGAGAAAAGATGACACACAGCTTTCATAGCATGGAGGAGTGCTGCTACAGTACAAGCTTCCCCATACCTTGTGATCTAGAGCAGGGGTCACCAACCCTGGTGGCTACAGGTTTTCATTCTAACCCTTTTCTTAAAGAGTAACCTGTTTTTGCTGTTAATTAACTTCTTTTGAACTAATTTTAATTGATTTGCTCTTGAAGACTCAGATCCCTTAATGGTTTATTTTTCCTTAATTAGGAGTCAAACAATAATGGGATATAAAATGAGCCAAAATATCACCAGTAAACTGTGCCCATCATAAAATATTTGAAAATGAAGAAAGATCTGCTCTGGTCCCCAAAACATTTTAGCAGTGCTCCTAGAAAGAGAAAATCAAACAATTTTGGAAATTTCTGCTAATTAAAGAACGGGTTTAATTAACAACAAGAATCGATGCCTAATTAAGCAGCTGGTTGGAGTGAAATTGGTTGGAGTTTGAGGCCCTGATTTTGCTGGTATTTTGTTGTCTCACTCATTTCACATTTCATTTCTGTTTGGGTGCCATTTAAGGAAAAAAAAGAAGCAATTTGGAGAAACAATGAAGAAATCAGGGGTACAAATCTTAAACAAGCAATTAAATTAAAATGAATTCTCAAGATCTTAAATAGCAGCACAAACAGGGCATTCATTTAAAAAAGGGTTAGATTGAAAACCTGCAGCCATGGTGGTCCTCCAGGACTGGAGTTGGCGACCCCTGATCTAGAGAGTGAAACCCACTCTTCTGACTGTGTTATCTCAGAGTGTTTGTGAGTTTTTCTTCTGTATTCCAAGATAAGTTGATATAAATTGGCACCATGTTGGTATGTATATGAGTGTGCACAGTCAGGGAGTGGTGTGCCATCCAGCGCTGACAGAATATACAGTGGCTCTCTGCAAGCCTGAACTAAGCAGTTGAGAAAATGAATTGAGAAATAGACAGATGGCTGATTAAGCATGTGTGTGTGTTGTGAGGTATCCTGTGGTGGATTTAAGTGTAATTCAGGGTTGGTTCCTGCAAACTTTAAAAGACCCCATGATAGGCTATACCAGTCCATGACCCTGAGTTTAGAAAGTGGGGAGATGGGGTGATTTTACCAGTTCAGATAGTACTTCTCTGTAATTTTACTGTGGTCACTGGGTTCATTTTTTGGTTCCTTTGTTTTGCAGAGCAATTTCTGCCCTCTGTGAATGACGTAACATAAAATAAATATCGACTGGTGAATTGATTGTACATCAATAACATGCCCAGTTGTGCTCTAATTTATTTTGGCCCATGCTGCACTGTGGTGCTATTATTTGTAGACAGCTTCTGCTCCTATTGTTGCTCCGCCACTTGCAGTGTAATGTGAAGGATGGCTTACTTCTCTGATTGCGGCAATACTTTTTCTGCTGCCTTCAAATATATATAACCTTAAAACTCTGAAGCAATCCCCTTCAAACCTGATTAAATGCGTTCCTCACAAAGTGCAGTGTTTCCAAGCTCTACCTTGCCTTTTGCCCCTCAGCCATTACAAGACATCACAATCTCCCGTGAATAGTACGAGGCCTAACTGATTGTTGCCCAGTAAACGTGAAGTCTGTGGATGAACATTATTCATTGCAGTGGACAACTTAGCTAGAAGTGGAAGCAGTCAATTACAGGCTGGGGGTTTTATGGCTACATTATTAGCAACTTACTATTAGGTTCTCGCCAATGATGTAGTATTTGATCGATTTGCCCCAAGACAGTGATGGATAGTTTTGTTCTTCAGATGTCAAATAAGTGGGATGCCTGTATTTTATGTTTAACGAACGCAGTAATCTCCAGCAGATCCTTTGCAGTTATTTAAAAAAAAAAGCAGCTTATCATTTACCTTTAAATAATATGTGTTTTCTATAATAACAGTATAAATCCCAGTCCTCTATACCAGACAGACATTTTTTATCTGTTTTAATAAACAGGCTGGGTTACTTTAGTTGCAGAGCAAACTACACAACACCGAAGTAAAAGGCTGCTGGTCACTGGCATTTCATTGGCTTAAAGAGCAATAAATACTTAACTCAGTGTGTCAGGGCACAATGGACAGCAATTCTGGAACCCCAAAAAAGCTATTAAATATAATGATATTACCTTTGCCTTAGTACCACTGGCATGCACACATAGGGAGAGCTGTGTTCCTCTTTTCTTGAGATATTATATCTTAAAGTTGCCTATCATTTTGTCAGTCTATCACATTATAAATAAATCATGTGGATTAGAGCCAAGGGAGGCATGCAGCAGTTTGACGAATTAAGGAGAAGGTAATCTTGTGGAAGCTATTTTACTGACAGCAGCAAAAATGTTATGGAATACAGTAAGGAATTTTACAAAGATTTTATTTGGTTCACAGCAATAAGCATAAGCTAATAATAATAATAATAACCAAAATGTAAATAAAATAATTTTTTAAATTCCATCTTTATTCTTAAATATACTATCTCAGACTTGCTTTTTTCTCTACTAATGGTAGCATAAAACATCACTCATAATAAAACTAAGCAAACTCTTTGCAAATTACAAGGGGTCGAAGAAGCTGGTGCATGAGAGGTAACAACACAACCACATGCTGACTGCACTGCTGGAGGTGCACCGGAGGAAACATGTTTTAATGCAGAAAAGAGCAGCCATCTGTTTTACCACCATCATGTCTGGAATGTCCGCAATATACCTGTAGTTCATAAACCTAACTGGCCTAAAAAGACTGATGGCTGGTATTGTCAGCCCCTGCTGGAAAATGCTTTCTTCTTCATTGCCTGTCCAAAACCCCAGCAAATAAGGTCAACATACAGAAAGGAAACTATTTCTCTCTTCTCTATTCTCATTTCTAGAATCCAGACAGTGACATATACCACCAGTGATTAGAAATCAGCAAAGATTACTTACAAAAATTCATAAAATAGATGCACATGCCATATGTAATAATAACAATCAGTATTGTTCAAAATCTGGTTAGCAATGATTGTTTTATTCAAAAACCATGCATACAAAAGCTAAGCCTTACTGGATAGGCCAGATTTACTCTCTGATCTTTCCTTTTCCTTTAAATTGTATTTTCTTTTATTGTGCAATGATCTGTATTGCCTCACTGCATTGGCTGTTCATTAATATTAAACTTCTTGTGCTGTAATGCGAGTGGTCCACAATGAGAGGTGCTACACACAGGCAGGTTGACTAGAAAAGAGAGAAAACCACCAAAGTGGACGCATGCAATGCTGCTATCATATGAAGATGATGAGAATCAACAAGTGAGAAAATGAATGCATAGCATGACATTCACAGACTTGGTTAGCTGGTTTTTATAGTTGGAGCATTTCAAAATTTTCTAGGTACTTCGTTAAAGACTTGGCTATCACAATTTTGTTTATTATAAATTTAGCAACAGTGAATCATAATCAAAAATAGCAGTGAGAATAGAATGGGATTGCATGTATTAGTAGTATGCATAAAATATATAATTTTAATACCACTTTACAAAATCATGTGGATGAATTTGCATTCATAGACAACAGAGTCCAACTGAAGTGTTCAAAAGATTCATGCGTAATTGTTTGTTGATGTTGGATGTGGAGGGCTTGTGGCTAATTGCAGTTTAAATTTCTTAAACGTAAAATTTTTCAAAGAAGTATCGAATGGAGATTTAAATTTGTGCTGAACTCTCAAGCTAAAATTGTTGGCTGCATCCAAACATGATAGATAGCATATCATAATGGCGCTTTACTGATAAATTGCAGCGTCTGTGAAATACTGAATCATTATAATCTTTAGATAATGCATTCGTGAGGTTGTTTTTGATGTAACAGAAATACTGAGCATGCGTTTAGTCGCTGTAAAATAAAGTGGCACCAAGACATCTTTCATACATTCCTTCATAAGTTCAATTGCTTTTATTTTTTGCTTTTATGAACATTTTAGAGACCATGTCTCTGACCTGCTTCGATTTCAGGCAGCAGGAGAAGTGAACTGCTATGACTGAGGTTTGCACAAGGCACAGCATAGTCACAGACAAGGTGTAGGCAGAAGCCTACTGCTGCATTCTAGTTCAGTAAGCAACAAAACCTGCCTTGTAAGGTGACAAATAAGTCAACAATATCATTACTACCTTATCGAATAAATAAAGGATATTATTTGAAACATGAATAAATAAATGCACCTCTAGCATCATGCTTTTCTGATAATACTTTATGATCCAACTCCATACATTACTGCAGGCAATTCACTGCGGCTGTCGAATGAGTAAAAGAAGAAATATGTAGTAACGGTTCTCAAGATAAAATTTAAAAATAATTTGTAGTTAAGGTCACGCAGAGTGCTTCTTTATTTTAAGACAGATAAGTTTACAAATTTGCCAATGCTTTTCATTGGGAGATTTTGAAATTTCAAGAATATGTACAGTGTGTTGTATTTGAGATATCTTAATGAAAATTAAACTGTCCTGTCAAATTTCCTTGAAGAATAAGTGTGCCAATTTCCAATAAAATATGTCCACTGGAGCTTATTGGTTTCCGCAGGCAAGACAGACATGCAGAAAGGCAGGCATGGCTAGCACTGTAGGTGCTTTTGACGTTAATGTGCCTAAATAAAGAAACGTTCCTGAAGATGGGAAGCACCTATGGTTTGGACTGTTTTTTTCTCCTTACAGGTTTACCTCTTTTGTTTTCGGGTTAGCTGAATTATTGAAATTCTATGTAATTTATTTCTTACTGATTTTTTAGTGCCATTACCAGTCTTAAACTATGTAGATTAGTTGTATTTTCTCAAACACAACATGGCTGATCTGAAACATTACTATGTTCCTATCCTCTGAAGTATCCTAGATTTCCACCTTCTTTGGAGATTAACATATAGCTAGATATAAAACCTGACCAGTTGTAACTACTCTTAGGACAGGGATGAAGTGAAGTTTAAATTGTCACAGAGCAATTTGGTGGATTTACAGTTAGTGCTATGGACAGTTTTAGCTTTGATAGTGTATTCTCTACACATATTAAAAACAAAGTTACTCACAAATTAAAGTTTACAACAGATCATAGAGAAGCACTGATTAAAACAGAAACGTTTGCATATGGAATTTAATTGATTTGGAGAAGGCTTATGATAGAGTGCCACATAGTATGAAGTATGTGAGGATTGTCCAGGATATGTACGATGGAGTGAGGACTCAGGTGAAAGGTAGTGTTAGGGTAACAGACCAGATGCTGGTTAGAGAAGGTCTGCACCAGGGATCTTCTTTTAAGTCCTTACCTCTTTGATCTGGTTATTGATGTTTTGAGTAATGGAAAAAAGATCAGTCCCCCTGGTGTAGGCTTTTTGCTGATGACATTATGTTGTGTAGCACCAGAAAAGAGGAAGTAGAGAAAATGTTGGAAGAATGGAGAAGGGCTTTGGAAGTTAGAGCATTGAAAATAAATACAAAGAAGACAGAATATATCAGGTTTAATGATGATCAGGATTCAGAGGTTAGCCTGCAGGGAGAGCTATTGAAGACAGTAAGTTTAAATATCTAGGATCAGTGGTAGCACAAGGTGGAAATGTGGAGGCAGTGGTAATCCACAGAGTGCAGTGTGGATGGAACAATTGGAAGAAGGTATCAGGAGTATTGTGTGATTGAACAATTTAGATGAAGTGTTAAAGGCAAGATTTTTAAGACAGTGGTATGACAAGGAATTATTTATGGAGCAAAGATATTAGCAGTAAAGGGAGGACAGGAGAAGAAGTTACACGTGGCAGAAATGAGAATGTTGAGATGGATGCGTGGAGGTTCATAAAAGGGCAAAATAAGAAATGAGACAATTAGAGAAACAACAAAAGCGAGAAAGATATGAAAGGAAGTGCAGAAAAGGAGGTTGAAGTGGTATGGAAATGTGAATGGCAATGAATAGGTGGGCAAAATAGGGATTGGAATTATAGTACAGGGAGAGAGAAAGTGAGGGAGGCTAAAGTAGAGGTTGATGGATGATGCAAAAGAAGATCTGAAGGAAAAGGTCTGGACTGGCAAGGAGCTGCAGGGCCGAGCTATTTGGAGAAGGTTAATCAAGCACATCAACCTCACATAGAACTGAGAAAGAGGAAGAAGAAGACTTGTGAATTAAAGCTGACACAGTCAGTATTTTGCACCACAATACATGCCGGTGGAATGTGCACAACACTGGCAGTTTGCAGTGGTTTTTTCCTAAATTGACATGCTGAAGCAGTAATTAATATGTCAATTTTTTCTCAGTCTGTCATCCACCTGTTTCATTCTACGTATAAACTTCTCTCCTTTGTAGATGTGAGATAGTAAAAGTGGCAAGAAGCCATGCAGAGTGGAGCCCGCCCATACCATGGAAACAGCAATAAATCCTGAAAATGTTCATTGTATGAAGAAAGCTCTTAGTACTCTTAATATCAGTGTTCCACCATCACAGTGTGCATTCCTCCAGCTATAGTAGTAGTGTCTGAAGTCTGCACTGATTATGACTAAATAGTGCCTGTTAGGGAAGGTCAGGAGCATCAAGTCTGGAGTTAAATATCAGTTGTCCATTTCCATAACAAGAAGCCGGTAATGTGAATACTTGTCTCATGAAGTGTAAAGGTTTTAGAACCTTCATTGCTTGAAGCTATAAGCTGCAGCAATGAGCATCCCCTCTCCTGGCTTTTACCACTCGTATTCCCTTCCAGAACCTCTAGCCTCTTTGATGGCACTGGCATGAAAGATGGATGAGGTGCTGCTTACTAGCAGCCGGCACAATCTCCCGACTGGCAGCCAGACTAAAGGCTGATCTGTTGTGATTTTATTGCCCTCCCTGAAGGCAGACACTTACTAAAGGAAATGACCCCATCTGAGCAGCGACACAATCCGTCCATTCCCTATTCATTTGTCTTAATCAAATTAAGTTACATGCACAGTACCGTATACAAGACTGACGAGTTGAAAGATTCCACTTCAGTTTTGGATGCATTTTAGTGTTGGCTGCATGTAGCTTAACCTTTGGTGTGCATTGCGTTAGGGAATCATTCATCATCAGGGGTCATTTGTGTCATAATTATTGTATTACACATGGCTAACTGCAAAATCCCACTGTGTGCCATTCGCCTTTTGATATATAGCAGCTGCCTTCCCTGTACTACGCAATGAGATAATCTTATCATTATTCACATTATTATTAATTATTATTGCTTGTGGAAGATTTTGTTCTGCTAACTGGGATTTAAATGCTCTCAATACCCAAATTTGTGTGCGCTTTCATGTGGACTGGTATGTGTTTACAATCACCATTATTTACTGTGTAGCTTTTTGACTACCGCATCAGTTATCTTGTGGACTGCCTACAGGCTAATGAAGCCGGCCAAGAATTTTCATAGTATAGTGAAGTGATTAAAAAGAGAAGAGATTTTGTTATGTTTGACTAGTCTGCGTAGTCACGTACTGCTAATGCACTCTTGTTTTTCTTTACTCTGACTTTTGTGGTGCATCAGAGCCAGCAGAACATCTCAGGAGACTGATTGGTTTGCCTATTACAATTATAATTTAAAATGCAAGGCAGCTGCATGACAAGTTTTTGAGTAAAACATGATGTAGTACTTTGACATTGTTCAGTGTCTCCCTGTAATAATTAAAGTATATGTCATTCAAAAAGTGACAGAGTTTGCTAAACGATGATTACACTCTTGCTGGTAAAGGAACCTGACATATATCTTTCTAGTCTGTTTAGAATGCATCATTTAATCACATGTCCTTTTATTTTGTGGGTAGATCTTAGCTATTGGATGGTGTTTGTGTATATTCACACATCCACAAACATGTAGTGATGAGACTGCAGTAGGAAAACCTGTTTTGGTGAGCAGTAGAAGTCCAAGTCAAAGTAGTTTGCTGATTGTGCACCTCTAACTCCTGCACTAAACACAGCAGCACTTTCCTCAGGAAATTACACAAGACATCTGTAAAAGGACAAGACCTAATCACAAGCCACTAAAATGGATACTCACTCCACCACTGAATGTTAAAGATGACCCCAGTGCACAAAGGTGTTTGTGAGTGTACTGTCTCTGCTCAGTTTAATAGTGAAATGTTAAGGAAGGAGGAGCCCCCCCCCTTCTACTTTGACCTGACAACACCAAGTTACCAGACAATCACATTTTTATCAAGCAGGGAAGGTTAGTGAGCTTCTGTTGTAGTTCATTAAATGCTATGTTCTATTTAATTTCTTAGTACAATTTTAAACAACAGAGAAGTGAGAGAAAAAAAGAAATCAGTCCTAAAGTGTGTTAATAAGGAATAACAGTATAAAACATAAGGGTACTTTGAATAATATTAGCTGATCATTTAAAACTATAAAAAAAAAGTCTGATCTTGGAAGCGATCTGTAAAAAGGGATATGAAAGGTCAGTAATGCTGCATAGCACATCTGGAGTGCTGAAATTAGTGTAAGGTTGAATAAATAACAGTTCCTTTACAATTAAATGTCAGTTTTTTT
This sequence comes from Polypterus senegalus, assembly GCF_016835505.1. Lineage (NCBI taxonomy): Eukaryota > Metazoa > Chordata > Cladistia > Polypteriformes > Polypteridae > Polypterus > Polypterus senegalus. Next base: position 281,401,205 of record NC_053154.1, read on the forward strand.
CTTTCTTAATATATGTTTGAATTATATTTGCGTAGCGACATCTGATCTGACAGGTGAAGTACACGCATACAGTGCCATTGAAATACCTAATAAGGTATGGGTTTGCACACAGCTTCACAGACAAATATTTTTTCCCAGGTTAGTTAGTTAGTTGTTAGTTTTCTGTCGGTAGTCTGGTTAAGTCAATGGCTAGGCGTGTTTGTCTATGGATGTGTGCTCTGTGATAGACTGATTTCCGATCTAGCGCTCTTTCCTGCTTTGCACTTGATGTTCCCACCTCACTAAATTCTTCATATTTTTTCATTTGTCTGCATAACATTTCAAGAAGAACAAACAAACAAACAAGTCACTATATGGAAATAAATACCCTGATAGCTTTTGAGAACCACCAGTATCTGGTGGGATGTGTTTGCTGCTAGCTAACCAAAAGAGCTTAATGTACTGAATGGGATCCTCCCGTTTGTAAAATGTATTATGTTCTCATGTAACAATCCATCCAGACAAAAGCTGTGCATGTGAAATGCAGGAAGCAGACACCCTCTGCTTTGTGACATGTGAAAAATTAAGTTGCCGGTCTACATCATTAAAGCCATTCGTATTAGCCAGGCTTTAACCTTGGCTTGGCTTTTTATATATACAGAGTCAGTGAAGTGTAATTGTATTAGTGATTTGATAATGCAGTCTGAAATGTTTTCATGTACAGAAGAGCTGATCTTTTGTTAACTTTAACAATCATAATACTGACTATTTTTGGAACCAAACTATCTAATTTACCTTTGCTTATTTGGCTTGGCTTTATCCAAGGAAAAGTAGAACATTTTTGATGCAATTAGTTACGTTTCTTTTGGTTTTGCAATTGGAGAACAGGCAGCTAAAGTGACTTGCTTATGGCCAGACAGTGTGAGTAGTGGGATTTGACCCCACAACCTCAGGATTTGAAGTCCAAAACCTCATCCATCCGTCATTTATGAACCTTCTACACAATGAATGAATACACTGTACTGTACCTGTACAGATCATGCACAGTTACAGAAAAGATCTATAGCATAGGATACAAAATAATAGAACACTGTAAACTTAAAAACTGACCAAGACAGTCAATCAATTTACTAATATTAATAGATACCTTTTTCTGACTTGTAACCTGTCACACTACCATATATATATACCTATCCATCCATCCATTATCCAACCCGCTATATCCTAACTACAGGGTCACGGGGGTCTGCTGGAGCCAATTCCAGCCAACACAGGACGCAAGGCAGGAAACAAACCCCGTGCAGGGCGCCAGCCCACCACAGGGAACACACAAGCACACCAAGCACACACACTAGGGACAATTTAGGATCGCCAATCCACCTAACCTGCATGTCTTTGGACTGTGGGAGTAAACTGGAGCAACCCATGCAGACAAGGGGAGAACATGCAAACTCCCGTGAAGCGAACCTGGGTCTCCCAACTGCGAGGCAGCAGCGCTACCCCCTGCACCACCGTGCCACCCATCTATATCTATATTTATATCTATATATATATTTATGTCTATATCTATATCTCTATATATATCTCTATATATATCTATATATCTATATATATATATATATCTATATATCTATATATATATATATCTATCTATATATATATATATATATATATATATATATACTGTATGTATATATATATATATATATATATATATATATATACATACACGAGGGACATTCAAAGAGTTTCCGCACTTTTAGATTTTCCTTGAAAACGGTGAAGGTGGGAGGAGTAGTAATTGGTCTTTAAAAAGTTATTACAACGCTGGGAAAATTGAATTGCAAACGAAGGTGACTATGTAGAAAATTGATGTAATTTGTTTTTGAAATTCTTAATAAATAGGGTTAAAAATAAGTGTGGAAACTTTTTGAACATCCCTCGTGTGTGTGTGTGTGTGTGTGTGTGTGTGTGTGTGTGTGTGTATATATATATATATATATATATATGTAGCTATAGCATATACTGTATATAATAAAGTACACTGTTAGATTTTAATATGAGCATCTCTTCCATTTTGGAAGGTGACTATGGTTTTATGTTACTCGGAATATACTTTTTATTACAGCTTGCTATCATGTCGCTTCTCCAGTGCTTGCCCCAAAGGATTCTCGCTTTACAGTCTAATATCTTTGGTGGTTGATTGGTAATGAAAAAACAGACAGAAGAAATTCATCACCATGTAATGCAATATCTACGAAATAGTATATATCCTCAACAACATTCATCCTCCAGAGCCAGTTTGCACATTTAAATACAATTTTTTCCAGGCCAACTGAAGCGGGTAAAAGTGTTCCTAGGATCAATTACTAGGGTCACGACCTTGTATTATCTGATTTGTCGTAATGTCATGCGGTTTTATTGGATTATGACACACATTCGGAAAACATTTTCGGTATTTGGCACCAGAAAATTCAGGTGCTTTTTTTTTAATATATTTCTGCTGTCAAAGCACTTTTAAAGTCAATCTATTATTAGAAAAATTCCAACAGTTATATTTTCACCATTTTAATAACCTGTATAAATAAAGGAAGACCACCTACCTTTTAAGCTCTCTGTGGCAGTCACACTAAAGTAAAGACTTGCTTGTGCTGGAAGAAAAATAACCAAAATGCAATAAGACTTACCTACTGTGTACTTCTTCATTTAAATTTTTCATCCAAGTAGGGTGCTTCATGTTTTAGAAAGACAAGAGGCAATTTACAGTAAAGCTAAATAATGTTTAATGTTAACAATGTTAGGAAAGTGATATGCAAAGGCTACTGTCACCCCTTTCAGTGTTTTCAGCACAGACTCTGACCTCTGAGGCTCTGAAACAGGGATGATAAAGGAAAACAAGTGTTATATTTACAAAGAAGAGTACCAGGTGAGCACTAGAGAGAATATTTAATCATATTCTTATGAGGAAGTGAAAAGAAAACCAACATGCTTATGACTTAGCAAGGCCAGGGTGGCACTCTGGCTGTTCAGACAGGCCAGCACTGCAAAAGAAGCAGGAAACCAAGTTTCATCTCCAGGAATCTGGGCAAAAAAATAGCCTTGTTGAATGAATCTGTTTATTTGTATGAGGTGTTACAGTAGATAAAACCTTACAAATCTTAGCTCATTCACACAGAGTGTGAAGTTTACTTGTCCGCCCCAATGTTTGCATGGGCTTTTCTCCGGGTTCTCTGATCTTTCATCCACAGCCCAAAGACATGCATGTTAGTTTACATGGTGACGCTAGAAGGGTCCTTCATGACTGTTCCTTTATGAGTGACCTGCCACTCAATGCCACTCCATCCAGTGTTGATTCTTATTTTTAGCCCAAAGATGCTAAGATATTCTTTGGCCCCTATTGCCCTTGACTTGGGCAGAGTGTTTTTTTTTTCTTCAGGTTATCCAGATTTCAGTTTACCTGTCAAACTGGTTCAAGATAACTGAGTGGGAGTGTGCATGGCAATAAACTGGTTCCCCATTCAATATTGATTACTGCCTTTTGTTCAGTGCTGCTTGAAGAGTCTCCAGCTGCTTATGACCACTACTAAAATATCAATTGGTTTCAGGAAATGAATGTTTAATATTTGAAAGAACAAATATATCCAGGATCCTCTCAGAAATGAGTTGTGGACATTTGTTTTTCAATTTCCCCTGCCTGTAATGATGTTCCTGTCTAATTACAAAGTATATATGTATGTGACCAAAAACGTAGTTTTCATAGTTTTTTTTAATAAATTTAAAAAGAAATATAGACCTGTGCAAAGGTCATGATGTGCCTTGTATGTGTTTTCTATCTATTTTAATGACTCTAAAAAAGATAGACAAATAGACAAAAAGTGATGCATCCTGTAGAGGAGCAGGCAACATCCTTCATTAACATGTACAGTATATATGTAATTTAGTCATTCAGATGCTCTGCAACATGTCTTTGATGAATTTAATCATTATTTAAGAGTCTAGATTATTCTACACTTGTTTCAGTGCTGTTCCTTCAAGTGTTTTGTGCAATACGTGTTACCTCCATGTTTGTGTCTTATCAATGTGATTTAAGTATATACAGTACACTAAAACAACTGACAGGTAGATAATGAATCAAATTATATACAGCAGTGAACAAAGTAAAAAGTAATTTGTGTAGTTGTACATCCTGAATGGAAATTTGTCATAGTACACTGATAAAGTACAATATTTAAAAGGATAAAATCCAAGCAAATTATTGCATTGGCCTCAGATGCTTAGTAGAGCAAAACAAGAAAATGGTTTAAGCCTTTTCAAAGGTGTGTGTGATATGATTGTCAAAGTCTATACTTAATAGTCTGCTGTTACAAACTGCCATAGCTACAAGCATTTATTCAGCAATTACTTTATCAGACAATTCTTATGAGATTGTGAACAGTGGATTACTCCATGACCCACCCCGGGCACACCTTCTCAGATCACATCTATGCAGCAGAATAAATGTGAATTTAGTTTATTCTTGCAAGTGTGGTATACAGGGAATGTAATTAAACACAATGAATATTTTTGTACATACATTAATGAATAAAGATAAATAAATGTTGACTTGCCTACTGAGGCTTACTCATCTGTTGGTTGATCAGCCAACTCTTCACCTACTTGAACACCGCCATCCCCATCTGATCAGTCTCTTCATATTTTTGCACTGGGGACCATCATGTTTCCATGTGTACGGGTAACCATTTTTGACCTTCTTATATTCTGCCTTTTTTGATTGTTTGCCTGGAATCACACAATTAGTTTTGTAAAGCCCGTGTGACTAGATCAGACTAAAAGAGTTTATTAAACAAGACAGATGTAATGCATAGTTTAAACAAATTATCTCCGCTACATACTGTATACAGTAAAAGTGCTTTTCTGTACGGAACTTCATTTGATGGCACTCCAGAAATATAGTATTCTAGTACAGTTATTTACATACGTGTTTACCATTGGAGATGAGGTTGGTTGAGGTACTTGCTTGGGGTCACTTTGATTCAGTCGTGAGGATGGGACCAGCAGCCTCAAGAGTCTCAGACCATCTCACTAATTGGGCCAAACTGGATTTAGTGGGTTTGAACTGGGCAATGTCTTGACTTGCATCTCTCAGTTGTATAACTTATTGCACTACTGTAATTAACTGTTGATTCTGGAATTTCTGAGCTGCAGCACCATTTGTATTTAAAATGGGTCAATGTGTAATTGAATTTTTAGTTGAATTATTATGTGCTTGGCACATATTGAACTAGAATCTATTCTATGAAGGGATGAATTCCATTCCTTTTCTGGGAGTTTAATTGAAAGATTAACTTACCATTGTTCCCCAAGAACAGTAAAGGGTAAATTAATTTTAAATTGTTTCACATGCTCTGCAGATTCTGTCTGAATCTTCATCCACATTAGCCAGTATCTTCTAAGGGATAAATATAGGAGAAAGGTGTAGAAGCTGGTTAGACTGTTTTTAACAAAGTTACTAATTTGTATACGGAAGAAAAATTATGTAGCTCAAAGATTTGATTTGGAGATTAAACTCAGCATAAGCAATTGCATTATTAATACAATGATCTCTGAGTGCCACAATCTTGAGCATCTTTCATAGATTTTATACAGCGTAGGTCAGAGAAGACTGAAATAGATGATTATCGTCTATAGGGGCAACAGGTAGAAGCTTCTCTGCCTTAAATTGTGTCCTACATTGGTTCCCTATCTTTACCAAATTTTTAAAATAATTTTCCGAAAGTGTGAAAACTTTATATAAAATTGAAATAACCCTCAAACAATAATGTAAGCCAATATAAAAATAAAAATAACAAATGACAAATTGTAAAAGAGTTTTTATATATATATATATATATATATATATATATATATATATATATATATATATATATATATATATATATATATATATACACTGTACACACAACAATAACACTTCCAAAATGTGTATTAATGTAACCTAAATGGCCTTTGAGGTTCATTCAGTGACCAATTATTTAATTACCATAATTTGTATTTTAGTATTATTTGTCATCATAAATTATTCAATTATTGAGCTACCAGATGGATATGTCAGCTTGGATCAAATTAGTTTCTAATGGGACTCGCTGTTCATTACTAGACCTCTGTAATCCCCAGTGACAGTGTTCAGCTGAATCCAGGGGGTGGCAGCTAAAGGACCCTGAAGTAGCCTTAGTCACAACTACGCCATTGTAATAACTTTGTATACTGAGATTGTTGTTTAGCCAGCATATATTGCTTTAGTAGCATTATTTACTCTTTAAGCAGCCTTGCTTTTGGATCTTTCTTTTGTTGTAATTACACCAACTATGCTGATAATTTGCTCAAATGGTTGTATTTAATAAGTGATGGAAAAAGTGATACAGTGCTGGCAAATCGTACATACTTACAGATTGGTTGACTGTATCCATCTCAGGTGACAGCCACCAAGAAATGGCCAAAAAGAAGCTTCCCTTAGTCCAGGCCTTGAAAAATATTTGTATGGTTTGCCAAGCACCACTTAGGAGGCCTCTGGCAATTTAGGGTAAAATGATATTTAATATAAGGAATAATCCAAGGAATTGTGTGTATGAAACTCTCTGGGTCAATCAGAAAGGAGAGACAGTTATTTGATTTTAAGAATTTCAACCCATCTGCTGCTATAGATAGTTGTGCTCACTATAGGGGGGCTAAGCTGTTTTTGGACTGAGCTGCTAGGAAATCTCCTTGCCTTTTCTATTAAAGACAGATGTGATTGTGATGAGCACATTTTTTCATGTAAATCAAATACACTTTACCAATATAGTTTGCAGGCTGCAGCCTAAGGTTATGATTCATTAGTAAAAGATGTAGAACTGGGTAGAAAGTAACTTGAACTTGGTTGAAATATTCATTTTTAATTATTATTTTTAAAAGAAGACTACTTTTGCAGTCTGATGGACAATGAGAACTTTATCATTTTTCAGTTGAAAATGTCAGAATAGGTTTTCTTTTGCGTTTCCATAAAATACATGACAGAAGTGTCAATATCCCACACTTAATATATGGCAGATCATTGTTTGAAAACACATCTTAATCTACAGGCTTCATTCCCACCATGATCCAGGATTGGATTAAGCAGGTTCAGGATATAAGTGGATGGACAGATATTTTGATCTTCAGTAAAGTGCAATCATATAGAACTAAAAATGGATCTGCTATACTTAAGACAAACTACAGCTGTGAACGAGCGCTTCCTTATGATAGCAATTTCATTGCAGTTATCCAGGTGCAATTGGGGATCTGGCTGTGCTAATCCTCTTATTTCTAATCAATCAGATAACCAAGTTGGAGAAATCTTTGAGCAAGTGATGTCTGTCATATTAAATCATATGGCTGGAGCTTCACTCCTAATGCATAGCCCTGGTATATACAGTTATAGACTTTCAACATATTTGCACCCTTAATTTCTTTATATATGCAAAAATGTGCCTTCTGAATATGTGCTTCCATTTATTTCTTTTAATATCGTTACAAACTTATTGCCTCAGTGGACTAAAAATGTTCAAACACTGAGAAAAAGATGTGATATACGAGGGGGAGTCAAGCTGAAGTTAGAAAATGGGATTTATTAGAAAATGGAATGAACCTTAACAGAACTGATAATGTCATTTCTCAATGGAGTCTCCACCCTTCTCAATGGCTCTTGTGCCACCTGCCTGGAAGTGCCTGGATTCCAGCAGAATAAAAGGTTTTGTCTTGCATATATACAGGCAATGTTTCTGTTTTTTTATGTTACAATATTTTTTGTTATGATTGGATGCTCCATAACCTTAAGTAAATCTTGCAAGTTTCTTTGCTTCTATATTGTTTTCCTAATTGGAGAAATGAGAAAGGCAGCTGAGCAGGGTGGCAGAGGTCTTTAGTAATCCTTTTTGCCTTTCTAAGGCAGCATGTATGATACACATCCTGAACAGCAGGTAGCTGAATGCCAGTAATCTTCTGTGCCACCTTCACCACTCTCTGAAGGGCTTTACCATCTTCAGCCGATCAGGTACCATACCAGGATGTGATGCAGCCTGTGAGGATGAACTCCACTGTGCATCTGTAGAAGTTCACAAGAGCAGAGAAATGCAAGCCATCCTCAGACGCGTGAAGAAACAGAAGTGCTGATGAACTTTTTTGACGAGAGACGAAATCTGTTTTTCCCACTTCCCCCAATGGTGGTAGTCACGCCATGAAATTTAAAGCTGCTCACTCATTCAACAGCATCCATCTACATACAGATAAAAACAAGCTCTGATGAAATGCAGCAGCAAGATACAATGAATGAAAGAAATAAGGCAAACGTACTGTATAGCCAAGCAAAACTGTACAAGGTGCAGTGCTTACATTAGTGTCCCATTACCAACATCAAGAGATTCATTACTTCTTATTTTGTCTGTATGTGACAAAGCAATTGTGCTTTCTTTTTCTCTCTTTATCTCTCTCTCTTCTGGTTTAATGGAAATTTTACAGTTATATCCACTTTGGCTAGTCCCTCCGTCAAATTATGAGGGTATTGGAGCAGACATGCAGTATTTATGGACAGACAATGGTATTCTTCTGATATTAAGCTAGTTTAATCACCTTTTACCACACACAAATGGGGCAATGATCTTATACTTATCCCAGGTCACAGGGGTATAGGGCAACTACTGTGCAGCTTAGAATAATACCAGGAGCTAATCGGCAGCATCAGTTTCTTTATTATCAATGGAGATGGACAGTGTTTAAAGAAGAAAATAAATATTTATTAAAAGAGCAAAGCACCAAATCTGAGATTATTGCCTTGGTACAATGAAAGCAAATATTAAGTGTAGCACACAATCATAAAAGGTAAACAGTTACCAGTGCAGAAGTATAATTTTAATTTCATTTCAATTACATTTCGGGATAACCAAAAAAAGGAGTGTCTGACTACAAGTGTGGGCACCTACCTATTTAATTACCTTCTAAAAAGGAGTTAGAACTTCACTAAAATAAAGAATACTGTAAGTACCACATTGTAAAACCTGGTCAAAATATGTAGAAAAATTATGTAATGCTGGTGGAAAAGTGCTTATAAATTGTTTATAAATTTACTGTAAAATGGCAGAGTGGGGATTCTCCAGGAGAGAAGATCAGGAGAGCTGTCAATCTGACGGTACTTGCAGGTTGTTTTATATAGTGTCTCAAAAGGGCTGACAAGTCCATGTCACTGCTCCGCATGACAGCATGACATGCAGACCATCTTCGATCCCTGTAAACTACAGCTGAAAAAGAGGTGCTGCAAAGAACACAAGAGTCGCCAGGGTTCAAAGCAAGAGGAAAAGCAAAAGAAAGAGAGACAACAAGATAGAAACAGGGAAGTGACAGAAGAATTCTTGATTAGGATCTTATCCAGTAGACAGTCGGGACCACTGCCTGTATGAGAAGGCCTAGTTGGTCAACTCTGCTTTGTTTGTATCTGTTCCTTTAATAATTTGTATCCTTCATGTTTTATCCCTTTCTTAGGTGGTTTTATGATTTAAACAGCATAATATTAGTAACTTCTTTAGTCTTTTCAGCATTTGTCTCAGTTTAGAGAGACACTGAGTGGGTGCTCTCCTGTTACTCTGCTAATCTATGTATTGCTTTGAATTTGAATTGCTGCCCTTGGTGTTAGGAAAAATTATGCCAGTTTCTATTCATTTATGCATGCTTATTTCCTGCAGTTTCTTTGTCTGGGCTGTGCCCACTGCTTTAATGGAAACTTGCTCTTGTGGATTTTGCAGACCCATTTAGGAGAGAGAAATCTATTGGAGCTAAGAGGCACACGCCATCACAACTGTTATTTAAAATGACATTCCTTGATTGAAGCCTTTGGTGCGTCTGCATTTTGGATGTTCAGAATTAGGTTTCTGCTTGATTACACAGCGAGTAGTGAACTTAAACTCCCAAACAGGAAATACATTTAAAATCACAAGATATGACCAGAACTGTAAACACAGGGCCTTTCAGATCATTAGTGTGGTACCTGGAGCAGAGTGTTCTGTTGTTTTTCTTGATGTTTTATTTTATCCACTGTAAAGTTTAGGTTAACAGGTTTAGCTCTTTGTTTCTTCTATTACATTACCATTTAATGATATAGTCAGTCAGTCATTATCCAACCTGCTATATCCTAACACAGGGTCATGGGGGTCTGCTGGAGCCAATCCCACCCAACACAGGGTGCAAGGAAACAAACCCCAGGCAGGGCGCCAGCCCACCGCAGCATTTAATGATATATTGACAGTATAATTTAATATGGTATACTACTTGGGACTGTGGTGGGCTGGCGCCATGCCCGGGGTTTGTTTCCTGCCTTGCACCCTGTGTTGGCTGGGATTGGCTCCAGCAGACCCCTGTGATCCTGTAGTTAGGATATAGTGGGTTGGATAATGTGTGGATGGATACTACTTGGGGAAAATAATAAAACAAATACTGCACATGTTGATCCAGTTTTGAAAAGGAGAGCTAAAGTTGGATGCTGTTTTTTAAATGAACTATCCAATAAACAGTGAATTGTTTGAAAGGAAATTGAGTAGAATCCAGTGCCAATTCCAGCCTTTGCATCATCTGTCTTTAAAGTTAAATAAAATGTTGCAATAGATTAGAGAAGTCACAGTTTGTTTTCATGTCTACATTTCCAAAGAATTGCTTAGTAGTTTCATGAGTGTCTTAAAAATGAGGGGAGAAACTATCACTTAACATTAGAGACATCCATCATTTTCAGAGTCGGATTTCTACATTAAAGGATTGTAGACATTTAAATATAGTATAACTATAGGGTTTCACCTCCTGCTCGCTTCGCTCGCCAAATCCAGCCTATGCTATGTGCCAGCCACTTCACATCTCTGCTTATAGCGTTGTGAAGAGGTGGGCTGAACACACCCCAAGGAGTTGCGGTCACTCCCCCGAAACCCCCTCTTAAACGGTGATACAATGGGAAACAAATACAGTTTTTTTTACCTCCTCTTTGCTCGATCAGCTGCTGGATTGCTGCTGCTGCCGTGCTTCATGATCTGAATGTTGCATAACGCTTTGAACATTTAAAACCCCGTACAGCAGCTGTCCTTTTGTCTCACTGCCTTGTCTCTCTTCTCTCCCAGACATGCTCTTCTCCTGTTGGGGGTCTCGCTCCTTAGGCGCACCCCTATGAAGAGGAAGATTTTCTATTGTTTTCATTGAGAGACTGAACTGTCCCCTACACACAGAGCTCGATTCACTCCTGAAAGAGACTTGCGTTTGTTTGAAGTGTCTGAATAACGTTTCTGTCTCTAAAATCTCCTGTGTATCTGTGCAACTCTATGACCCAATCATGACAGCGTATGTAGATTTCACGTCCACCAAACAACAAATCTTTTAATTCTCATGGTTAGGCCTCTTCATTGGTGTCTCCAGGACCCAAAGTGTGACATGGTAGCCTTGGTCAGGAACCAACTGAAACAGGGTGGCAGTCCTTCCTTCATGGTGCACATTCATACGCTTAACCACACTTATTCATGCAAAGCCCTTATTAACCCAATCTTCATGTCTTTGTGTCATGAGTTGACTAGAGCTGGTCCCTGTTTTGCTCTGATGGGCTCTGACCCTCATGACCCTGACCTGGAAAAGTGGCTTAGTAAGTTGATGGTTGGATCGGACAAGAAGGCATTTTGGTATAGTGGCTACAGCTTTGGAATTTAAATTTCAAGACTGACAACCTCTTATTCATTGTGGCCATGAAAACAATATTCAACTTGCATCTGTTTAAGTCAATAAAATGTGTAAACAATTGTATTACCATCTCATTTAAAAACAAACAGTCACATTGCTTTCTAATTGGCCTTTACTTAAACAGAACAGGAAACACTCTCTTGCAAAAAGATTTTTTTAGAATTTCAGGCTCACAAATGAAGCTGTCACAATTATGCTTCGTGTTTTGTACCAAGTTTGCCCATTCAGTTTCTTCTTTTTTAACCCTAGATTTCAATTATCAGGTTCATAATCAGTTTCTGTTTTTTTTTTTTGCATGATTTTGTGTTTTTTTTGTTTCTTCTATTAACTCACTCACTCCCCAACTTTAGACTGAGAGAATTCTGGCCTTTAAACTCCATTACAAAGATTACAAAGTGACCAAGTCAAGGAGACACTTCCTAGGTCAGAAACCACCTTTGAAATTTCAACTTATCTGTGGATGTTACCAGAAATTAGGTTACGGTACTGGAGATTAACCCCAAAGCTCAGTGGACTTGAATATGGCCAGAGATGAATGGAAGTTTTCCAGCACACTTTTTACTGGATTGGACCGCAAGCTATTTATTTATTCCTCAAAGAATAGTTAACTGTTATCATCTTGGTGGTATGGACTTCTAATACTTATTACTTTTATTGGTATCTTCTGTATACTTGTTTTCAGAGTAAGTGAAGGACACAGCTGAAACCCAGCAGTGGAATAAACTATAATCTTAGTCGTGCACAGTGAAGTGTAGTGGCTGACACTGGACCTTCAACCACAAAGTTGATGCTTCTGTTCCATATCTGAATCACATTGTGACCTTGAGCAAGTCATTTCCACTTCTCTGTGCTCAATTTGTAACACATTTATGGAAATAATCGGACTGTATCATGTTCTTGGAGTGCTGCATTTAAACCTGCCCAAGTCTACTAGCTGTCTTTTTTAAGTCATGGAACGTATGTGCTGATAACATGAACAGTACAGACAATCATTTGCCTCCATGGTGCTGGTTATGGCTTAGAAAAAGGAAAGTGACATGAATAGCAGACATGTAAAAGTTCAAACATTTGCAGGGAAATCTACCTTAAACCCAGACTATTGCTGTATAGAAAGAGTTTAATTATGCAAGAAATTCACATCTGATTGACACTTTGGTTAGGGTAAAAACTAGGCATTACCATATTCCCAGTAAGCAGAACTGTAATTTCTAATCCTACAACATTTTCAAACCTCATTTTATATAGTAAGGGAATCAAGGTACCAAATTCTGTCCAACAATGAATTGAGTAACTTGGATGGACAGATGGATGGAAATCCTAATGCTCCTATTAATTAATTATTTTTGTAGATGGTTTACCATCTTCTGTTAGAATCATAGCACACTGAATGACTGTCTAATGATTTAGGGGCTGTCTTATAAACCGGGAGGGTGCTGCTTTAATCCCTACCACTGACTCACCCTCAGACAAGCCGCTTAACCTACAGTGTCTGTGCTCCCATTGTACTGGTAAACTGCCTTGGGATAATGTTCACTATGAAATAGTGTTATATAAAATAATGTGTTCTATCCTACAGGTTTGGAATTGCTTTGTATGTTGATACATTATTATTTTGATATTTGTTGTTGCTGTTTTTTTATTTGGCAGACACCATTCCCCAAGGTGGCTTACAACCTGGGGATAGATTATAGTTGACTGATTTTATTGAGTAGAAGAACTGACAAACCTTTTCCTTTCCTCTTTAGGAGAGCCTGCAATCACAAGGGAAAACACCTGCCTGAACGCCGCCAAAGCCTGCAACCTGAATGACACATGCAAAAAGTACAGATCGGCCTATGTTACCCCCTGTACCACACGTGTCTCCAATGCCAATCTCTGCAACAAGCGCAAGTGCCACAAGGCTCTCCGGCAGTTTTTCGACAAAGTGCCTCCCAAACACAGCTATGGGTTGCTTTTCTGCTCCTGCCCTCCAGGCGATCAGGCTGGCTGCATGGAGAGGCGGCGGCAAACCATTGTTCCCATATGCTCCTACGACGACAAGGAAAAACCAAATTGCTTGTCTTTGCAAGTGTCGTGCAAGACGAATTACATGTGCAAGTAAGATAGCAGCTGGCAGCGGGGTGATTAATGAGCAAGTAGTGAAAACCTTTTTGAGCCGCTGAAAATTACCAAGATTTGGTTTTAGAATTTCCACCAGGGTATTGGGTAGCTGGGAAGAAACTTGACAGCCAAGTTGCATAATATAAAAATCCAGCCGTGTACTAGCTGTTGTGCAGGCCTGAATCTTCAATGTAGTGATTCTGTGCCTTCAGAGCAGGTGCACTCAACCAAAGCAGAACATAAAGACTTAACTAGCAGGTTTGAGACTTGAACTACAGTAGAAGACAGACGGTTTAATGATGACACACAAGCATCACTGATTTCTGTTTTCAGTGTCTGGTTAAGGGGATGGCTGCAATGTCACAGGGAAAAGCAGTAGCTGACTGCACTCTGTGACAGTTCATTAAATAAAGGCTATGTTTCCATCCGAAAAAGCTGACAGGATTTTGATTCAATGCTACAAACTGTACAGATTCAGTTCTTCAATTTACAATAACAGACCACAACTAAAACACAAATTAGGTCCTTACTCAGGTTCACTAAATTCTAAAAATGGAATCTTTTACTGGTTTCTGTAATAATATACAATCCATAAATTAAAATTAAATTCATTTTTATATTAGACTAGATGCAAAGTAAACAAATAATTATCTTGTATTTACACTAAAATGTTCACAGCTAGATTTTTTTCATCAGGGATAAGTAAATTGCCAGGAATTTAGTTTCACCAGCTTTTACCCTTTTTATTAAGTGACAATAGAGATGGCACAGGGTGGCGCAGAAGTAAGACAGAAATCTGAAAACTGTTTCATACTGTTCCATTCAGTTAAATAATCAATCCAACTATTTTTTGAGGTGACTGGTCTAACATTGAATTAGGACAAATCATATCCTATTTTAACAGTGTAAAATCCCAATCTGTATCAGAACACACTCACTAACATACCCACAGTGGTATACAGATTGTAGTGGTAATTCAAAGATGTCAGTTAAACTCACATATACGAACAACAGAAAATCTGAGCAGATAACAGTATTTAATTACCCTCCACAGAGATGGTGAACAAACCTGGATTAGACCCAGCTGTCCATAGATGTGAGGAAGCAGCACTAGCTACCATTGTGTCTGCATTTAAATTTCATTATGCAAAAAAAATATATATTTTTTTGCAATAATGCTACAAATGATACGTGTGTATATACTCTATATAGTGTCATGCATGCATGTCTGAAGTTTGCCTCCCAGGATCATCAGAGGTAAGCATTACCACTCCGTAGCTCTGAGAGGAAGCTGTCCCACAGTCCTGAGAATATATATTGTGGCCACAAGGAGAAGCACCAGTTCCCTAGCCTGGCAGTGACAGATATAGACAAAAGAACTCTGTGTCTTCCTATCTGCGGCTTTGCCCTGTGGAAATATAAGTGACAGGTCTGGGGGTGTTGCCCCGATGCCCACGCCAATTGGACATCCTCTCCAGACAACACCATCAGACATGGCCACAGCGGCCACAGTTATAACAACACCGCCACCCTCCAAATCGACTCCTGCAGGATCAGAAGCAGGACGGGAAGCACTGCTCCCTCGTCCGCTCCCCTGAGGGCACCTGACGTTTCCGCCCCTTCGCAGCGCAGCCCGCCACTGCCTTTGAGCAGACGGACTCACGCTGCGTACTGTCAGGAGGATCCAGTTTCTTTCTCCGGGATCTCCTCTTCCTTTGGGGTGCACTGACAGTCTGGGTCCCCTTATGAGAAGAAAGGAGACCCTGTGCCATCTGCACCCCTTTAGACCTCTGCGAAACTGCCGCCGGCAGCCAGGGTGAGATTGTTTGGCAGCCGACATCCACCAGCTGCCACCCTGCACGCTCCCCTGCCACGCTGTCGGTCATTGCAGCAGCGTCTCGTGTAGTGTGCAGAGCGGCCTGGCAAGCAGTACTAATCATCACTGCAGCCACTGCGCTGTGCCCCCCTCGCTCCTCTATGGAACAGGTCTCACTTACCTGTACCACTGTGTCCTGCAGGCTGGAGGATGATGCACCACGTGTGCAAAGGCACTTGGTAATGGCTCCTAACGGGGCACGAGCTTCTTGTCCAATTCCTCCTTCGCCTCCTGCAGGACCTGAAAAACCTTAACCAAGGACTGCAGGGGCAGGAGGACAACTTCCCCCTCCTGTGCAGCCCAAGAAAAGTTAATACTTTCTGTCGGTGGTGGACTCGGGCTCCCTTCGTCCCCTCCCGCCAACCGCGAGCCATCAAGGCCCTGTGGGATCTCCACAGGCCCCTTCTGGTGTTCCTCAAGTTCAGGGTGAAGGTTCGTTGTCTCCGCCTCTGCTCGTTTATCAGCAGGGAATCAACACACCCGTACCTGCTCCCAGGAGGTTTCCTTGCTCCTCCGCAAGGATCACTGTGCTGGGGAGCTCGTCCGGGCTCTCGTCCTCCGACCATTGGGAACTGGGTATCCCGCCCCGCGGTGTCTGGGAGGCAGATGGACAATAAAACAGAGTAACATTCTCTGGACCCCTCACCCAAAGTCCTGTCACGTACCTCCCGTTGTATCCCGTGGTGTAGGCCGTTGTGGTGGAGTCTAGCGACTGGCCTCTGAGTCCACCCAGACCGTCTCTTCCCCATCAGCGCAGCGTCCTTTGGGGTCTCTCGGTGCTCCTCCTGCAGCTCGTGCAGGCGCATATCTCGCACTGCGACCTTGGGTGCGCGCTTTCTTCATGCTGCGGCCTTGGGTGTACGCTCTCCTCACGCTGTAGTGTCAGGCACGTGCCTCGCGCTGCTAAGCGCTGCTGTGCCGGGTCACCACACAAATTTTTTATGCAGGTCCCGGTCCAAATGGACAGACCGGACTCCTGCTGACTACACCAGTGTGATATGGACGCTGTATAGTGCCTGACCCGATACAGACTGACACCAGAAGCACGTATAAAAATTTTTATTATTTTTATTCAGCTGGAGGGCACGTCTTCCCTGTGAACCCCCCAGCCACAACACAGTCTCAAACCACAGTACAGTCACCAAGCACCTTCTTCTCTCACCACCACTCCTCCTCAGCCAGCTTCGTCCTCCACCTCCCGACTCTGGCCACTGAGTGGTGGTTGCTGGCTCCCTTGTATCAGGCACCTGGAAGTGCTCCAGGTGGTTGATTGCTGACATCCGGCTGCACTTCCGGGTAAGGCAGAATCAGTGCCCAAAAGGGGCCAGCCGCTCCTATTGCAGCACCCCCTGGCAGCGCCTGTGGAAGCCCACAGAGCTGTACAGAACTGCAACCCCCATGAAGCCCTGGGGGAGTCCAAGGCACTGCTGCAACCCAGGGGTGCTGCCTTCTAGTGTCCAGGGGAAGATGCTGGGCTTTCCACCCTTGTCCCCCTGGCAGATGTGGTGAAGGGGCGTCCCGGCCAGGCATGGGCCCAGGCCATCTGTCACAATATAAATATACAGACCCATATTGTTTTGAAAAACTCATCACAAACTTTAAAGGACTTTGTTGGACAGTTATCTTATCCAAAGATCTTGACCATACATTGTTCTTCTCTCTCTTGTTAAATTATTCTTAGCCTGAATCTATTAATTTTTTACATTTAAGATTTTTCATTTAAAGATTTACCAACTTGTCCTAGTGTGTGTATAAACACAGGGAACTCCAGTTTCTGTATTACATCTTGTCTGAAGAAGGGGCCTGAGTTGCTTCGAAAGCTTGCATATTGTAATCTTTTTAATTAGCCAGTAAAAGGTGTCATTTTGCTTGGCTTTTCTCTATAAAGCTATCTCTAATCATAGATAAAGCTGCCCACCATTTTTATAATGAAAAATATTAGCACCATTCAGTCTTTACTTCCACCAGTTTCTTATGCATTAAGAAGTGTATTTATTTATATGATTTTAGTGTCTGGAAGCATAATAACTTCTTTTGATTTCCTTTGAATGTTCATTTGCCGTCTTCTGTGTACTGTAATTTAAACTTAATAAGAGTATCTATCTTGTATTCTTCTTTATTAGTTCACAGGCTTGACCTCCTTCTGCCCATTTATTTAACTGGTAGTTTAAAATGATAATTTCAGTTCATACATTCAGTTTTCCTGCTCTTAAATGTACTATCATGATAAATGTTATTCACTTTATGCGAAAAGTAAAATATACAGTATGTGGTGTGTGTGTATTTTTAGGTATATATTGTCGCTTGCAGGGAGCACACTAGCCACCCAAACCCGACACAAACAAACAGCACAAAGAAAATTCATCCTTTGGATGCTGTAAGCAGCATGTAATACAAGTGGTTAAATGTGGTGTAAGCAACAGTGGCTGTTTCAGTATGCATCCATGTGTCACTCACAGTTTATGAGACCTTCACTTCCAGTCTAGCTACATTATTTACAGGAGGTGCAAAGGATTTTGAGTGGATGACTTTTTTTTGTTTATTGTGACAGCTGAACAACTAATTCATCCTGGCAATGTGCAGGGTGAAGTTTGTAAGCTGGAGTGACATCAGGTTGAACATATTGTCAGTTTATTGCCTTTCATGTTTGTAGATTTCTCTCTATGTTTATCATAAAAAATGTCAATGACTGATTAATCTTTCATTAACTCATCATTTCAGTAGTTCTTAATAATGGTGATTCTTATGTAACAAGCAAGGTAGCAGAGAGAGAACCTCAGTGCAAATTAAATAGTTATTTTTAAACAATTTAAGTCACACATCCATGGTCATGGATTTGGTTGCTATATTTCAGTTCACCTGTGTTTTCTCATTTACCATGTTATACATGGACATCCCAGCAAAGTTCACAATATTTTAACTGGTGGCCCTAAATTTGCTCAGTTGAAGTTTGTGCATGATATACCTACATAGTAGCTCACAGAAATTGTGTTTGTTCACGATTTCATTTTAGCAATTTGTGTTTTTGTATTCTTGCTTATTTTTTCTTTTTCTAATTCCAAACTTTGTGATTTATGTATTAATCTATAATTTGATGTTTAATGTTTGATATGAGTGTAAATCAATTGTTATTTACTTGATCTACTTTTCCTGTTTTATTTTTATTTTTGTACTCTTCTGAATATTTGTGAAAGGCTTTCAGCATGGGAAAGACACTATATAACTAAAATGCATTCATTATTATTATTATTATTATTATTATTATTATTATTATTATTATTATTATTATTATTATTATTATATTTGCCCTGCTATGGATTAATTTCCAGCGCATACCTCATTCCTGAACACAGGGCTGCCAGGATAAGGTCACACATTCTATGTAGATTGGAAGATTGAGGTTTATATTTCAAGGAAACAGTCTTCCTGGAATGTGTTTTTGCATAGAAAATATATATGAAAATGGACTGCTTCATCTAGGCAAAAAAAAAAGATCAAAATTAAAACAGATAAGAGAGGGTTGAGATTTTTTTTCTTCTCTTTTATGTACTGGTACAATTTAATAGCCTATTACAGTGCAGTTCACCTGTGATTAGTTAATAATATTCTTGAAGATTTGAGGCCTGCTGCATTGATACTAAGCCTTTTATTATAACATTTCAGGACTGATGTACAAGAAGAATAAACCCACACTGAAATATTCTAATAGCAGGTGTTGAAATTAAATTGGCTCTGACTGACACTTTTCTTCATTTCAGTGCAGTTGGTCCACACTCAGGAAACCAACTTCAGAAAAACTTGTTATTTTCAACTACCTTCATTTTCTGTTCCAGAAGAAGCAAAGTGGCACTACTTGGCCTAAAGAGCTACATTCTTTCAATAACAATGTTTTCAAAAAGAAAAAAGTTTCATTTGTAATTGTGTCCACTTATGTATACTTTATGATAACTGTTCCATCTTTATTTGTGTGCTTATCCTTGTTGATGGCTAAATAGAGCCTGAATCTATCCTGGCAACAGGCTACATCTGCCCTGAATGTGGTCCCAGTCCATTGCACTCTCCTACCAGGTCACTGGAGCTGCTGACTCTTGAACATACTATACTGTATATGATTGTCCAGGAGGAAAACATTCCTGTGTTAGATCAGTTTCTGCATTCTCTAGTGACTTGGCTTTTGTTGATGGTCATTGCAAAACACTGTTTTACAGGAAAGTGTACTCTTTTAAATTTTAGTGTATGATGAGTAGGAATAATGTAACATTTATGTTTATATTATTCTCATTATTAGATGTTTTAAGATTTTCACTTGTTTATGCCATTCACTCAAGTGCAGTATTTCTTGTTGTGTTTTTTTCAGCAGTATGTAGTCTCCCTTTATAGTCTGCAGATGTGAATTTCTATGCAAAGCAGTGCTAGAAGTGCATATACAGTACATAAGTGCCAGCTCCTGTGGTATTATCATAAAGAGCGAGGAGCATGGCGCATTAGCTTAGTCCATCACAACACAATTTCTGTGGCTTCCTGATTAGAAATTTAAGTGATATTCCCTAAGACCGATGTTTCTTTCTCAGAGTTTGCAGCACCATGTACGAAGACCACCCTGGGGGGCGTGGTGTGGAGGGACATTGCCTTAATGTTTTAAATGGTGCAATTAAAGAGCAGGACTGAGAAAGGGGACAGTTTTCAGCACCACATCCTGTGGTTGGATGTCGATAGAGCATAAGATGAAAGCCGTTACGCATCATTGAGTGCCAGTAGTAAACAGCAAAAAGCAGTGCTTGTTAACCACTGAGCCTTGCATCTAACTTGTGCCTCCCCAAATTTTCTCTTTCCATTTTGCAATGTGATTATGTCTCTTTTCTCCTGTTCAGGACACCACCCTGTCTTCTGTCATCTGTCCGCCTTGTTGGTTATTGGTGATATTCACATGGCCCGTTACTCACTTCTGCTGCGTCCTTCATTTGCACAAAGCACACTGTCAGTGCAGCAAAAAAGCATGTAAATTGGCATATTTTTTAATAATTATCAACAAATAAAACATTTTGGACAAATACAAAATCAGATCTCTCAAAGCATTGTTAAGGTTTTGGGGTGTTTATTTTTTCCATTGGGTCGTTTTACCCCTAAATATTGATATACCAAATTGGCCTTTCTTAGCTAATACTTATTGTCGTAGATGTGCTCTCCTGCCAAATTTCAAATTTTTAACTAAACAGGAAATTATGTTGACATGAGTGTGAGTGAGTGAATCAGCCAACTTTGCATTAGATATATATATAGAGATATATAAAGAAACCATATAAAGACTTTTGACTTGGTGATTAAAACTGTCTCTGAGTCTTGAGGTTTGTGGGCTAATAGTCCTGAATGATGGAGGCAGAAAAGTACAGGATGGCCAACATCTTTAATAATTGTGTTTGATTCACTGAAACAGCTTGTGTTATATGTCACTAATATTCTGAACTGTTGTGAGGACTGACACCAATATACATACTGTATGTAGAATATGGTAACATAAAAGGATATATTCATAATTTTCCTCAGATCTCTTAAGGAAGTAAAGATGCTTTTGAATCTTTGTCATGATAGCCGGAATATATTGTGTTCACTTCAGGTCGCTAGTGATAATAACTCTAGGACACTTAGAGGGACTGACTCTTGCCACAGAATCCCCACCAATGCAAGTGTGAGTGTGGAGTGTTTCATGCTTTCTAAAGTCTGGTCTTTGTTTTTGCTGCTGATATTAAGGGAGCGATTATTCTTCTGGCACCATTGAGCATGGAGCTCAGCATGCAGGGCTGTTTGAAGCCGTTTGACGCATGTGTTCAGGGTCATTGTGGAGGAAGTAATGTGTTTGTCAGAAACTTTTGCGTTCTCATTTTCATTCTTTTACTGCTCTGTAAATTATGATGTCAAGAGCTCACACAGACAGTTTTCATTATCAGTACACAGAGAGTCAACTTCAAAAATGAACATTAATAGTGGTATTAATGACCCATTACATACGCTATACTGTATAAGCCATAACCCTAGCATATATTGTGATCTTTCCTACAGTCAGCTGACTGCCTCCTGATATTTGTTGGGATAATGTACATTGCACATACAGAATGAATTTTAGTGTTTGGGAGCTGAGACTTAACTAAGGATAAACCCAGAAAATATGTCAAAGATAACATGGAAGTCATGGTAGTCTAAGACATAAATTTATGGGTAGCACCTACTCTTCAAATATATTCTGAAACTTGTCATCTGTTTAGAAGATTTGTTGTTGTGTCCAGGGTACTAGGATGATATCTAACAAAAAACAAACTTTTTCATTAATGACACCTAGTTGAGTTGACAGAGAAGAACATTTGGTCATTCTGACCTACCGTTGGCTGAGTCTGACTTTCAGGTCCTGATGCAGCCTCTTGGAAACTCTGCCATTTATTCTGATCTAAATGATGAAAATCAATTTGACACAAACATTTGAACCTCATTAATGGCAACTTGGAGAAGGTCACTTCTTCTCAGGTTTCTCAATGGAACAATATTACTCAGAATGATGTAATCACAAAATATATATATCTGCAGCTCTTATGGTTGATGCACCTTTGAAAGTAATACAGATGCCATGTCAAATAAATTAATCTTTTCTAACAAGACAAACAATTGAAAATAGGTTCAGTCTTTGCAAAGGACACTTTAGGAATGATTTCCAAACTTTTCAGTCCCGTCAAATTCTAATAAGTGAATTTGAAAAAACATTGCAATGGAATATTATGAAGTTACTCTATATAGGATTTTGACATATATACTGTAATTAAGAGATCATGCAGAGTAAGCTGAAAATGACCTTGGGGAGAAGTGGTATTGTGATTTTTGATTCACTCGTGTTTTATTTTTTAATTTAAATGTCAGTTCATTTTAATAACTGAATGCAAGTAAACAAATTACCTTTGTCACTACTATTTGTGGTGTTACCATACAACTCAGTAGAATTACTTATACTTTTGACCACTTGTCTCTGTTTCTGATCTCTTACGTTTTACTGACCCTAACCATTCCTTATTTAATATGCCATTGTGTCCATTTTGAAATTTCTGTTTTGTGCATCCCTCCATAGTTTTTGTTAATAAAGGGATCTTTTATTTACTTTTTACATATCTATATTGGTTGAATGGTGCCTTGATCTGGTGGTAGTATAAATCGTCACCACAGATGAACTGGAAAAAGACAACGGAGAAAAGTAGAGATTAGTAAAGACTGCAGATGTCTGAAGAATATGATGCCTCTATGTCCATATCGTCTATTGCTAATAGAAGTAAAATGTAGCTACGAGGGAGCCAAATTAAAATAATTGATTTTTAGCAATTTGTAAAACATTCAACAGTATTAGCCTGGTGAATTTCAGTTTGTAAAGTATTCCAGATTCCAGGTGCATAATGGCAAAAGGCTGCCTCACCACTTCTTTTAAGCTTGACTCTTGGAATTATAAGCAGACCACCATTAGTAGATCTAATGGTTATGACTTACAGGGTAGGGGGACAAACATTCCAAAATATAAGATGGAGCAAGATTATTTAAGTCTTTGTACACCATTAGTCGTATTTTAAATTCAACTCTAAATGCCACTGAATGTAACAATGCTAAAACTGGTGAGATGTGCTCAGATTTCCTTTTCTAGCTAAGCTAAGATTCTGGCTGCTGCATTCTGCACTAACCTCAACGAATTGATGTCTTTCTTAGGTAGTCTTGTTAGGAGTGCATTACAGTAATCTAATTGACTAAAAACAAAAATGTGCACTAATTTTTCAGTATCTTGTAAATTTATAAGAGGTCTAACTTTTGCTATATTCCTTAATTGAAAAAAATGCAGGCCTAGTAATCTGGTTAATATGCGATTTAAACTATAGGTCAGTGTCAAAGATTTCCTCTATATTCTTTACCTCCACCTTGACTTTTAAACTTAAAGGATTAAGTTTATTTCTAATTCCCTCACTATTTCCTTATTTACCAGTCACTAAGACTTCTGTTTTTTACTTATTTAGTTTGAGAAAGTTTCTACTCATCCAATTGGAAATATTGCTAAAACATTGGACCAGAGAGCCAGGAGCATCAGGGTCATCAGGTGCTATTGATAAATAAAGCTGCGTGTCATTTGCTTAGCTGAGGTAACTTGCCTTATACTTTGAGATAATCTGATATAATGGAAAAATGTGGATTGAAAAAAGCAGCAGACCCAGAACAGATCCTTGTGGTGCACCATGTACAATATCATGGGTCTCTGAAGTACAATCACCACAAATAACAAAGAACTTTCTACCTATTGAGTAAAACTGAAACCAATTTAAGACGCTGCTGGAGAAGCCCACCCATTGTCTAAAGTGATTTATAAGAATACTATGGTCTATAGCGTCAAATGCTACACTCAAGTCTAAAAGAACACGAATAGATATACAGCCTTTCTCCATATTTAACTTGAAAATCATTTACTTCTTTAAGCATTGCAGTTTCTGTACTATGATTTGTTCTAAAACCTGGCTGAAACTTGTCAAGAATAAAATGTTTCATCAAATAATCATTTAGGTGCTGTAAAATTGCCTTTTCTAGATTTTTACTTAAGAAAAACTGATTAGAAATTGTCTAAAGTTGTCAAAGATTATTTTTCTTGAGCAGGGGTTTAACAACTGCAGTCTTTAGACAGTTAGGGAAGACCCCCATATCTAATGATGAGTTCACTATATCAAGTACAGTATTAATTAGAACATCAGAGACTGCTTTGAAAAAGCCTGTTGATACTGGATTAGGGCGTAGGAGGTTTTCAGTTTAGAAATTATTCTACATCGTTTGGTCAATAGCGAATGCCGTTTACATCCGTATATAGTATAATGGTCTCGATGACTGTTGGTGCTCTTTTTGTAATTTCTCATATTCATGCACTGGGAAAACAAGAAACAAAAGTTTTATGTTTAAGGCATGAAATACCGAGGTGGCACACAATTGAATCCCCAAGTATATCAACAAAATCTGTCTGCAAGGTGGAGGAGCAGAAAGGGTCGAAGCTATTGTGGATGGCAACATTTGCCTGAGACGATGGAGATGATCTACCCTTGAGCCCTTGCTTGCATTGCTGAAACAGCCAGATTCCATCGTTGTCATTGTGTCGAGCAGGAGGTATGGTAAAACTCACTTGCCCAGTGTGCAAGCAACGTGGCACGGGGCTGATGTTGGCAAGTTAACACATCTCAGATGCGGAGGAGGTTTCTTTTAGCAGGTGAGCTTTCTGTTCCCTGAGGTGTGTCTGTCTAGCAAGGAGTTGCTGAATCTAATGTTCAAAGGTGTGGAGTTCATTGACAATGATATGCAGCTCACAACTGACCATCTTCCACTTCCACATCACGTCTTGGGGAGAGAGAGAAAAGTTAGCACAGTAATAAAGACAGGAAGGCAGAAGGGAGAATATACCGTGTTATTATGGTGTGTTATGAAGCCTTATAATAGGTACTGCATCCAATAAAGGAGTCTTTTTATTTTGGAACTTGTATGTGAGACAGTTGTGTTCTGAATTTGGGATGTAGGGCACCTACTAAAGGTCACACTATTTTAAAACAAACAATATGATTGTATTCTTAAAAAGCATCTGCTATGTAATAAAATGCTAAGGCCTCTGTGTTTGTGTTGTGTCCTTCCAAGCAGTCTGATTGGTCAGTTTGACTTTGGTGTGATTGGTCAGTTTGGCTTTGGTGATGTGATGGAAAGAGGAAGTGTGAGTGTGAGACACACAAGGGCTGTTGTTCTCTTATACACAGTCTCTAGTGTCGCTATGTCTCTTTTTGAAATGCACACAGAAATTGAATTATACAGTCTGAGCATAACATCCCTTGATTTACACTTAACAGGTTTTAAAATGTAACCTAACATTTTATTTGACATTTTAATTGCTTCTTCACATTGACTAGACAATAAGAATGTTGTGTCAACTTAAACTCCTGAATCCTTTTCAGAGTTTGTATCCTGTAAAACTTGTGCCACTCAACAAATTGATGCAAGATGCCTTTTAATGGATATTTGATTATAACTCATGAAAAAAAAAAAAAAATGCATGAATCTATCAATCTGATATTACTGTAATGTATTTAATTTCTGTAGATATGCCTTGAATCTTTCTTTCAGTATGCCAATGTTAGCAATACCTACCGGTATGTTTTTAATTTGCTATATTATATTCTTAGATTTATGGATGAGTATGCCTGAATTAATTACCATTTCAAACCTGAAAACTAAAGAAAAACTTAACACAAAAGCACATTACATACACAGATTAGATACAGGGAAAGCTGGGTTGTGTGTTGGGTTTTTTCAAACTCAGTTTTATCTTATCAAACTATTCCTAGAAAATGTAGCAAACCATTTTACACTTTTATAGGAACTTAATGTTGCTTATTCAATTTAATGAAACTATCTTGTGGTACCTAAAAGATTTTACCGTAAATTTTGTGGTTATCTTTACTGTGCTGTGCTGCTTTGGCACAGTTGTGTACACATCACACATTTCACAAGATCAGTTACCTCTGTCCTGACAGTTTTCTGGTTTATTCCCGTGAATATTGTGTCAGACTGCCCCATCCAAAGTCTTAAGAAAAGCTTTTGAAATTTCTAATTAATAAGTAGGAATTAATAATGGAATAAACAGAAGATGTTAAAATAACCCAGTCATTTTTTCCAAAAATTCTTGGTATTTTGCACCCATCTAGTAATTCATTAGAAGTAACTTTATTCTCACCTCCCAACCTCTAGATTCTGTCCCTCATGAAGCTGCTGGATGCAGGTTTTATCTTAATATATCCTTCTAATCAAGATCTTCAGTTCATCAATTTCAAAGTATTTGTTATGTTTCTTCATTCTATCCTCATCTCAGTTTATTACACTTAATATGTTACTGTAATATTGTTTCATTTTGCATGGCTATTTTGATTTCACCCTTTTGTTAAGTGTGTGTCACAGTAGCCACATCTCAGCAGTCTTAGAACATACCTCTAGACTCCTAGGTTCAAATTCAGACCTGACCATCGTTGCTGTGGAATAGGCAAGTTCTCTGCATGGGTGTGGATGTGATTTGGGAAGAGTAAGCTCTGCCATGGACTGATGCCCCAATCCACTGGTAATTTCTGCCTGTTGCCATGTGCTGGCAGAATTGGCTAAAGCTATCAGAAACTATCTGAAAACATTCCGCAGTTCCTTACATGGTTGAATGATTCAAAAGAGACATCTCTACATTATTTTCACTTCTTCTTTTTTTGCAGCAGTCCCTGATGTCAAGCACCAACGTAAAAGTACTCTGAGAGACATACTGAAATTTTGATTCTGGATTTTTTTTCGTTTTAGGTCAAGACTTGCCGATTTCTTTGCCAACTGTCAGCCTGAGTCACGATCCATGAGTGGTTGCATAAAAGAGAACTACGCTGACTGCCTCCTTGCCTATTCAGGTCTGATAGGTGAGACATATTTTTGTGCTTTTTTAGAAAAGAAAGTTTATAGTTCTTAGAAATCCTCTGCATCATGGCACAGCAGTTTCAACTGGCAACTCACAGCCCTCAAGTCATTTTCAAACAAGAACAGTCATTGAAAGCAGGAAAGAAAGGGTGAATCAACAGCTAAACTTAAAATGACATTATTGATGGTGCCTCAAATGCCTTTAAGAATAAGTCAGTTTTTTTTTTGTAATTTTTATAATATGCTACATGTAGACATTGTATCTCTCTCTTTGTTAAGCATCTTAAATTGGCCTTTCAATATAGTAATGTACTGCACTTGAAAAAGTTTAGATGCAGAACAGTGCAGTGCATCGCAGTGGATTGGTGATGAGTCCTGCTGCCTACTTGGGTTCATTGTTGACCCTGTCACCGTTTATGAAAAGTACTGTATACACAATTTTTCCTGTTTTCTTTGGACAATTCAGCTTCCTTCCACTTGCTAAGAATAAGAACATAAAAATACTTTTGACAAGAACAGGCTATTCAGCCCAACAAAACTTTTCAATCCACCCTTCAGCAAACTTCTGTAAAATATCATCCAATCACTGCTTTAGAGGTCTACTATCCACCACACTACCTGGCAATTTATTAACCATTTTGATTTTTCTCCTGGCACAACTAAACCAGCAAAACTTTCCTGAAGAATTAATGTTAAAATAACAGCTAACATCAACTGTACTAATTTGTTTCCTCATTTTAAACAGTTCTCTCATATTTACCTTTAACCTTCATTTGCTTAAACTGAAAAGATTAAGTTCTTTCAGTCTCTCGTGATGAGTGACAGTGGGTATGTTCAATTCAGCAACTAGCACCTCTTTCAGAGACGGTTCCTGTTATAACGTCATTCATTTTCTGCTCCGCATGAGGCTTTAATGTAAGAAGCAGATTTAAAAAGTCTATGACTGTATAATTTTGAAAAAAATATATATAAATGTATAAGTTGTAATTGTTCGATAATTGGATTTTTGCATGTCCAATCTTTTCCAACAGGCACAGTGATGACACCAAACTACTTGAAATCAAGCAGCATCAGTGTTTCTCCATCCTGCGACTGCAGTGGCACTGGTAACAACAAAGAAGAGTGTGAAAAATTTTTGAACTTCTTCAGGGATAATGCTTGTCTTAGTAAGTATTGCATGGTGGGATTATTCTGAAGTTTTTTGCATAAGCTGTAGCTAGTAATGTTCTTTTGCAGATGTTAATTACCCAAGCTTCTTGAAGTTAATTAACAAAGTAGAATCATGTCAAAGGACAACAATATTGGTGCCCTTTAAAAATAAAAGAAACTGTAGATCCTAACACACACCTACAATTTACAGCTATGAATCATTTTATGGTAAAATTCTGCTTACAGGTATTGCTCCAGTGTGACTTCTTCATGTTGGTAGGGCTCAATTATGGTGGGGATAGCTCACAAAACTAATTTTCATTTTCTTTAGACCTTACATTGTTGTACTTGGTTCCAGGACAGCCGCAGGGGTAATAGGATATCAATGAAACCAGCCACTGAATTAAAACCTGCTTTGTGTGTGTGTGTGTGTTTTTTAATTCCAGGATTATTAACTTCTTCTTGACTCATAGGGATGTGGAGGGCCTTACTTATTCAGTTTGGC
This sequence comes from Polypterus senegalus, assembly GCF_016835505.1. Lineage (NCBI taxonomy): Eukaryota > Metazoa > Chordata > Cladistia > Polypteriformes > Polypteridae > Polypterus > Polypterus senegalus. The sequence continues at coordinate 281,430,064 of NC_053154.1, forward strand.
AATAATTATTAGGTTTCATGCTTAATAATAAATAAATAAATAATCTACTATTTAAGCAAATGGACAATAATTCTAAAGGTCTACAATTGACATCTGTGCATTTTATCATTAGTAACCTTGTAACCTCTTAAAGGCATGCTGGGTGTTGCAGCAAGTGAAACAAAATAAGAAGCAAAATGGACAGTTTACAAGTATCAAAGATGATGTAAAACAGCAGATAGTATGCCTAATGAAATGAGCAATCTCACCACTCAGGCATTAAGAAGAGCAGTCAGTACTGTAAAAATTAGATAAAGGCACTAGAAGAGAAGAACATTCAACATCTTATGAATTATTACATTTTTTTTCACTTAAAAATGCTGCACACTGAAGTTGTTAGATTAATTGGAACCTGTGTGACACCTATGAAGGTGTGAATTTTGTCAGTCATTTTAACAGCTAGGTAGCAGAGGTGTGCGTGTTGTTGCTTATATTCTTAAATGTGAGATTTGGCTCTCTTATACCTTACTGCTAGAAAATGGATTGCAGATCAAGGTAAAATAAATAATTAAAAAATATCCTCGTTCTGCATCTCCCTTTTAAATCTTAATTATTTGTCTTCTTGTCCATCATTGCAGAGCAAAGCCTACTGTTCAGTTCTTTTCTGCTATTTTTATTGTTATTACATTCTGCTAATTTTTGTTTTTTACAGTTTGTTCCTAATATCTCAATTAGACTTGCCTTGACAAAGACTAAATCTGACACACTTGCACAGATCTCTTTGAGATAAAAATCCTTCCTGACCATCATGGTCAGCTGGCTCATCCATACTCAAACATTGAAGCCTAGTTTATGCCAGTTTGTAAGTTTATTAAGTGTCCTGTGACTTCTGATGACTTCTGTTTGAACTATAAATCGCAATCATCTGATTCCTGGATGTATGTCATAAAGGGTAAGAAGCCAAAGACAAAATCTTAACTAAAGGTGATTTGGGTCAGTCTGTCTTGAGAAATTTAACAGATAATGTGCCATGTAAGTCGTATCAGTGTAATGGCATTTTGATTAAACTGCTTAAAATGATTTACCATTACGTGTATATCCACCATATTCCAAGTTTTCTTTAAATGTCCGAGTTTAAAGCTGCTTGACAAGAAATCAAAGTATAAACTCTGCTCCATGCTGTGATATTTAATATTGTTCTTCCATACTTTTTTAAAATTACACGAATCACACTGTTAAAGGCACTTAATATGAATTAATCCCTTTCATATTCTGACTGCAAAATTACCTTAATATGAACAATATGAGAACCCACGTCATTTTTGATTGATCATTACTTTCTATGTGCCAAGTACAGAAATGATTACAAAATTCAACCACTCTTTAGAAGGTCTTAAACGTTTCTTACACATTACACTATAAGTGGCTGCTTTACAATAGGCTTAACTTGAAATACATGGAGTGCTTAATTATAAGTTATCACTATAACATTTTCAAATGCAGAATTGCAAATCAATTATAAGGCACAACCTGTACCACTTACCACTTACCACTAAGCTACTTTCTAGGTTGAAGTGACCAAACAATAACCTAATGCCATTTGCAGGAACTTAAGAAATAATTATTTTAATGATGACATTTCAAGCTGTTTTATAATATTTGGAAGAAGAAAATGAATCTAGGGGAAAAACTTTCATCTACTTCCAGGTGAATTTTATAATAACGTATTGTGTGAGAGATAAGATAGTGGTCTTAAGGGAAAAAATAGTACTGCTTATATTCATCCATCCATTATCCATCTGATGTTTAATTTACATTTGTACAGACTACAGTATGGTCATTGAATAGTGTAGAACTCCTTAATAAGAAAAGCCGCATTCAACCCTGTGAGAATGAGCCAAAGCAAGCTTTGATGCCTTTTAGTTTTCTTAGATTACACATTTTTTTTGACCCTCACCTCATTTATGCAAAATAAGCAATAAATTCCCAATAAGCATGGGTCATAAACCACTCAAATTCTTTGGGTCCAGCACTCTGATGATCATATAGCTTGATTAAGTGGGTTTGAGGATGGATAAGTAAATAGCATTTAAGCTAAATACAGAGAGATGTATAAAAAAAACAAACAAAGATGCCACTCTTTCTGCCCCCATCAATTTAGTGTGCAGTTTTCCACCTTCTTTTTTCTCACTCGCACACTCACAGTCGAAATAGTCTAACAATTGCTTTAAAGTGAAGGTGGGCTTGTAAATAGTGTTGAAGTGATATATCTGTACGTTTAGAACATGACTGTCTCACGAGTCTCATTACTCATTGCCAGTTATTGAATTTTTAAAACATTAAACAACCAGTGGGTGTTTTTAATAATTTTGAGCTGTAGGCAATTAATTTATAAAATTCTTCATATTTCCAATAAGTTTATTAGGCTTGACATACTGTGCAATATTCTTAACTTGTCCTTGTAATTTATGGATACAGTTCACTTTGCTTTATTATCCTTTTATTTGTTTTTGCGTACTTGTGATTGTAAGTTGCTTTGGTTAGAATCTTTTACTAATTAAATTGATAATATGTGCATGTGCAGACTCAATCGGTCAATGAATTTTCATTAACAACATTCATCATCATAAAGCACACATAAATCTAATACAGCGTGTCAAGCTGACAAAGCCGTTCGTACAACAAGTGCATGCAGCAGCACGAAAGAAAACTAGAAAGAGCCTGGAAGATACTTGAAGTCCAGAATAGATAATAATACACAGCAGAGCCCTGAAAATAATTAAAAGAAAATAATACACAGTGGAAACAGGGAAATAATCTAAACAGAAGATACATAATACAGCATAACAGAGTCTATTTAAATGTTAACTCTTGATATACAGTCACAAAGAAATTCTCGAATTGCATGAGGAACACGCAGAGTTTGAAATGGTAGTGAGCTTCCAAGTGCATTTTACTGTAAAACCGAATGTCAGCATTCTAATGGAATATAAATTTGTTTGAGAAGATATCATATAGCCGTGTTTCACATCCAGTTCAAAGTGCTTTTTACCCTGTTTTATTATTATTATTTTAATGGCAGTTACTCATAATCTATGCTGTCAATGCAACACTCATTGTGCTCTCACAGTTTGAGGAACGTAGGAATACATGAGCTTAGGAGATGAACGAGCACTTGTGTGACATCACAAACACTCGTGGATCTCTGATGGCTTGTCACATTCTATTTAGAAAGACCAATGACTGACATCTATGTTGATGCATTCTGCGTTTTACATTTTTTTTTTTGTGCATTCATAGCTTTTGGTCAAATTTTGTGTGTTTTATTGACTCCTGCAGTGTTTTCATTTTTCCTCTCCCAAAGAGCTTCTGTATTTCAGACAGGCACGTTCTTCTTACTTTGTACCGTCAGGTGAGTGAAGTAAGTTCTTGTAAGTACTTCAGTCGCAGAACTTTTTTCATTGCAGTGTAAGTATCTAATGAGGATACACCTTGTTAAATTTCTCTGTCATTTTTTTACTAACAAGTCACAGTGGCAGAGAAATTAGTTTTCCTTTTGTTTTCATGCAGTTTGTCTCTTTTCATACTGGAAGCACATACTATAAATATTTTACTTCAGCGCACCAATCATAGAACCTCGAAGGGTAGAGCAAATTAAAAGCAGTTGGAATCTAGAATCACTGTTAAAATATATAAAATTCCACAGACGGCAGGTTCAAAGACATTCATGTTTTTAGACTTTTCATGAGAGTTCATTTGTGTAAGAAGCATACGTTACACCAAACAACAGAAGAGCATGACAGTGAGATTCACCATCAACATTTAAGAGTGTTAAAGTACCACTGGAAAGACTTGGCCATGGATAGGTGTGTGCAGAGTAGTGTATTTTAATATTTTAATCCTTAATTACTTCTGGGTATCTGTTTACTGGTTGTCTTGCATTTGTGTTTATTTTAAAGACGCACATGTGTCTAAATGAAGGGCTTGCATCAGTCTACTGTTGGATTAAACTTTGTTTCATTCCTTAACCGTGGAATCCTCCTGAACATCCTGTGTCAGCTGCCATCGGCAAATTTGAATTCATAATATTTGGTTAATTTGATATTGACAAGAGTTAATTATATAATAAAATGTGATTAACAAGTCCATTTGATCTCTACCACCACTATTATAGTTATCAGAGAAGACCTTGAGCTTAAAAAAGATGACTAATTAATAATATTTACGGTACTAAATATGGATTTAGCCAGTTTAGGACAAAGAGGCATGTGGAATGATGGTGCTGAAAATTTGTCATTAGTGCAAATAACGTATCAAGAATAGGAAATAAACTAAAGTATGGTATTTCTTCTACCAGCAAAATGTCTCTCTTTGGTTCAGGAAACACTATTCAGTAAATAAATAAAACTAAAAAAACACTGTGTTTGATTTACTTACTACGTTAATAGTGGGTTTATCCAACAGGGGTCATAGTCTCCAGCTTTATTAGAGGAGTTGCTTTTTATTCAGCAATCATGACATTCAGTTTTCTTCTGTTCAAACAAACATAATTTACTTTATGTGGCACATTTACTTTATAAATACAGCACACTTTAAAAGTCCACTTACATAGTACAACTATTTGCATGGCTTAGAGTTCAGTTTCCTATCCACTACTCTTTACTAGCTCTAATCTACCCACCTAATAATCTGTTCATTCATTTTCAAAACCTTCTTATCCAGGGCAGGAGTGAGAGGCATCTGGTGTCTGTCTCAGCAAACATCACACTGAAAAAGGCAGGAAAAACATCTGGACAGGACGCCGATAGGGTGGATGTGCACACACACAGGGGCCAGTTTAGCAATGCCAGTCTTCCTAACCTTCAAGTCTTTGAACTGTGGGAGAAAACCTCTGTGGACATGGGGAGGACATGCAAAGTCGATACAGGGAACACCTAGGATGCCAACCCTGTCTCCTCACTGAGAGGCAGCAGCACTAACATTGCACCACTGTGGCACCTTCACTGTATTATGTCAATCATAACTGTTTAAAAATGTAAACCAAACACAAATATTTACAACCACAAATTATAGGCTGGTTTGCAGAATAAAAGATACCATACCAGCCAGTGTTGCTGTACTTCAGTGTAACATTTTATAAATTTCATTTGCCATATGCTATATATTTACCTGTATACTACAAATACAGAGATTACGGCACTTTGCTCACCAGGAAACACCTGGAAGATGTGCAAGGAAGAAAAAGAAAATATCACTCTCTTCCGCATCAAAGTTAAAATCTTTAAAAGATATTGCAGATCTCCTTTAACTGTTTTTTTGTGGCAAAGAGGAGCTTTTTTTAATGTTAAATCTTCCTTTATCTTCTCAAACATGGTTACAGACCCATCACTGAGACAGCCAAGGCAGGGACAATAGATGGCTGCGATACTAAGGAGTTCCTTTTGAAGTTGAAATAAGACTGCAACAAATAAATGAAGTTCAGTTTGAAGTCATTTAAGCAGCCAAACCCCAAACTTTACAACAGTATAAGTAGTATATCTGGATTGTGAGCTTTATCACCGGTTTTACAACTATATATCATGCTTGAAACAAATCAGGAGCTTGATCATTGTATGTACAGCGTGTCAAGGTCTTCTCTCTCTGTGGGTTTTCCTCCCAGAGACATGTTTGTTAAGTTAATTGGTCTTCCCAAACTGGCAATGAGTAAGTGTGGGTGTATTTGAGTTGACCCTGCAATGGACTGATTCTCAGTTCAGGACTTTTCCTCCTTTGCACCCAGTACTGGCAGAATAGGCTTAGGTTACAAAATGTTGTATTATGCTGTATTTCTTTTCTAAATCTTTTGGGTGTCTGTGAAGTAAAGGTTTATGACTGCTTAAAACAGAGCAGCACCTTGGCACGCTGGTTAGTGTGTTTACTTCAAGGCTATAGCAACCTGTGTCTGATTCTTCAGATAATATCTGTGTTGAATTTGCTGTTTTCTTCTATGTCTCCTTTAATATTTTCTGTACCTTTATATACTTCCATACTTAAATATGAGAATGCAGAATTGATTGATAACTAATCTGGCTTGATGTGAGTTTGTCAGGTTGCATAATGGACCATTTTCCATTGAGGGTTAGTCCATGCCATTGCTATGGGATAAAGTAATAATCGCGGTGACCCTGTGATTGATATAGCATGTTCAGAAATTGGACAGATGTTTTTAATACTATCAAGTGGTGCAGTGGTAGCTGAACATTAATGATTTTCCAATTTGATATTGTGAACCTTTGGCACTTATCCTGGCAAAAATAGGCACAAGGTAGGAAGTATCGATGGATGTCACCCACATTCATCACTTACACAGTACACGTAGGCTTATACAGCCTCTGCAATCAACCTCACAGCATACCCCCAATAACACCTCTGCTGATGTTAGCAATACTTTAAAAAATAAATAAATAAATAACAGACTCTAACATAAAAATAGACCTTTAAAGTGTCATTTTTGCACTCATTTAATGACTTTGGTGTATTGATCTCTATAAAGCTGAAGCAAATTTTCTCTTATCAGTATCAGTAATCTTATGACGTTAGATTTCAATTATCCATTGGTTTATCATCTATAGATAAAACAGATAAATATTACCTATATAGGTACAGATATCTATATAGATATAGACTTAGGCAGCCAATAGTAGGTAAAGGCAAAAAGTGTCTTTATGGTTTTTCCTCTAAAGTGCAAATTATCTTTGCATTTTGATGCAAAGCCCTCAGAGATTTTCAGTGAACATGAAGAATTCTTTTGGAAAAATCTACCTTGCTTTTTCTGCTCTACATTCATTTCCCAATACAACACACCTAGGATACAGAATAGCCAGGTGAACCATAACAGAAAAACATTTCTGTATTTCAATAAATGCACCACTACAAGCAGTGCTTCCCTCCACAGTGATTTCAACCTTGAGTACAAAGTAATTCTGTTTGCAGGAAATACTGCAGATTGTAAAGAGATCCTGTATTTTACAGTACTTGTAACTCATCCAGAACTACTGTTGTATACTGGTTATAGAAATAACTTTCATTTCCTGACAGAAAAATTCTGTAGTGTTGGTATCAATGAAAATCTATATATTCACATTATAGTATCCAGTAAATATGTTATTTCCCAGATTTATATTCATAATGCATCTTATGGGATTTGCAATAGCTACCTATCTTTCCATCCATTTTCTGAATCGGCTTTGTCCAGTCTTAGACTCATGTGTGGCCAGAAGCAGCAAAACTGAGAAGAGGAAGGGAACCAACCTTGGGTAGGACATCAGATCAGTCCAATTCACACTAACACACACAACAAATGTCAGTTTGAATTGCCAGTCAACCTAACATGCATTTTTTTGGGATATGGAAGGAATAGGAGAGTATGCAAGGAAAACAAAAATGCATGCAGACATGGAGGAACATACAAACAACTCCTCGTTTCATGTAGCATAGTTAGCTTGCTTTCCAAGTAGGCTGTACTGATAGGAGCAGTTTTGTTTTTTGGACTCTTGTTTTTGCTCCTGACGTCTGATTAACGCCTTGTCCTTTGATTACAGGTTGAGTTGTTATTTTTTGATCTCTCAGTTTTTATTCCTTCTCCTGGTCTTGTCATTCTCACAAAAATCCTCGTACTTTTACATGCCTCGTAACGCAACTGAGGCAGGAGGCAGCATTCAGTTGACATCGCATGGGAGAATGATTAGGCTACCAGCACCAGTATTCATAAAGTGTCAGCCAAATAATGCCATAAAAAATCACACAAAATAAACATCTATCTGCATATTATTTTTTCATACAGAACAAACAGCAAACAACAGTATTAAAAAAAAATCATAAAAAACGTAAAAGCACAAAAGAAACACTTTTTCAGATGATGAAATTGCATTGAAAAAATTGTGGACAATTGAGTCCGCTATAGGCATTTTAAAACATATGTCAAATTGTTTAATTTCTGTAGAGTAGCACTGTCTTGGGGTGGGCAGTGCCACCCTTTTCCTGAACCTAATGCAGATATGTCACTAAGGCTCATTTCCACACTTCAAGGTAAGATGAGTTCAAAGTTGTCACTTATAGATTGATGCAAAATAAGATGCAATAGGCCTCTCTCCTAAAACTCTGCAGAATAGAACCTAGAAAGACTGGATCTGTGAGCAAATGCTACCAAACACTGTGCCACCATTCTTCAAAGAAGACAATTACAGTACAGTAAAGAGATTGCAGAGAAAAGAACACAATGGAAGAAATCTGTAAAATAAGTTCAGTGTGAAAATTAGGCAGTGAGGATGAAACATGCAGAAAAGATTGCAAAATGCAAAAGTGTACTGATGAAATAGATCATAAAAATATAATTATTGTGGGAAGGCAGTACAATGACATGTGAAAGAGGGGCCAGATCCAAAAGTGTAAACACAAAAAAGTAGAACAACACAAATATGAGCACAAAAGTCTGCGCAGAAAAAACAGCATAATATCCCATCTGCCAAATAAATGGGCACAATAACAAAAGTGTGCTGAGAAAGCTGCACAGTTATACATGGAAAGTGAAATAAGGTACATAAAGTCTTATGTTAAGTGCCAGCACAAGCTGAGCTTTGCTCTGCCCATTGATGCTTTAAATACCTTGAGGCTGCTGCTCACTCTTCACTTAGACAGTTTAGTCAAGAATGGCACATTATTGAAAAACAAGTACATCTTCATGGCTACGTCCGAAATAATATGTCTTACATGTATTTTTTTATAACTTAATCAAACTGCACAAGAGTAATTTGTTTGGTTTCAGATAAGAGAGCATACCTTGCCCATCAACCAGTTGACCATTTTGTATATAGTGTCTTCCATTACAATCACGTTCACTAAATGTTATAAAGCAGCAATAACATTCTACCATTCAGAGCATTATGATTTTCTCACAGGTGCAGTAGGATTTGAAGCTTGTAGCCTGGTGATTTTAAGACAGTGCTTTAACCAGAAAGCTGTATACCTCTCAGCTGCCATAATGTGAGTTTAGGGAATTGTGTGCTTTTTTATGACCTTTTAAAGCATACTTTATTTTGACTGTGGCTCTGCTACTTAGAGATGGGTAATTCATTGTGACTGCACACTCCTCTTAAGACCTTGACAAAATTTACACTTTTGAAATGTTCAAAGCTTTCTAAGAATAATACTTGCCTTGGCTAAGAGCAGTAATATTTAGTAAGAAGACATTCCTTCTTGCAGTCTCATTTGGATGATTTTCTTTTCTTTTTCCGCCTCATGCTTCTAATTTGCAGAAAGGCCAATTAACACTGATTTTGAAAGATGTGAATATTTGTAAACTCAGTTAAATGTTGCAGAATGACAGGCCCCTGACAGTGCCATCCATACAAATGAAGTGCAAAGCTTGAGGATAGCCTAACTAGAGTGATGCCTGTAGATGTTAAAAAGGGCACAATGCAGTAGAAAGATTGTCTGCATATTTTACCAAAGAGCAAATTGTGTCTTTTAACAATTTTGGCAGATGTGGTGCTCAGTGATAAAAATCCATCCAATCATCTTCTAACGTTTTTTGATGTGTATGTCTATCTTCGTCCTGCGGTGGGTTGGCACCCTGCCCAGGATTGGTTCCTGCCTTGTGCCCTGTGTTGGCTGGGATTGGCTCCAGCAGACCCCCGTGACCCTGTGTTCAGATTCAGCGGGTTGGATAATGGATGGATGGATGTCTGTCTTCACAGAGTCACACAATCTCTCTGGGCAACTTGAGGACACAAGTCAGCCTCTTGGCAAAGTTTTTACAGCAACAGAGAGTTTTTTCACTTAACTAAAATAACCGTTTAGTCCATTAGTTTATTACTTTTTATTTTGCCTTGCACATTATATGAAAGGGTTCCATATTTTTCAACTGTTGGTGATATCAGTATGTGGCTGAAGTCACTACCGGTTTGTTCTTGGCACTTCTAATCCACGTTGTACAGTAAGCATTCCTAATTAATAAAAACATGGACGAATGTTTAGGTACACAGGGTTTATTAAAGTAGATATTTGATTGTGACATGAATTCATTGAAATATCAAAACATCCGAGTAAATGAGTGAAGGTATTTGCTAGAGTAGACAGATGCCTCATTTGGGGTTGGTCACTAATTTGTGCTCCTAGGGTAGATGTCAGCAGCTGACGATCCTTGACTGGATAAATGGGTTTGAACCTGATGGACAGCTCAATTCCAATTTTGCAGAAACAGTTTTCTAATTAAAAGAGTTAACCTCCATTGTCTGCATCCATTGTTCAAAATTTAAGAGTACAGAGTTCTCTGTAAAAAAAAAAAAAAACTGTTTGCAACTACTTTTCGAGTTCCACGTATTTTAAAGATATGCATTCAAAATACAGGAGAAACAGCAGTGTTGCCTCTGCAAAACTTCTGATCATAAAACTAAGGTAAAGGGGACATTCAATAGTTATGTGCATGACTATGTGTTACCCACTACTATGGGTAACCCAGCATTTACATGGTATGTCTCAGTGTCTTCTGTGCATAATACAGCCAAACATTAATAGCCACCGGCTCTCCCCAAATTTAATCTGGAGATACAGGTTAGAAAACACTGTGGAAATGATGTGATCAATCAAGCTTTTAATATTTGTATGTGCCATGGCTGAGAACAAGCCTTACAGCATAGAGGACTAAGCCTATGTCTAAAAAAATGGTGTCAGAAGAAATAATGCAAAAAATCATACTAAAAATTTACAGCATTGTTTTATTGAACTGTTGACCTGTTTTATTGAGCTACTGAATCACTGTAACTTTAATAAAGCTGTCATATGAGGTCTTTATACTATAGCAAGTCTATAAATAAGTAATTTAAAATGAGTAAAATCTTAAATCAAAAATGTTTTCCCCTAGGCACAACTTGAAAGAGAAAAAAACTGAATAATAATAATACAATTAAAATCTTAAATAATGTAGTATTTGCATAGTATTTGAACTTTTTGACATCTGTATCAATAGTTCCTTTGCACCTGGCATGTCGTTTTAGGATGGCAGTTCAGGGGAAATTAGTGTCTGCTGGTATATCATCACTCATATGTTGAGTAGTTTGCAACATTCTCAGAAATCGTCACTCTTTTTCTTGTAGGATGAAGGTTTGGTGAGATAACCTCCTTCGATGGTGTGCATTGTGCCTTTTGCTTACTGTGAGATGTAAATCAGGAAAATGTACTTTGGAGGTTTGTAGGTGCAAACAGAATTGATAAGGAGCATGGTGGTTGATAAATGAATTCAGGGCTACATTTATTGAAGAGATTTGAGCCAAAGTAGCTCTGTTGTGCACAACTTTGAAATTTAAATTCATTTGTTTTCTCAGGCATCCTGCCATGTCTATATGAAAGTGCAGAAAATCCCGTGTGAACAAGCATATTTTGGAGACTGTAGGGGGGCAATCTTACGCTGGAGGTTTGTACTACCACAGAAATCCCACACTACCTGTGTGACCAGACTTGATGTTTTGCAGCACGGGACTAAAATTTAATAGCAGTGAAGAGACGCAGGTGATTCAGCTTTATTCTTACAGTGGTGAGCAGTCAGTCAGAGCATTGATGAATTCCTGAGGAAAGTCTTGAAAGAATAAATAATATATATATATATATATATATATATATATATATATATATATATATACATACATTTACATACATATTTATACTGTATATATATATTGTCAGAAACTCGACACAGAGGCATGGAAAGGTTTGGGGCAACCACCCGTATAATTGGTTTCCTGGCTGCAAAGTTGAACAAATGAATACATCACTGATGTGCACAAAACTGAGTCCAGAACAGAACTGAGGGAATAGGGAAAAGGTGCAGGCTTTTAAAGGGGAAGACAGGAAGTGAGATCACAGGGTCGGGCTCATTGAGGTCTTCAGCCATTGGTTCGAGCCTGGACGTGACATCGCAGGGGCCGGAGCCAGCAAGGTCTCCTTTGATAGGCTCGGTCCCGGAAATGACGTCAAGAGAGCCAGGTGGAATCTTCCATGAATGGTCTGTAGGCAAGGGAGAAAAAGAGTCTGTGCACTCTGCCGCATCCCAGTCTGTTTCGGAATTGCCCTTACTCAAGCCCTTTAGCTGCCTCCCATGCGCACGTGTGTAACAATATATAATATACAGAGGTAGGAAGATAACTGAAACTAGACACATGCTTTCATATACAGTGGATTTTTTCTAATCAAACAATACAATCAGGTCTTAGTCTGCATTCAATTACTTGCCATAATATCACAAAAAGGAAAAACACAAACATTTACTATTTTAAAATTAGAGAAGTCGACATTGGTTTTAAAAGTGATCCATTTTTTAGGAACTTTTTGAAGTTTAATGAAGCAAGTCTCACCAAGTAGTTATTCATGTCTGCTGATGATCTCTATTCCTCAAAAGCAGTTTTGTACTCATCTGAGTGAAAGTGAACTAGAAGTTGCACATTTGTCATCCTTCTAGTTACATCCGAATTGAAATCATGGCTATTATTATTTTTATTATTATTATCTTACTTGTTTCATTGTTTGGGCACTTTTTGTACTTATAAGTTGGTTATACTTATAAGTTGGAATAGTAGCGTGGCACTGTCCAGTACTCCTAGCTGTCACTTAAGTCAAACTACCATGTGTGTTTTTCTTTAAAACTACCTACGCCGCACACAAGTTACATGGCATGCGCTTTCAGAGCATATACATGTCGTACATGGATCAGGCAGAATATTTGGGTCTGCTGTTTGTTTACACAATCTAAATAATGATCATGACAATATCCCAAGCAGTTTTCGGGATTTTATAAATATTAGCAAAACCACTATTTTAAGTCTCAAAAAAATGACATCATTGGGAAGGAAAGGAAGTGTGATCTCCCTTTTTTCATCTATCTGTGTATTTATTATTTTTTGAAAATGATGTTGTCATGTCTCAGCCAGGGTTCCTTCTCTGGCTAGGGTTGTCTCTTTTGTTCATTTTTGATTCTTATATTTATATTTATGTGCATCTTTATTTTTGGCGTTGTCTGTTTATATAAGCTGCCTTTGTTAAGTTCCTAGTGTTTTTGTGGCTGATCCCCCAAAGGTTGGGGCCACATGCCAATCGCTGCCAGGAATTGCCCTCTGCTGTCAAAATCCAGAGGGTCTTCAACTGGTGGTTCATTGTGATTGCAGTCTGGAGTGTTGAGTTCTTGTGCTTTTGTAAATTCTTTATACCTTGTGATTTTTCTGGATATTGTTGAACTTCTGCTCTGGTTTTTGACATTGCTTTCAGATTCTGTATTGGGACACTGTTCACCTTGGATTGCCTTCTTGTTACAGGCAATTTTGCCTTTATGCTCCACAGAACTACTTTTTTGTGAATAATAAATCTTTTGTTTTATACAAATTCGGTGCTTGCCCTTATTACTAGCTGGAGTTTGACAGTGATATCTCCCTCTAGTGGGCATCATTGGAAATTTTTAGGATTATGTGCTTTGAAACTCTATTGCTTGGGACCCACAGTCCCCGACAGATATCAATAAATCAAATCTGAACAAGAAAAAAAAGCCATAAGCAGATGTACTTCCATCTGTGTGATATTTCTTTCCTCAGACATTCTGCTATTTTAAGACTCCACTTTGGTTTTGTTCCCAGTTTAATTGTCTTTTAAAGGGGAAAGCAGTAATGCGGTCTTAAGCGGAATGGAACTGTAGGCAAGGGCACGAAAAACAGGCAGAAATGCATGGAAATGAGGTGAAATTTTGTCAGGACCAACTGGGAGCAGGATGAAATTATGGTGGGAGCAGTCAAGAGTGGGACTGAAAAATCAGTGCCATGCAGTGCAGAACTCTATCTCAAGCTATGTGATTAGTCCAAAGTGCATTAAACCAATAGGGCTTTATTACATAAACAGTAAATACCATGAGAAAAAGTGAAGGGAGAAATCAGAAGCAACAAAAGGAAAAAATAAGCCCATTTACCTCTAGGTTGTTTCTAATAGGTGTATTCCCCCAGACTATAAGTGCCTACTACACTAACATACCACACATCTGTCTCCCCATTGTTCCTGGCTTTACTTCCTGCCATTAGCTGAATCCTTGTTCTACTCAATGCAATATTTGTGATCACCAGCCATAAACTCTTTTCAGTTAGCCAGTAAAGTCATCATTTACTTATACTTTGCTTGATGGCAAGATGGTGATGGGAATGAACTGAACAATAAATTGAATTAACAGAGTATGAAAGGCAATGGATTTGGTCGTTCATTATTTTGAATATGGTTTTGAATCCATTAACAAATTTAAGTTTAATGTTTACTAAAATATCTTATTCCTGTGACATGGAGTTAGAAGAAGATCTACTCATCTTATTTGTCATAAAAGGTGACTAAAGTACCCAGCAATTAAAATTACTGCTTATACACAACCAAAATTTTGATTGAAATCAGCCAGCCTGGATGAATCCAGAAAAAGGCCAGTTAAACCAGCAAATGAGAGAGAGAGACAGAAAGAAAGAAAGCTGTCTGGATATATTTACTGTCCTAAGGTTTTTTGTTGGTTTGTTTTTAGGTAATCTCTTGAGATTAGTGCCTAGAGTAAGGTTTTTGATTAAGATTAGTTGATTTAAGCCACAATATTAAATATTATATACAGGTAAAATTCTGTTACAACAAATTCCCAGGGACCTAAAAAATATTTTGTTGTAATGAAAATTTCGTTGTAATGAGATTCTGCATTTGTTACTATAGTGCTTTCTTTAACTTGCACCCAGGCATTTGCAATCATTTCAATAGCTTCTTTCATATTAATTTTAATCTCCTCCTGCCTACAAGTTATTCTGATGAGAGTTTTTCTCAGCATTTCCTTGCCATAATACACTTTCAGTGTGCAAATGATGCCAAAATCCAATGGCTGAAACACTGCTGTGCAATTGGGTGGGAGGAATTCAATGTGAACATTATCTAAATGTGGATACATGTTGTGGGCAGCACAGTTATCAATCAGTAGCCGAATCATCATTTTCTTCTTCATATTGTGAGGTTTCTGAACTCTTTTGAGACCCCCTCCCCGCCCCACTCCCCACCCAACGGGAACAACACGTTGAAGTGCATCCCAAAACGCGATTGCAGCATCTGTGGAAGATTGTTTGTCCGTTGCCGGGGAAGGGCAACAACAGACTCATAGCACTGCAGTGAAGCAACACAGAAGCAAATCCTAAAAGATCGTGGTCACGCTATAAGTCCCTGTCTTGCACCCCAAAACACAAGGCTTAGTCTCAGTACTTTAGCAAACCAACTTTATTCAGCTCGAAACAGGAACGGCACACTTATTTATTGTAGCGTGATCTGCCACTCTGCTCTACACAGACACAACAGTCAAGTAGGTTCATTGCCATATCAGTGACCAAGTAATCCTGTTATCTACATTTACAATGTTTCTTGCATTACCCATCGATATCTTTTCTGTTTGCTTTGGCGGAGAAACGCAGTATAGCTGAGAGATGCAGCATAGCTTTGAGCCTGCTTTTGCCCCAGCAACAGATAAACGGTCTTCCTTAAACGCGGAGATCGGACTTCGGGATGCTCTTCAACGTGCTGTCTAGTTGGGGGAGGTCCCAAGACAGTATAAAAAACTCACATTTTCTTCAATGAATGCTGCATTAATAGGAATGTTTCTTGAACGAGCATCACTGAACCACATAAAAACTGCTTTTTCGACGTCTTCAAATGCAGCAGTTTACATACGTTTGCAACCCGAGATTTTTCTGCTTTTTTTTGCTCGGTCTTTTAAGAAAGTTGACAGCGTTGATGGCGAAATTCCAAATTCACTGGCAACGTCTTTTTTCTTTTTGCCACAATCGAGAGCTTCAAAAATGTAAAGTTTTTTTTTTCCTAATATGAATTGTTACCGTTTTTTCGTGTCTGACGTTTCTATAAGAGGGTGACAATGAGTTAAATTCCAATAGATGTTTTTTAAATGTTGAGCAATAAGCAAAAGGTATCACTGAAAACCGCAGGAATTAAAAAAGGCAAAAAAAAAAACAGTACGAGGAAAGTAAAAAAATTACAATGTTTCTGTTTGGGGATCATTGTGCACAACTGAGCTGCGGCCACAGAACTAACTGCTCTGTGGATGATTCATTGAGGCCTTTTGAACACTTCATTGTAATGAAAGTATCTACTGAATGTACTTCGTAGTAACAAGATTTCTATAGACTCATGTCATATGGGGAAGCTGTCGGGACCATAAAAATACTTCATTGTAATGAAAATTTCATTGTAAAGATAATCGTTGTAATGGAATTTTACCTGTATATATATGCTAATTATCAAAGAAAAAGATGAAACTACATATTTGCACATTGCTTCTCACATAAGCCACCTGCTGCCTCTCAAATCTATTGTTTGCAATTTGTTTGCCAACTTGCATTGTTGATGACTTAGGGTGTATACATATTTTCTACCAGTAGGATCTCATTTTCCAAGTGACTATCTTCAAACATGAAATAGCAAACTGAGCGATGCCTTTTTCACTGCAGCATATTTCCTAGGTTTCTGTTTAAATGTCAGAATAAATGCCAGAATTGCATCTTTGCGAATGTGAAGTAGCACTTGTTCATGTTTTGATTTTTGTTATGTAAATCCTCACAGGTGGATTAGGGCGAGTCTCCACCAATTCTGCAGAAACTCTAGAGAAAAGTCATCAGGTCAAACATGCAGGGTCCGTTTGAGTCAGTATTACTAGATTCTGCTAAGGGTACATTCACATTTCGGCTAAATGTGACTCAGCTCTAATTTCTTTCTTATATAATTCACATTAATTTTGAAAGTGATTCAGATCTAGTACAACTGCATACTGATACCCAACCTAAATCTGCAAAATTAATAAAAAAAAATAATAAAAATCAGACAGTTGCATCCTAGTATAAAACTAAGAATACAATCTACATGCTGACTTCTGACATGCTGACTTTGAATTGTTTACAGTGAAGGACTCATCAGCTCACAATGGCAAATGCTCAGAGAAGCGTTAAGTGAAATAATGACTGCTATATCTGTATGTAGAAACCTGTGGAAACGAAGAGGAGACAGAACTGGTGGGAAGAAAATATGGAGGGGTTTGATAAAAAAAACCCTACTAAATGGGCTACATTGGCAGGGTTTTTTTCTTTTTGCATTCCGCATTTCTCTCAAACAACGAATTTGTGCCACATGAGTGAAAACTAATCAACATTGAGCAGCAACATTAACAACATTTCTTAAAGGTAGCTCTCTATTTAACCCATCATCCTA
This sequence comes from Polypterus senegalus, assembly GCF_016835505.1. Taxonomy (NCBI): domain Eukaryota; kingdom Metazoa; phylum Chordata; class Cladistia; order Polypteriformes; family Polypteridae; genus Polypterus; species Polypterus senegalus. The sequence goes on from NC_053154.1 coordinate 281,447,335, forward strand.
ATAGATAGTTTCCAGTGATAGTGACAATACAATTTTAATCTTTCCTTACAGTCCTATAAACCATAATCGCATAATTGAACTTTAATAAAATGACCAACCATAATTTAGTTAAAAATTAAATGAAATTGAAGTATAATGATTATCTTTAAACACAATGACCAGTGCAGGGCGTTTTTAAGGCAACAACAAAATTATCCACAACCTCTACACAGTACAGTCACATAGATTTTTATTTACAGAACTAGGGGGCTTCGCCCCCTGCTCGCTTCACCCACCAACCCCTGTGTTTGATTTTCCGGATACACACTTTTAAGATTTTTTTTCTTTGAATTGTTCCTATTTCATTAGTTTCACTTTTATTTCATAACTTCTGTAAAAACAGCATTTGGAATCTTTCGTGTCCCAATATGCTGAATCTTTTTAATGAGGTCTGTGAGACTTATGTTTAATGACATTGTACCATAATTCAGGATAGGTTTCTCTGTTTGTAATTTCAGCACAGACAAAGCGATTAACATCATCAGCATTTAATAATTTTTTTGCAAAGTAACCAATAAATGCATGTGAGTTAAACCCCGTTTTTGAAATTCTCTGAATTAAACGTCAAAGCCTTACAATATTTATATACTTCTGACATATCACCTTTGTCCATATATTCAATCTCCATTCGCCTTTTCGTTATTTCTCCGAGTAATAATTTCTCTTTTTTTGCGCTAATGCGATGTTTACTTTCTTTTTTTGACACTGTCGTTTTTTTCTGCTTTCATATTCTGTATCTTGCTTTACATGTGTATCACGCCTACGTTTCTTTTTTGAGTCTTTCCAATTCCACTGTTTTCATTATCTCTAACCTGCTCTGCATGTGTTTGGCCCCCTTGTTTTATAACCTCTTTATGATGTTTCACTCTGTTTTCTACTCTCTCTTTTATTTCTTACCTCACTTTGGCCTGCTTTTTTCTTAGTGACGCCTGGTCCATGGTGATTATTTTCCCTTTTTCGAGTAATTTCCATTTGTTTGCGCTACTGCGATCTGTACTTTCTTTTTTTCAATACTTTCTAATTTTCCTAGTTTCATATTCTTTAACTTTCTCTGCATGTGTATCCCACCAATGTTTTTTTTGAGCCTTTTGAATTCCACTGCTTTCATAACCTTCATGTGCATAGCGCCAACCCCTTTGTTTGGTTAATCGGATACAATTTTAAAAGCTTTTTTTTATTATTATTATTTCTTATTTGGAATTTTTGCTGTGGTACGGAACCACAGATTCTCATAGCGATGGTCCATTATTGTGTAAATCCAAGTTTTGTGCATTGAATGATCCGAAAGTGAAAATACTTTGTTTTCCACTCTTTCCCTTTTATTTCTGACCTCGATTTGTCCTGCTATTTTTTCAATTTCACCTGGTTCTGATGATTAATTACCCTCTGTTTGTGTTAATGCGATCTTTACTATCTTTTTTTTGATACTGTAACTACTGACATAATAAAGTGTCACCAAAGTTCTACTTGATCAATTGGCAACTTTGTAACCCCAAACACAAATTTCTAGCACCCTCTCCAAGCCCTCCTCCCACAGGTCTCGCCGCTCCGCCTCTCAGTACCCCACTATCAGTCTTCCATGCTGTACTCCGCGCTGCTCTTTCTTCTTTGCTGAGAGCACAGAATCCGTGTGTGCTACCTGCCTTTACGTGAATGTTTTGCTGGCTGTCCATGCTCTTATTAGATAAGAAGTGCATGTCTTGCAAGAATCTCATGTTCCATGTCCCCACGAGACAGCCCTGGGACAATCTCTTGGCACCAAGTGTCATGTTTACGGGCCCCGCAAGACGCTCTGTGGCCAGTCTTTTTTTTCTTGTGTGTCTTTTAAATGTCATCCGAGAACTTCCAAGAAGATCACGTATCATCACCCTGGAAATTTCCTTTCCAGGATTTTGTTTTATATATAGAGAGATGAGAATTACAGAGGGAGATACAGGGTACAAAAAGTTAGAACAATAAACACTTTCCATTTCAGAGCCCAATATTTTGTCTCTGACCTACCTTCCCCTCATCTTTTCTGTCTCACAAAGTATACTGGTGGGTTTCTCTCTTCGTCCTCCACTTCCTTGCCAGACCAAACCCTTGCCTCCACTTTACTTCTGACTCCAAGCTCACCTGGCTGAGGAAAGGAGACGTCTTAGCCCTTGACCACTTCAGGGGTCACAGCTAATTGGCTGACTAATGGTTCTAGGTCATTCCTGGCCCTTTGGGAAATATATAGCCATCTGTTTAAAGGGCCAGGCACATCTGTATTTTGCTGCAGCCTGGGGGTAGCTTCCTATTGCTTATTCATGGCTAGGGGGTCTAATAGTTTGTCTCTAGTCCTACTCTAGCCACCTTCACTACTCCATTTGAGACATGATCTCAAATTCCCAGATTGCTCCTTTGTATCCCATCAGTAGCCCCCATATTGCAAAGAATGCAATATCACTATCCCATCAATGCAAAATTCCAGCAATGCATGTCAGAGATTTTATTACAGCAAAAAACTATGGAGGGCTTTTCTAGTGGGCCAATGTGAGCAAATGTGAAGAATGCAAATAATCAAGTCACAACTTGCAGTCAACAATGGAGGATGGTATTTGTGTAGTTTAATTCTAGATTTAATGTAAGTCCTGTTAATAAAAGAAATGAATACCAAAAAAGATTTGGGGTAGCCACCCCATATACTTGGAGATTTGGCAAGAAGAAGATGCAAAAATCATCAATATGTCAATACAGAGTTGAGTCCAAAACAGAACTGATTCACTGTTAACAACATGCCATTTTTATAGTAGGGCAGAGGAAGTGACATCATTGGAGCCCAGAACCAGAAGTGGAGTCATCAGACCCATAAGTGGAAGTAAGGTTGACAGACCTAGGTGGGATTTGCCTTCAGAAAGAGAGAAGGAGTTATTGCACACTGCCACTCCCTCGTCCGGCGTGGGATTACTATGTTTCGATCCCTTTAGCTGCCTCCCATACGCACGTGTGTGACAACCCATTTGAGAGATGATTTTACATTTGATTTAATCATCTTTTAGTAACTCATTCAAAATTGGAGCTGCAGTCCTGTTGCAATGTTGGTCATTCCATTTTATTGTGCTATGCCAGTTGGGGGGATTGCTATTATTATTATTGTTTTTGTTATATTACTGTTTCTGTTGTAGCCTGTAGGTTTTGTGTTCCCCAGTGACAGTGCCCATAGACATTCATGTGGGACAGTTTGATTTAAATGAATGTGCTTTTCACCTTTCAAAGGTGCACAGACTAGAAGTAACACCACACCGCTCTCTAGAATCATTGGCTGTTTTGATTTGTTAGTGGTATCTGATATTTCTGACAAAAACTACAGCATACATTGGGATGTGAGGACCAAGGTGCAAAAGTACTACCCTTGATCATCATGTAAAATCACATCATGCATGATACTCTTTGTTGTCTAAAATATTTATTAAACTAATATCTGATTCAAATATTGTATATACATCTATGCATACATTTAGCAAATGATTAATAAAATGGCACAGATTTCTCATAGATGAAATTCATATAATAGCAGCCATTTCTTGATGAGTTAAAAGGAAGTAAATGAATCAAGTAAAAGAAAAATAACATGAGAGACTGAATTTACTGCTGTGATTGCAGATGTGGCTGTCAGACTATAAAGGTTAAAATGACCCAGAAAAAAATTGTACCTTGAAAGACTACTCTGTCTAAACTTAAGAAGACAGGCTGCAAGACTGTTTGGAAATGGTGGAAAAGTAAATTAACAGTTCACTATGAAATATTGAGGGCACATATTACTGAATGCAATAAAGCAGTCTGACGAAAGAGAGGCAATGCTATTTTTCTAAGATTATAAATGAAAATGCAAGAAATCCCAGACTTCTATTTTCTGCTATAAATCATCTTCTAAACCCAACTTAATCAGCGGATTGTCTCCACAAAACTTTAAGCGAAACATGCAAAGCTTTCACAGCATTCTTTAATCACAAAATAAATGATATTAGATGTAATATATCCCTCAAAGACCTGTACTGTTGACTTTGCAAAGCTCACTACAGTGAACTAAATTCATTAAAGTAGTTTTACCTGAATTTCATAGATTAATTACTCAGTTACAACCTTCCTCTTGTACCCTTGACCCAGTCACAGCACACTTTTTTAAAGATATTTCTCATATGTTCATTGAGAGTGTACTTGATATAATTAACTCAGGGCCGGATTAAGACTTTTAACACTTAAAAGATTTTGATGCTTCCATATATAACTCATTCAAAATATAAACAATGATAAACTGTAAAATACTTTTTTTTTCTCAAAATGAAATAGAAAATTATGTTTATTTTTGTATACTTCCACTTTATTTATATTTGAAAAGTTTTCTCTTATTTTTTTCTAGCTGCAAATTCTTTAATCAGATCCTGAAAGCTAATCTCCCGTAACACATTTGCTTCTATACTTAGTAGAGCTGAGGCATCCAGCCTGCTACTATTCTTAGTATTTTCTTATTATTTTTTATTGTATATATTTGTACTGTATATAATTTTTTCATTTAGTGTGGGATCCCTTTTTTGTGGAACTTGGTTCAGCTGCACCATTTGCAGTTTTGAACCATGTTGTCCATAGTAAATCCAGCAATGCAAAATTTCTCTGGTGCCCCTCTTCCCTTGATAATCCAGCATGGAGTTAACTCCTCATTAGATACTGGGGTCTTCAAGATTCCCATAAAAACAACAGTAGTTAAGCCCCTGCTCAAAAAATAATCTTGATGCCTCTGTCTTTAACGACTTTTGACCTATTTCTGGCCTGCCTTTTTTTAAAGATAATTCTGAAAAAAGCAATTTTAATCAGTTAAATAAATACTTGAATAAACACTCAATTCTTGATAAGTTTCAGTAAGGATTTAGACCAAACCATAGTACAGAAACTGCATTGATTAACGTCATTAATGACTTGCAGGTTAATGCTAACGCAGGCAATGTATCTGTTCTCATTCTATTAGACTTGAGTGCAGCCTTTGACACCATAGACCACAGGATTCTTATTAATCAACTTAGCCAATGGGTGGGTCACTCTGGTAATGTCCTAAATTGGTTTCAGTCTTAGTTAAAAACAACAACAACAACATTTATTTATATAGCACATTTTCATACAAAAATGTAGCTCAAAGTGCTTTACATAATGAAGAATAGAAAAATAAAAGACACAGTAAAAAAAATAAAATAAGTCAATATTAATTAACATAGAATAAGTAAGGTCCGGTGGCCAGGGTTAACACACATGAACTTTTTTGTTAGATATTCTGATTGTAGCTCAAGAAACCATGATATTTAATTTGGGACACCACAAGGATCTATTCTTGGCCCACTATTATTTTCAATTTACATGGTCCCATTAGGCCAAATTATCTCAAAACACAAGGTGAGCTCCTGCGGTTATGCAGACAACACACAGAATTACTTATTTATAGCATCCAATGACCCTGACACTCTGCTTCTGATCCAATATCTGTCTTGTATGACTGAATACATAAATGAATGGTAATTTTCTCAAGCTAAATAAGATTTTAGTTGTTGGAAAAAATGGGAATAGTGAGGATCTTATAAATAAACTTGACCAGCTGGTACTAAAAGTCAAGGCGGAAGTTAAGAACTTTGGGGTGATCATAAACTCTGATATAAACTTTAAATTATTCATAAACTGTATTACTATAACTGCATTTTTTCACATAAGAAATGTTAGAAAAGTTAAACCTTTTATAACATTGCAAGACACTGAAAAATTAATTTGCGCTTTTTAGTCAACTAGATTACTGTAATGCTCTCCTAGCAGGACATCAACGTTGCAGTTAGTTCAAAATGTAGCAGCAAGAATCTTAACTAGCAAAAGAAAATCTGGGCACATATCACTGGTCTTAGCATCATTACATTGTATTCCTGCATCCTTTAGAATAGATTTTAAAATACTGCTAATGGTTTCTAAAGCTCTGGATAAACCTGCTCCCTCATATATTTTGGAGTGCCTGTCCCCTTGCATCCCCATCCGTGACCTCAGATCGTCTTAACACTGGTTTGTTTAATATACTGAGAAGTAAGCATAAAAGAAGTGGTAAGGTGGCCTTTTGCGGTTACTGCATGCACCAAAAATTTGGAATAATTTACCGATAGAGAGATTCTAGGCCAATACCATTGATCAATTTAAAAAACTATCAAAACTCACTTTGGCACTTTGGCCATCTCGTAATTGCATTTCTGATACATTATATATGCATTGTAATATCATATTCTTCATGGATGTGCTATCATTATTAATCCCTACTTTTCTCTGTTTTCTTTTGTGGGTCACCATCTTATCAAAGTACTGTACAGCTGCTTGTGATGATGGAATTAAAATAAATACTCCAACTGTCTACGAAACACACTGCATTGAATTGTCTTAAATGAAAATTAAAAATAATAAGACTGACTTTAGGACCATTATGTTAGGCAGAATGCCCAGTGAGAGCTGGGCGGTCTTTTGCCCAGAAACCCCTGCAGATTTTTTTTTTACTCTCCATCATCTCACCCCTTTTCTCTTTTTAATTTGTTTTTTTTTCTATCCTCACTTTCCATCTGACCTTAGGATCAGACTTATATTAGTGGGCCTAAGAAACGTATTTTCAAATTAGAATTCTACTATTTATATTGTATTTTTGTGTTATGTAAATGTATATTGATTCTATTTCAATTATTTTATTATTTATTTAGTCATAACTATCCATTTCTAACTTGCCTTTTTGTTTTTCTCTTAAAACTCTTCTTTTATATTGTGTAATGCACTTTGAGATACATTTCTTATATGAAAATGTGCTATAGAAATAAAAATATTGTTGTTGACCCTAATTGCTTCGTTAATGGCCCAATGTAAAACATGTTTGGTTGATTAGGACCAAAGTAATCACATCTATTAAATAATCATTTTAAGAACTAGTGCAGGAGATGCAAGTGGAGCGTAAAAGGGTTGAGTACAGGACGGTCTTTCTAACCGGGTGGGACCCTTCAGTTTAAAGCACAAGTATAAAGTGTTTGTGGGGCAGCATGATTTTTTTCTTGTGAATAACTATTAGTTTGAAGAAAGCCTGTACATTTTTAAAGTAAATTGCAACAACCATTGGACTACAACAAAAAACACTTATTTCTACATATAAAAGATGTAGCTCAAAGTGCTTAACAACATGTTAATTGAAGTCGTTACATTCAAAAGAAAAACTAATGAAATTTAGGTAACAATAATAAAAAAAATGAATAAATAAGATAAATAAATAAGGTACACTTAAATAAGAAAGATATATGGTTAAGAGAAACAGCATCCTTAAAATATAGATTTTTTGAAAGTTTCTAAGTGGCAGTCTGATTATAAGGTGAGATGGCCAGGGTGGGCAGAAAAAACAAGAAAACTGTTGGTGAAAAATATTAAAATCGTCAGCAGTTCGAGGCTAAAGTACATTCTGCCATTCTACAACAATATTCTTAAGTAGTTTGTTATTGGGGTTTTAGGCTTTGTCTTTGAGGATTCAACGCAGTGGGTCTTGTGACAAGTTGGGGTATCCTCATTCATTCAGACATCACAGACGGCTGCAAAGGACTTTGATCAGTTGTTGGTGGAATAGAACGCCACCATAAAATGACCTTTGAACTAATAGTAAGTTCTGTTTAAACTCTTTGGACTAAATCATTTTATTACTCTCTTTATCTAGTATAAAAGCCACCTAATTTATTTCAGTCTTTTAAGTGAACAACTTGACTTCTGCTAACTGGTACAATTAATCTGGCAAGCTTTTTAGAGGGATCCCACCATTGCAAAGCACTTTGGAAAGCAAACAACAATTTAATTAAAATTTATAAGACAATGTACAGAATAACATCATTCAGTACATGATAAATTAGCAAGAAACACTCTTTGAAGAGCCTACACAATAGAACATAAATTGATAATACCATAAAATCCTGAGCAGTACAGCTGCAGCAGAAAAATCAATCAGAAAAATACTACAGTTATAGCAAATTAATGCAAAGATTCAAAAGGTGAGTTTTTATGTGTGATTTAGATGTGACCCCCCGTAACGTCACAAAGCTAAATGAGTGTTGGCCCTGGCCTAGAGCCTATAATGAGTCTTGGTAAAAGGGAGGTGGGCAGGACCAGAGGAAAGCAGAGGAAAAGCAATGATTGCAGGTCGGTTGTTAGAATGAAGGTAAATTAAAGCAGAGCTCTAGCCAGTGTACTTTAGTGAGTTGAAGGATGATGCATTCATTTGACTTGTTTTGAACTCTAGCAGTAGCATTTCTAACATGATGATACTTTTAAGAGGATGATGATTAAAAAGGGAATAGTAATCATCCAGTTTGGAGACAGAGAAGGTGTGACAGAGGATGTTTTCTTCTTCGACATTACAGCAAAACTCGATATGTTATATTCATAGACATCCTTACTGTTGCAGAACTTTACTTTTTATTAATCAGAGTGTCTTTTAGTGTGACTCCTAGACTAGTAATAATAGGCAAAGGCAGAATTTTGTAGGAACTGAGGTATAGTGATATGGAATTAAGTACCACGAGAAGAAGTTCAGCTGTGTTTCTAATCAGTAATATGAAGAAAACAAATATCCAAAAACTCATATTATTAAAGCAAACATCCCCCATATCTGTATCTTATATGCTACCAAGAATGACTGTCATATACAGAAGACTTACTTACTTAGACTTAGTTCCTCCAAGCGACCGCCATTGAGCCCAAGCAGCAGCAGTGGCCTCGGTTTCATCCCATGCTAAGTTGACAAAACCAGTCTCAGATGAACTTTGACCCGCCACCATCATAACATCTTGGCCTCCTCCAATGCTGTTAACTAAAGTTTATTGGGGTTCACCTGGCATTTTTGTAGCATTGGGTGTTTTACAGGGTGGAGCAGGATATTTGCATGTGAGTGGAATTTTGCACAAAAATGGCATAGGCCCCAGACGTTGAGCTATATCTACAGAGCCACAGAAAAGAGGCTACAGACTGTTTAGCTAACCTCAAGACATAAAACACTTAATGTGTTCAGAGAGGTAAGAGGACATGCAGATAATCGAGAAAATTACCCATAGTTCTTCAACCAGTTAGGGAGATTTTTGTGGTTAATAGTACTGAAGGCAGCAGTGATGTCGAGAAGTAGTACACAGACTACAAAACCATCTTGGTTTTGTAGAAAGCTGTACAATAGACTTATAGTATGTGTTTTTCATTTGTTTTTGTTTTCAATATGCCACCCAATACTGTCTGAAACTGGACCACATGCTTTGAAACTTAACATCACTAACCCTTGTGTTTCAAACTCTCTCCTCTTAGTTCTCAGACAAGCAGCTCAACTTTCAAGAAAAAGTGTAATTTTTAGAAGGGTCTTCCAATCATTCAATGATTCAATACACAATGACACTGTAATTTATTTTATTTTTGTTATATTTTCATCTCTCCTGTATAGTGAAAAGTGGAAATTGATTCTTCAAACTGCAAAGAATTTGGTAAATCTTCCCAGGAGAAATTAAGTGCTTCTCACCAGGCCTACTTAAAATCATCTGAAAGGGAAACTTGAATGTAATTGAGTCGAGAGTAGATTTTTTTCAGCACTCTTCAATATTTCATGTGCATATTCACCTTAATGTGAAATACTGCTCAAGCTTAAGCAAACAGAACACATAACTGTAGCAATAAAAGAAGAAGATATTGTGTAGAATATATTACTTAATACAGGTCAAATGGAGCAAGCAGAGTTAAGCAACATACAAAGGAGGGATGCAGTATCTATAAATATTGAGATTTACCAGACTTAAGGAATTTTACATCAGAGGCGCACTCAGCTTTTTTAATGTACTTTTCTCTTACAGTTCCAGATATTTGTTGTAATAAGAAGCCTGTCTCGTCCACAATGGAAAATTTTTAGAAAGTTTACATTTCCTATTTTTGTGAAAATACCTCCTTTTTATTGTAGGTCTGAAATATTTTACCAAAAGAAAACATGAAACATGAAAAACATTTTTTTAGAGACTGTCTATATGTATCTTTTATAATAACATGATTTTTAGGTGACAATATGTAAAACAGCCATACTTTCTTGTCATTAATAACTGGATTTGTAGTTTCAGTCACAGTATCACTGGACATGGATACATTTCATATATATGGGTACCTGTATACCAGTTCTCACCTCTTTATATGTAATGCCTTTATTTGAAAGCACATTTATTTTTTCCATACCCTTAATGCTCTCCCTCCTTCTCAAAAACAATACACAGTAGCATTTTTTTTTCTCAGAAGTCACAAAACATTTTCTAAAAGTTCTTCCTCACATTTTAATATGTATACAGTATACAAGGGTAGTGAATTTTGAATCAAATTCTATGGTACATTAGCTCGCTGTATGGTTTATAAATATTATCAATTTTTCTCTCTTTTTTCTATACCATAATTTACATCCTCCTTAAGCATCTTTCATCCTAATAATGACGGAGACAGTATACCACATTACACCACCAGAACCAACTTTTAGAGGTTCAGATTGGTGAACTGTATTCGGTAGTTGATGAAAGCTAAAATCACTACAATTTACACACCTAATATTTAGCACACACCACCAGGGAAGAGGTAAAATGACTAAATATGTCACTACTGTATCACCACATATACTTACTGAAATGAGCATCACTACATATGAAAGAACAGTTAGTCTTTATGTATCATCTGATCACAACTCACCTAACCACCACTAAGAGCTCAGACGAAATGTGTAGAGATTCCAAGGGAAGTGAAATTAAAAAAATAAATAGTTAGTATGTAGTTTCTTTGTCCCAATAGGGAAATACATTTTTTATATCAACAAACCTCCTTCAATACACACAAGAACCAAGAGTGCATCCAGCAACTGAGTCTGTCTTCTTAGTTAGATTGTTGATTCAGAGGGCCTCTCTTGAAGTGATGTTATCAGCCTAGCAAAACAGAGTGTAGGAAAATACAGTGACTATTGAGCATAGAGTTGTACAATATGCTAAGGATATCACTACTCACATTACAGGAGCACAGTCTCCTAAGAAGAAGGGGGTATGCTTGGTCCTTTCTTATACAGTTCATCTGTGTTACAAGGCCAGTCCAGCCTGTCATTGATGTGTACCCCCAAATACTTGTAGCTGTGCACTGCCTTCACATCCACTTCTTGAATAATGATTTTCCAAAGTGGTCCTTTGGCACTGAAACTCAATAACCAGTTCCTGTTCTGTTTATATCAACTATTCAGTGGTCATTTTGCCACAAATGAAATGCAAATATAATATATGCCCCAATTGACTAGAAGATCATGATTTTTGTGAGCACCAATAAACTGCACAGTATATATCATCTGAGGAGAGGTACTAAAATCACCCAAGCAGACATATGGGAGTTCCTATCTAATGAGAACACGATGTTAGAAGAGTTACCATTATTACATATGAAAACTTCAGTATAATGTATATTGTATGTCTTTACAACAGTAAGCTATAGACCCAAATTGGTACAACCAGTTTGCAGGATGAGTTTGTGGTGGTAAGGGGTGAGGACACCCCTGCCACTTTGGAGTACAATGAAATTCTTACTAGTATATCTCCTCAGAGTAACAATAAAATACCAGCAAAGACACACATAAATACACAACATATGATAGATAGATAGATAGATAGATAGATAGATAGATAGATAGATAGATAGATAGATTATATACATATAGTATGTATGCATATACATACATGTGCACACATACACACACACATATATGTACAGTGCTTATAAAATATATTCATCCCCTTGGAAGTTTTCACATCTTATTTTTATACAAACAAGGTAGCATATTACAATTAAAACTACCGTTTGTAATTCTGGCATTGAAATTCTGCCTATTGGAATTTATCCACTTTATCTGCAAAGGGAGTTAAGTAACATCATGCATATCAATATTTATATTACTTCTTTTGAAAATGGGAGCTCAATAATGGAAATGATTCATTCTGTCACCCAGGGGCGGTCCTAGCCTGTTTGGTGCCCTGGGCGAACACACACTCTGGCACCCCTCCCCGCCTCCCCTCCAGCGCCCCAGCTCTAATAAACACTGAACAAAATCAGTGTAATAAAACAAACTATTGGAAATGTAATGAGACAAAATCAAATTTTACATTTATACAGCACCAAAATATTTAGGACCAGTTCACCAGGTCACTAACAACTACATAAACCTTTTCTATCAGAGCTGCAGTCAGTTTATTATTTTGGGTTAACTTTCCCCGACTACCACTTTCCACTACGCGAGTCATTTGCATTAGTAAGTTAGCACGCAAACATATATATCCATGCAAAAAAATTCTTACTAACTCAAAGCATTTTATCAACATGTTCAAAATCTCATTGACGATATTTTACTGTTTTAAAGCCTGTAATGTGCACTCCAATTATGGCAAATTTACTAACCTGTGATAAAGAATAGAGAGAGCACATGCATTGAGCTGGCGTCAGCTTCACACAGGAGAATCCCATGCCGCCCCGCCCCTCTCCTCCCTGTGCGGCAAGCAGCAGGCGCACCTCGCAAATGGAGGGCGCCCTTACTCCCCGCAAATGGGCAATAGGAAACCGAACAGTGCCCATGCAATCCCAAAAATGCGTTGGCATAATGTCAGGGCAACATGGGCACGCGCAAAAAAAACATTTTTTTTTTTGCCAATGCCCAAGATGCTGTCCCCACCATGATGCCGCCCTGGGCAATGGCCCATGTCGCCCATATCAAAAACCGCCACTGCTGTCACCAACAATCTAAAGTTGACTCATTTTCACCCTGCAAATATATTTGTTGACATCAACTATGTGACTTTGGAAGGAACAACGACATATATCAGTTGGTATCATGTTCCAGTTGAGGATAAAACAGGTTGGATCTGCTCTATTCAAATGTTAAATATGCCTTTAAGTGTAAACTTCTGTTATCTTTGGGTAGATCTGATCATGTGAAGAAGTGGAGCCTGGGGACATGGCTCTGAAAGACTATTTCTAAGTGACTGACTTTGAAATGATGTGTGATGATATTGAGGGGCTCAGTCAATCTTAGGCCTTAAGAGCTAGTAGGGTTTATGGACAAATCTAATGTCCTGAACCAATTTTTAAAAGATTATCTCTCACACTGCCATTATCTTCAAATGTCCAGTCACCCCACACCATCCCTACTACATCAACAGCTCCCAACAGATCACTTCAGCTGTAATGGCCAGTGATGAGTCCACCTACCGATCATCAGTAAGGAATGTCCCTAACTGATGACCAAGTGAGGAGACAACTGTGGAAGTTACACACAGGAAATGCCGTGGGATCAGTCCTCGAGTTCTTAAGGCCTGTGCTGTGCTATCCTTTGTCACCTGTTCAATCTGTCCCCAGGGCTCCAGAAAGTACAGCTGCTGTGGAAAACATCCTGGCATTGTTCCTGTTTCAAAGAGTGCAGGAGCATCTTCACCAAATAACTACAGAATAGTAGCACTTGAGTCTCACATCATGAAAATTGAAAGGCAATGAACTATCTGCCTATCAGACTGCAATTTGTGAGGCTTAAACCCTGTGTCTATAATACGGATGTTTGCAACACTGCAATACCACAAAGAACAGTCCTGTTTTCTTTTTCCTTCACCCTGTACTCTTCAGAATATAAATATACACTTGGTCATGTCACATGCAAAACACTCTCAGATGATTCTGCACTTATGTAATCTATTGACAAAGGAGTCAGGTGGAGAACTTTGTTTCTTGGTGCAGAAAGAATTATCTGAAACTTCACATTGGCAAAACCAAGGAACTGGTTATTGACTTTCACTGGACCAAACAGCCTTTATGTCTGGTCACTCTTGGGAAGTGGATGTAGAGGTGGTGCATTGCATCAAATACTTTGGGGTCCATATCAATGGGAGACTAGACGGGTCTCATAACACAGATGAACTTTATAAAAATGGGAAGAGCGGCTCTTTTTTCTTAGGATAATGTGTTCTTTTAATGTGGGTAGTGATATCCTTTACATATTTTAGAAATCTATGATGGCCAGTGCAATGTCCTATGCTGTGGCATGCTGGGCCAGTAACATCACTCCACTGAATCAACATACTAATTAAAAGTGCAGGCTCAGTTATTGGATGCACTCTGGACCCCCTGGAAGTAGTGTTGAAGCCGAGAATGAAAAGAAAAGTTTCAAAATTTCAAAACAAAATTTCTCCCTGAGACCAAATAAAGAAACTGAACAAAAGACTTTAGGCTGAAAGACAATAAAAAGAAATTGTTGTTATCAATTCAGGAGCTCAGTAGCCCATTTGAACATTATAATTAGCACAGTGACAGAAAAGACAGACACACACACACGTAGACCACTGCAGGTACTTGGCGACATGCATCTGAGAAGTGTTTCTGTCTGCTAGGACATCTTTCTGTCATTTTAACAATTACATGACTATATCTATATATATAATTCACTAAGGGCACGCAAGACAGTGAGCACAAGCAAGACAGAGAGTGCACGCAAGACAGAAAGCCCCGCATGCCAACTCTAACTAAGGGCAAGCAAGACGCATGCAAGGTAGAGAGCGCAATTTCCTGTTATATTGGTGTTTGCAATGACTATTAATAAGGCACAGGGCCAAACTTTCAAAAAAATATGCCTGTATCTGCCAAAACCTGTTTTCACTCACGGACAATTGTGTGTTGTTCTCTCCAGAGTTCCATCCATTCATTGACTGACAGTTGTATCCTCAAACCCTCCCCATTTGGACAACTGTGTCTTTCAGGAAGTGTTCACACATCAATAAATAATTATATGGCATATACTACGGCGCGGGTTGGCTACTTATATATAAACGTCTACGCTTGGAAGTGTGTGTGTCTGTCAAAGCCCGGAAGTAAGAGGTGGAGTCGGGGTAAAGGCTCTTCTTCCAAGGGAAAAAAACTTGCTTAGCTGCTAATAACACAAGCGAAGAGAGAACGTCAGCAAAACGAAACCTTAGAAGAAAGAGAAAGTCAATTAGCTGCTAACATTGGCAAAACTGTACCCCTTGTTCTTTTATTCCCGCTGCTAATACACAAGCGATGCCAGCACGTCGGCAAAACGAATCCTCCTAGGAGAGAGATGACCAGAGTAGTTCCTTTCAATTACCTGACATCTCTACATTTCATTTTTTTTTCTGACAATTTCAATAGTTTCTAGGACCCTGGGCTTTTTACAGCATGAGCTTACACAGCTAGTATGGCTTGGCATATTTACATTTCCAATTAGAGAGTAATGTTAACTTACTTTGGTTATTTGTTTAGATGCTGTACAGCCTTGTCCGTTGTTCTACTGGTGTTGTTAGGTACATTTACATTTATATTTGCTGCGTTTTGAGTACTGAAATTTGCATCTCCTGTGGCTCTTTGTCATCAGTCCTTTTCACCTCCTTTTGCCTTTGTGTGACCCACTGTTGACTTTGAATGCATACTTTGCAAATTAATATTGTTGTGAACATAGCTGCCAATTCTTGCACCCATACATCAGCTTTTTCACTATTGTCATAACTGGACAACAGAGAGCACACACAGCACCTGCAACAAAATATCATTCACTTTTATCATTAGTTTATTTACAGTATGTCTTCAAATGCCAGTGTATAATTTGACTTTAAAGAAACGTTTTTCCCATGCAACAGGTCATGCTGTCATCACTGACTTTTTCATTACAGTCCTATGAAATGCTTCCTAAACCTTAATATCATTGCCCTGCTCATTATTTTTACTTTGCGTACATGTTTCAACATAAGAAATGTCTACCACTTTTCTTCCAATCTTTACTTAAAATTCAAATTGCATATCTTTGTTGCACAGTTGAAGAATATCACTTATGACTATTATTGTGAAATAGGATGCTAAGCTATTGGGTATGAAATTGCTGATAGACAGGAAATTTGCATTCTTCATTATTTCCTTTGCAAAATCAATTTTTATGAAGAAAACAATATATAATATTTATATATATATAGATATTATTGGGTGGCACGGTGGCGCAGTACGAGACCTGGGTTTGCTTCCCGGGTCCTCCCTGCGTGGAGTTTGCATGTTCTCACCATGTCTGCGTGGGTTTCCTCTGGATGCTCCGGTTTCCTCCCAAAGTCCAAAGACATGCAGGTTAGATGCATTGGCGATCCTAAATTGTCCCTAGTGGGGGTGTGTGCCCTGTGGTGGGCTGGCACCCTGCTCGGGGTTTGTTTCCTGCTTTGCGCCCTGTTTTGGCTGGGATTGGCTCCAGCAGACCCCCGTGACCCTGTAGTTAGGATATAGCGGGTTGGATAATGGATGGATGGATGGATAGATATTATATATAATAAGATATTTAATACATGTTGGTGTTAGCAGAGAGCAATTTGAATGTTAATTGACTCCAAACCGTTAAGGAATATAATGTATGTCAGGGTCTTTAGTCAAAGACTTTGATCTGCTTTACATAGTTGACTTATTTCAGTTTAAAGGAACACTTGTTTTTAGATCAACAAGATGCAAATCAGTAATGGCAGTGTCCCTGCTATTGCCATCATATTTCTAATGTTGATATTATATTTTATGCTATCATGTTTAAAATGGTCTGTCATTTATCCTTATGCTATATAAATATGTTATTAGTCTGGCACTCAGTATGATCTTGCCTGTTTTACTTGCAGGAAATGCAATACAAGCATTTGGTAACGGCACCGATGTAAATGTATGGCAACCCATGCCTCCTGTTCAAACAACTACATCGACTACAACGCCGTCTAACAAAATAAAAGAGAGATCTCCCAATTCTTTGGACTCTTCAACCCACATCAATGAGATCAGCACTTCAGATGATGCTAACACCTACCACATGTGTGCAAGCTTACAGGTAAGTTTTATTTGTACCCTCAAGTAAAGTTTTCTTGTTATCTTACTCACCTTTTCATGTTCTTTACGTTGTAACAGGAGAGGCCAACCTCATGGCCAGGTCTTATGTCACACTGCTACTGGCTTTGAACCTTCCAACCCTTGACAACCTTTATTAGCATTTTAAAAGTTCATGTCATGTATATTTGAAAAAAATATCATTGAAAATACTCAAAATGTAAAGAAGTGAATGAAAATTTTCTGTGCTTGTCATCTTCAATGGCAATTCAGCACTGAAAAAATGACTAATTGGCCCGTCTGCATATTGCAAATTCAAATTCTTAACTACAACTCCTCCTAATCAGTGTTTCTTGTAATATCATGCTTTTAGACAACATTCAGACATTATCCTGTTAAATGCTAAAAGATTTATATCTCATCCTTAAAATGAGTTGTAAGAAAAATATCATTTCCGTTAATTTTTTTTTATTAAACTATGGCTTACTAAAACCCATCTATGATAAAGGCAATCATTAATGTCATTGACGTTTGCAGATTTCACAAATGATTATACGCCCACTCACATTTCAGGAAGGGAACAGCTCCCTTTCTTTTGCTTTTTCTTTCATAATTAGGGGAACATGAGTGCAGGAAATTTAATTCCTTGCTTCATTATTAGCATTAAAAAGGCACCAACACCTTGCTTTTAACTTTCAGCTAAGTTTATACATTGTCATCTTAAAGTTGTGTTATGGACAGTTATAAAATTATTTAAAACCTTTAAAAATCTCAAAAGACCTCCAAACTGTTACAATTGGGGTAAATAAAATTGTGAACTTTCAAACACTACTAGGTCTGGCGATCTGTGACATAAAACTCACTGATATCTAATTTTATATTTGACAAAAATCGGTGAATTTTAAAGACTTTCTTAGAATTACACACACAGTAATTATTTTATTATTAGTAAACTCATGAGTATGTTTGCATGTTTCCTGTCAGGTATCCATTGGCCAGAATGCAGACAGCACAGTCCCTCAAGGACAGGCATGTAGAGTGCTGGGCCTTGTGCCCAATGTAAGGTGCTGTCTGAGCTCACCCAATGTGTGGCTCCTGCCCCTCCACCGCACGACTGCTGTGTAATAAGCATTGGAGAGGACCAGAGACAAACAGAAGGCGTTAGGGGGCAAATGACTTACAGAAGGAAGAGCTGATGGTGGAGCCCTAGCCCATTTGTGACTGTTACATTTTTCCTTAATTACTGATATGTTTTAACTTAATTACATTTAGATATTTAACTTGCGTTTATCAGTTTGGTTTCATTCATTTCTGTTCAGTCTAAACTCGTATAGCAGGCTTCTAATGATGACATGCAAAGTGCTTATACAGATTTACATTGAAATGAAACAAAACTCTGTGGTGCGTTGGCACCCTGCCCGGGGTTTTTCCTGCCTTGCGCCCTGTGTTGGCTGGGATTGGCTCCCTGTAGTTAGGATATAGCGGATTGGATAATGGATGGATGGATAAAACAAAACAACATGTACATACATATAAGCGTGCAAAACTTTTTTTTTAATACACTGTAATCTGATGAATAATTAAGATCCCAAAACTTTTGCATTGACAGAGTCACAGATAAGGAACAAGACGACACATTTAACTGATACAGTATATGAGTAGTTAAGATAATGGAATAGCGTAAATTAAAAACTACATTTGACAACATTTCATAAGAAAATAAACTTCAATGTGATGTAGGAGTGCTAGGATATGTGCATACAATGGTCTAAATCAGCAACATGCTGAGGAAAATTCCATAAAGGGAAATGGTTAATAACTGCCAGTCATGGTGAATATCATAATTTTAGTTTAGACCAGTAATTTACAGACATTTTTACAGCATGAATAGTTATATCAAAAACTTGTAAGGATACACAAAGAAGGCAGAAAAAAATTTTGGGGAACCTCCCCCTATATTGTACAATGTACAAAGCAAAATACATCAAACTTTCAATAAATGGCTTCAGAGCAGCATCTGGTTCTGTGTCCAAAACAGAGACAACTAAACACAAAAGGAGCTGGGTTTTTATATAGTCAGGGAGGAAGGACTGGGGTCCAATATTTTAGGCCGGGAGGCACGGTTATGCAAGGGAAGCAGGAAGTACTCTATGTTGATTTCCTTTCAGAGGATCTGTAGGAGAAGGAGAAGAAAAGGTAGTGCACTTCGAAAAAGCCCGTTCTTGTTTTCGGCCCTCAGTTAAGCCCTTAGCCTGCCTCCAAAAGCATGTGTGTGACAAGCTGTAACTCAGGTCTACTGTGTTAAATTAATGGGTCTTCGTCCTTTATTTACATTCCTTGACAAAGGGGAAATGTCTTAAGCTACAATTAGGTCATTCCCATGTGTGAGGGCCATGTGGCTATAAGCTCTAACTCTTAGGGTAATGTTTTTTGTTTGGAATTTCAAGAAGGCAATATATACTTTGGTGTGAAAGTATTCATAAACTTTCCTAGGTTGGGTGGCTGAAGTCATGTGAGAGCTTATAATAAGACCCTGTTTATCAGCTAAATACAGCAAATCTTGGATAGTTCAGTAATTTGAAAACTAAAAGATAATTCTGTGTCAAAGAGCTAGGGTCCACCAAAATAAAATGTAGACCCCTTAAACTATATTTGACATATTTTATTATTGCTTTCATAACTTCTTCAGATAATAGATTACAGTGTTTTTTGTGTGTCTCTTTTGGGTTTGCTTGTTTGTTTTTAAAAATTCAGTAGAGTATCTAATGTAATACAGTTAATTAGTAACATAATAAGTAAGATGTGACTTGTAAGTACAGTTGTCATTGAAATTAATACAAAGCAAAGTAAATATTTTGCTGTTAAGCTCTCTGAAAACTTTAATATGCAGTGGGGCAACAGTATTGGTCTTCGTAGTGTATCCCTGAGGGATGCCATATCTAAATTACAATATGAATGATGACATAATGCTATCAGATTTCTGAATATAATGATTATAATATGATATGCAAGTACTAAACCACCTAAGAACAATGTGGATGTGTATGAAAGCTGCACATAATCAAAATGGACAATGGCTGCAGTATTTCCTGCATCAGAACATAGTAGAATATAATTAAAAATGTGAATTAAACCTGTTTCTGTGTTATGTTTCTGCAGAAAGCTAGACAGAAAGTTAAAAAAATTATAAACCTTAACACACAAATGATGTCTTAAGGTTGCTATTTTTTCCTAGATTTTTTAGAAAGAAGAGATACAGTATGTTTGAGATCAACCTGTAATTATTAAGCCTGTGCTGGTCTATATATAATTTCTTCAATAATAGTTCATGTCAGTATGGATGCATTGATGCACCCTGTATGTTACTTGAGGTTTTTTTTATGTTTTCGCGACATGGCCTTAGACTACAGAAGGTGGCCAAGCTCACTGCAAGATCCAGTGGCAACATTTCCAGGTCTGCTATTGTGTTAAACCATCGAGCATAAGGAATGACATAGCTTGACTCCATAACATTATATTTTAGGAAATTTACTATTATTTATATTGTTAATTGTTTTTGAGTGGCAGATCCAATATCTTATTCGTCAAAGTAGCTACAGGTTTAAATAATACAATGTTAATATTTTCTCCTATTCATTTTCAACAGTATTCAGACTAAGCTGCATGAAGCAGGCATTACTTGTTAATGTTATCAGTCCACAATATTTAGCAAACCAGTAATTTACTTGCTTTCTGCTCCTGATTTTCTGATTTAAGAAGTAATTTTTATCATTCATTTTATTTTGTTTTGTTCTAATTACCTCTTTTGAAAATTGTGGCTATACCTGAACCATTTTAGGAAATGAGATGAGTTGTAGCCATATTTGAGCTAATATAATTCAGTCTTAATAATGATGTTGAGATCCACATAATATCAATTAATGTTGATGAATTGTTGTAATCTAGATCTAGCACTGAAATGTAATCTACGCATTCATTGACAATACCCAAAGCAGATAAAACATAATTAAATAAGAATATGAAATTCTTTCATCTAGTAGAGAGAATGTCTTGAGTATGAACGAAAGTATTAATTAGATTTAATAAATGATTATAAATAAGTGTCAAACCTTGTGCAACCTGGAAAGACCTGATCAAGTAGAGTATTTTGTGAGGGACAACATGCTGGGACCAGCAAACCAGCCAGAGTTGGTTTAGGGTCCTTACGTGGACAGGATGCATGTAACATGGAAAGATAGGGGAGAGCAATAATTCCTGCTTATTGTCCTCCCAACCCCCCTCCTTTCCCCTATGCTAGAAGGTAGCATCCCAGGATACCGGTACCCATTCGGACACCCACAAGGAATACTGGGACTTGTAGTCTGGAAGCACAGCCTTGCTGGGGTCCATGGGTGCCGCTAGGGGTGTATGTGGGACTTATGCATGGCCTGAAAGGGCTTCCAATGGGTGAAGGCCTGGCATCAGAAGTACTCCTGAGTCCTCCATATACGGGACTGAATTGCCTTGTGCAGGTGAGTTGGAGCTGGGAGCAGAGACAGGCAACACTTCCTGGAGGAGCAGCAGTGGGGAGAGAGAGAGAGAGAGAGAAAGAAAGAAAGAAAGAAAGAAAGAAAGAAAGAAAGAAAGAAAGAAAGAAGACACACTAGTGGAATTGTTGTACAAAAAGGTATTTTTGTAATAAACTACCCTGGTTATTTGAACCTCAAACTGTGTTGTGCATTTGTGTTTGGGGTTTGGGGCTTGGTGGCATCCTTTAGCCTTCACAACATATAATCAACTTTGCTACATGTGTCTGTTTGCATATTTATGTGAATGTTAATATCAACCCTTAATGTCACAAATTATTGCTTTGTTGGATAACTTCAGCAGTGGACAAGGAGTTTAGAGTAGGTGATCTTTAAATTTATAATAGAATATATAATTTATAGTATCAGCTGATATTAAGAGTTCAGTTTTTTTTAAGTGATGTGCAGCTTGTCTTTAAAGTTTTTCAAAATCTCTATCCTTGACCATCATTGCATGATATATGGTACAGTGTGAAAATCTTCAGATTTTGGACCAAAATGGTACAGTAGGTAATATTGATTCTTTTGGACTTTTTGATTACATACTTTGTTGCCACCTGAGCAAAATATGTATATCTGCTGAATTATGTACATGCTCACTTTGTTAGAATTCTGTAAAAATGGCAGACTGGAAGGTTAAGTGACTGGACACTTCCAGGTTACAAGAGATTACAGTGGTGCATTTTGGCTGCAGCTTTTCCCCTGTGGATTAAAAATTGAATGTATGGATATTATTGGCTATATGGTCTGCTGCCTAGCTTGCTTGTCTGCTTCTTGAACTCCTGTAGATTTTCTGTTGCATTATGGCTATAAGGTACTCTTTTTCAGATCTTTATGCTTATCAGCACACTGAGCACCGAACCCCAACATTGCTCCTTCTGTTTAGGCATTTAGAAATTCCGCATCAGCCCAGGTTCTCTCACAGAAGCTTGCGTCGGATGTTTGACCATTATTATTCTAAGAATAGCATTAACTTGATCTGGATGCCATTTTATTTACACTAATGTTCTGCTATCACTACTGGACTGCCTCCTATTGTAAATTTTAAGAACTTACAGTCTATATCATCCAATCATCCATCCATTTTCCAACCCACTGAATCTGAACACAGGGTCTGCTGGAGCCAATCCCAGCCAACACAGGGCACAAGGCAGGAACCAATCCTGGGCAAGGTGCCAACCCACCGCAGAGTCTATATCATTAATGCATCAAATGCCAGAATCCTCTAGCTATATACAAAATGCTAGAATTGCCCTATTCAATGTCCACTCTCTAAATAGCCAGTCAGATTTTATTGTGGACTTTGTTGTGGGGCATAATATTGATTTTTTTGTGCTTGACACAAACTTGGCAACAACCTAATGAGTATTTTGGATTAAATATGGCTGTTCCACCCCACTATTGTTTTCTAGAAAAGCCACGTATTACTGGCCATAGGGTGGTGTTGCAGTTATATATTCTTCTAAGTTTAGAATCAGGCCAGTTTCTGATTACAGTGTTACATCATTTGAGTATCTGCCATTACTGCTGTCTAGTGCAAGGCCTCTGTTGATATTACTCGTGTGTCGTCCTCCAAAACTGTTACCTGTCTTTTTGTCAGAGCTCACTGAATTGCTGAGTTCTCGGTGTTCTTTGTATCCTACTGTGCTACTGCTTGCTGATTCTAACTTACAAGTAGACTAAGTAAATTCCTTAAATGTGGCTGATTTTCTTAATGTATTTCAGTGCTTTGATTTTACTCAGCATGTCAGTTTTCCTACTCCAGCTAGAAGACACACACCTTTGGTGTTACTCCTGCTAATTTGTATGTTATTGATTTGTCTATCTCTGACCATGAGGCTATTCTGTTTGATATGCTTATACAGTACATGGGCAACAATCACCTCATAATAGCACCTTTACAAACACGAAAAATATCACTGCCACTGCTCTTGTAAGTACGTTTCTAAATGCCTGCTACCGTAGTTTATCATTATTACAGTATACTTTCAAATAGTCTGGATCATCTTGCTCCACTTTAAACTAATAATGTGACATTTACATGCTTTGTTCCTTGGTTTTCTCCTGAGCTGTGTCACATGAAAGCTTGTGGGCGAAGGCTAGAAAAAAAGCTTGGTTGCCCATGCGCCTACCTATAAGGAGCACGTTGCCCTCTATAAGCAGGCACTAAGGAGAGCTGCTTATTATGCTAATAGCATTCTGTGTGGTCAGCATAATATCCAAACGCTTTTTTCTACTGTGAGTAAGCTACTTAAACCTGCAAATAACTTTCCTTTGATTGTCTCCTCTGACCTTTGTCAAAAATTTCTGTTCTTTTTTAATAATAATATTGATTTGATTTATTCTGAATTTTAAAAAGACCCACTTGTTCAGTCAAAGCTGACTCTTATCTTAACTGGAATCTGTTTATCTAGTTTCCCATTGTTAGACAATCCTGTCACCCATAAGCCAACTACCTGTATTCTACACCCCATGCCATCTTATTTGGTTAAGGCTGTTTTTCTTTTTCTTCTTCATTTTATCACCAGTATTATCAATACATCTCTTTATAATGGCCTAGTCGCTTACAGTCTAAAGGCAGCTATCTTCAAAACATTTGGACTTGACCCTGAAGATTTTAAAAACCATCAACCTATTTCAAATCTTCCTTTTCTTAGTAAAATCCGAGAACTTGCTGTTGTGTGCTATTTGAAAAACCGTCTTGCCTCTAATGACCCGTCTGGTTTTAGGGCCAATCTCAGTACAGAGATAGCACTCATCAAGGTGACTAATCATCTCCTAATCCTAACAGATCGTGGTCTTTTAACACTAATGATCTTTTTAGACCTCAATGCTGCTTTTGATACATCATGACATTCTTTTGTTTACACTTGAGAATGAGTTAAATATTGCAGGAAATGCTCTTGCATGATTTAAATCGTACCTTAAGGACCGACAGCAATTTGTTGTTTGTTGGTAAGCTTAGGTCTGACCCATCTTATTTGTTCCAGAGTGCACAGTACCTCAGGGATCAGTTCTTGGCCCTCTGCCCCTTATAATTTATATGCTTCTTCTCGGTGGCATTATTAGACGGCACAGTCTAAGATTTCATTGTTATGCTGACGATACACAGATTTATTTACACAAGAGGATTATGCAAACATTACCTCCTCCTGCATTGGTTGCCTGTTTGGCTGACATCAAACACTGGTTGTCTGAAAGCTATCCCAGAGTGAACAGGGATAAAACTGAGGCTTTAACTATTGCACCTTCTGGCACTTTAAAGAAAACAGACAATTTCTCAGTAAAAATCATAGGCTTTATTACATCCTTGTCTGCACTGCCTTGATCCTACACTCTCTTTTGATCCACATATTAATAATATTACCAAGGTTGCCTTTTTCCACCTTATGCAAATTGCAAGGCTGCGTCCATTGCTCTCTGACACTGCAACTGAGACGCTTATCCATGCTTTTGTCACCTTGTGACTTGACTATTGCAATGAATTGTTATTTGGTATCCCTGCTCGGCGCCTAAACAAGTTACACTATGTACAAAATTCAGCAACAAGAGTGGTTACCCATTTAAAACCCTGGGAGCATATTACTCCTACACTCCTAAAGTTACACTGGCTACCTGTTCCTTTAGTCTTCATGGTCTGGTCCCACCTTACTTGTCTTCTTTATTATGTCCATATACTCCATCATGTTCACTTTGTTCTTCAAATTTCTTGCTGTTAACCATTCCAATGTGCATACTAAGTACTATGGGTGGTATGGCTTTTAGTGTATCAGGGCCACAGTTATGGAATATGCTGCCTTTGGAGCTCTGTACGTGTACTTCACTTTCTGTTTTTAAGTGCTTGTCTTTATTTCCATCCCACATAACACTGTAATATAAATAGGTTCACAAAAAAGATTAATTGGATAGTCAGTTCAAAGATATTTAGTCAGAATGAGCTACTGAACCAGAAACCCTTTACTGTTGTGCAAAAGCAGCTCATTGAAAATTTAAGCTGCAGTGAGCTATATACAGTATAAACTAATGAATGGGGGCCTTTGACATATTGGAAGCTGGCCTAAAGAAGTGTCTTGTAGACACTTAAAACAAACCATTGGCCTAATTATAAGGACACCTAGTTGTCCTTTCAGACCTCTTTCCACAGATAAAATGGATTACTCAGTGTGACTTAGATTGGTTCTCTTATCAGACTAAATGCAACGCTTCTTGTTATTGTTCTGTTTGCCTTAGGGGATATCCTAGCCTGTTTTCTATATCGATTATTGTCACTTCATAAATATAGCAGTCATGACATGCAAGACAATATAGACACACACACACACTCACACGTAGACACACCAAAATTGTTGCAAAGGCAATAAAAAGCCAGGCACAGTACCATAGAAACATCTTTATTATTAGCAAGCATGTCACATAAAGAATGATGAAAAGTAAAGCAAAATATCTGACTTCTGGGATACAAGCCTCATTGCTTTCTGAAATTTCTGTGCTCACCCTGGTGTGCTTATATTATCGGAGCTTAATTTTTTGAGACTAAGAATGAGAGCCCCATTTATTTTTCTTTTTACTCTTCTTGGACTCCTGCTGGAGCCAACTGGATCTGAACCCACAATTTTAAAGATGCACTACAGTGTGAGCAATGTGAAAGATGGTTATAATAAAAATACGGCATATCATAGTACATAAGGGTTATTAGTTTGACCGGGTGTTTGTTTCTTAGACATACAGTACATTGAATGCTACAATATAATACCTTGTTAGAGATTTAAAGGACTAAAAACTCAGAAGGCTTAGCAACATAAGCAGAGGTTAAGGTTAACCCAAGGCGAAACTGAAGTTACGACAATCTAAACATTAAAAACTTTTATTAGATTTTCTTCTAAGTGCTTAAAAAACTGTCTGAAGATAAAGTATACATTTCTGAATACCTACAGCCATTGGGTACCAGACGTTCCTAGATCAATAAAGTATCTATCTATCTATCTATCTATCTATCTATCTATCTATCTATCTATCTATCTATCTATCTATCTATCTGTCTGTCTTAATATTATTATTCAAAAGTTATTTTGCAGTAGTCCCATTGCTGCCACCTATATCTGGCCTAGGCCAAGACAAAAGGCAGTTTTATGTGGTGTGTATACACTGGATATAGTAAATGTTTAGGGGATTGTCTTTGTGTTAAGGAATTTCCTCATTGTGTGACACATATTTAAAATGACTGCCTTCTGTAGTTCTGTGTATTGGTTACATGTAACGTCTGTAGGCTTTTGTGTAGTATATGCGGAATGACAACAGTGGTGGATACAACAATGAGCACACACTGAATAACTTGTTAATTTCTCCACAAGTGACATATTTCTTATGTCAGTTCTGTGTACTTCTGCATTTTATTTGTGTGTGTATTTTGTAAGTTGTATATGTTATGG
Source organism: Polypterus senegalus (assembly GCF_016835505.1). Classification (NCBI taxonomy): domain Eukaryota; kingdom Metazoa; phylum Chordata; class Cladistia; order Polypteriformes; family Polypteridae; genus Polypterus; species Polypterus senegalus. The sequence goes on from NC_053154.1 coordinate 281,474,297, forward strand.
AAATGTCAATAATACATTGTGGCGGTTGGCTAGTGGATCCTGCCCAGCCAGGATGCCTTAAAGATGGATGGACCGGGAGAGGAACAATACCTCCCCCGGGACACGAATGAGCAGCTGCACTGGTTTGAATCTGGGCCACGGGATTGGAGTTTAGAAGCTCAACCCTGTTGGGGCCCGTGACCACCGCCGGGGGGCACCAGGATGACTATAGAGCCTTAAACTGCAGCTTTTCCCCCACACTAGGAAGAGCTGCCGGAGCAGGAACCAGGTATACCCGGAGTGCTTCCAGGTGCTCATGCAGCATTCCCGCCACACCAGGAAGGTCATCATGGAGCACCTGGAGCACATCCAGGGTATTATAAAAGGGGACGCCTCACTCTATTCGAGGATCCCGAGTTGGGAGGCAGAGGACAGAGCTTGCAGGAGAAGAGTAGAGGCAGCACAGAGGAAAGGAGAAAGAAAAAGAGAGTGTGGTGCTTTGTGCACTGTGTGTGCTGTGAAGGAAGAACTGCAAATAAACACTGTGTGTTTTGACATTGTGTGTCTGAGTGTATGTCTGTGTCGAGGCTGATCTTCCACAACACGTAGTTTTATTTTTTTTGTCTACCATTGTTATGAATAGTCTGTTATGGTGAATAGTTTTGCTAGTTGTTCTAGTTCTGTCTCGGTTTAGTTTAAGTGTGTCATTTTCTAGAACTGTTGTTTGTGTACTTATAAAATTATTTTTATATGTCTAATACAGTGCTGTAGTGCAAGTTCTTAAGGCATAATGTTTGCCATAAGTTTACAACCTGATCTAATGTGCTGAATTGTTTGTATTTTGTGGCAGTATCTGCATGTGCTGTCAGTGTTTGCGTCCTGAAGAATATCTTTTCTGTACAGTAGTTTGTCGTGTTTATAACTTGATCTTGTATGGCTAACATAAACCTTCCTATCTCTCAAAATATTTCACCATGGCTTAGATAGCTATTTAGATTATATTAGATTATACTTCATTTGCCCCCAAGGGGAAATTAAAAATTTACAGATTGTCCCAAATAATACCATCAAATAATAACAGCAAACCAAACACACATAAGAACATTTCTGGCTTGGATAATAGAGAGCTGCTGTTGTCAATAACCGGCTTGTAGGTGGCTTTAAGATGAGGTCAGACCTGCCTGGATTGTGCCACAGGTTTATATTTAAAGTCATTAATATTTGGATAGAGCAGGTCCAGCTTGTAGTGTGCAAAAATGGAACATGCTGATAGGCACTTGTTCCCTTGTTTGAAATCACCAGCATTCAGAACAATTCATCAAAAACATATTGGTACTGATATTAGAGTGAATCATTTCTGTTGCTGAGTCAGCCATGAATGATGTAACTTAACATGGGCAAATTCAATCCGCAATTCAATAGCTTCTTCACACATTTTAAGTTTAATTGTATTGTGCTCTCTTTTTCACTTTTGCACATTCACAAAGCCTCCTGTTCCTCTCCTACTTTTTCCACTCGGCTTGATGAGACCCATCCAGCATTAAAATGTCATCTGAAATAAGTGGTGTACGCCAATTCTCTGCAGTTCCCAACATATCGCAGCACCTGCATTTATTGTAAGTCACTTTGAGATATTATCAGTTGAAACATCTTATGTTAAAGCAGTAGAACATTTCTCATTATATGAAGTTAGGCCAGGTCTGAATCCTTTCCACCTTACTTTTATCCTCACTTCAGGCAAGCTCGTAACTTTTATCCTTGCTCTGGATATTTGCTCTTTCGCCCTTTTCATTTTTGGATGACTAGCTCCTTTGATAGGGCTAAAGGGGCTCTTTAGCAGCAGTGACTACAGGAATGTTTAATAGATCCCACTTTGTATTCCTCTCTTATATTCTCTTATATTCTTAGATGTTATAAATGTAGGCAGCCACCAGATCTTTTACAATCAAAGTGTGATATTTCTAAAAGTTTTACCTTAGAGGCCAGTGCACCGGCCTGCATTGACAGCAGTTTAGTTTATAAATTCTTTGAAAAATGTATGGTAACAAACCAGAGGTCAGATCTTAACATTTCTAATTAATAATATTAATTAATTATATTAAAACATTTAATGATTTGTAATAAAAAAGAGAAAGAGAGCTTCTGCAAACACTGCTGCATGGTGCACTGCCCAGAAGTACAGCAATCTTGTTCACACAAGGCTAACCAAGTTCATTAAGATGTCTGCCATGCAGTGTTTTCTGTGTCCATGCTTGTAAGTTGTGTGCTTTTTATGTCCTCTGTGATTGTGTTGTCCTGTTTGATAATGAGTTAAGAGCAAGACAGAACCAGACAGGGCTAAGTAAGTCATCCCTGGCAGATGCCTCATCTTATTTGTACTGTGCCTGTGTGTATTGATGTGTTGTTGATATACGTTCATGTAGTGTTGTTCTCCAGCGTCTTGTTAGTGTTTTTAGGGTGTGTTTGTGTACATGCCATGTGTGTAGGACACTGTTAAGTGCTATTTTGTAGTCAATGAATCCTGTGTGTAGATTTCTGTGTTTTTGTATGCCTGCTGGAGTATCACAAAGTATATTAAGGGCTGTTCCTTGTAACCCATGTTTGTTTATATTTTGTTTGTTATGCTTTTGTAGAGCATAGGCAGACTGGTGATAGTGCTGTAGTTTTTGTGCTCAATCATGTTTTTTGATTAGGTGTCATGCGTGTGATGCATTCTGTTACAAACTAGGGTGTCTCTTGTGGGTTTTGTATAATGTATGTTAGCTTAGGTGGAGTGGTGGCTCTGAGGCTAGGGATCTGCGCTGGCAATTGGAAGGTGGCAAGTTTGAATCCCGTAAACGCCAGAAGTGATTCTACTCTGTTGGGCCCTTGAGCAAGGTCCTTTACCTGCAATTGCTTCATCCTGGTTATGACATTAATCTATATCAAGCCCTGCTAGCAGGTACCCCAACTTGCAGAGAAAATTTGGGAGGGGTTGGTGGCAGGATTGGCACTCCAGCCACCAGAGAAAAAAAACAAAAACTCACACTATTCCAGTGTGGTGCCAAAGTGTCACCTGCTGATCTCAGGTCCCAGTCCAGGTGGTTTGTCATGTTGTAGGTACATGATCCCAGGTCTAAGTCTGGTCTATGCTAGTTTGTCTGCAAGTACCATGTGGTGAACCTATTGTACCAAAGATTGTGAACTCTATCCATGCCTGGTGCTTTCCATTCATGTGTTTTCCTTATTGTTTCTGTGAGATCTGTTGAAGTGATTTGCTTGAAGTGCAATGACATTATACTGTCCTTTTTTGTCGCTCCTTCTTAATCCATGTTGCAGTGCTATTATGCTAAACTGCATTAGACCAGAGAAAAGACCAGCACTGTGTGAGGTTTTCTTCTGTTGGTGTGTCATTGATTTCTATTGTTTTGTAATTCAGTATGTGTCTGTAAAATATTTTCATTGTTTTGGAATTGTGAGTTATGTTACTTCCATACTATGTGTAATTTGTACCATTTTAGACATTTTTGATTATTAGTTTTTGTTTCAGTTTATCTATGCATGTGTCTATGTTCAATATGCTGTTCATATTTCTTATGTGTTTTTATTCTCTTAAATATCTGACAAAGGTTTCTTTGCAGTTTTGCTGATTTGTTGTTCTTCTTGTGCTGTTTTGTTCGGCCTCGGTCACTTTTAATGTCCTTAATCTGTATTTCTAGCTGGTGTTCCCAGCGGGTTTCCTAGAATGGTGTGCTATTGTTGTATTTTGTCTGTCACATGTTTTCATTCCATTGTGGGTGATGTGGATGACTGCATATGCATATATTAGTGTATACATATTGGTTAGTATATTGTGGAAGTGTATTTCCTTTAATCGGTTTTGTTGCCAGTGACAGTTTCTTTGTGTTCATTGGTTTTGGTATAAGAGGATGCTCTCAATGTTCTCCATCTGTTTGTGTAGTTGTATATAATCCTCGATCGATAGCATCGTGATGTATTGTTGAATGTGTTATCTACCTGTGTTTTGCATGATGACTGTGTTGTTGTTGGTATCTCCTGTTTTTTTCCATAAAACTTCCTTTTTTATTTGTTCAAGTTTATTTGTGAGGATAGTTTGTTGCTGATCTATGAATCTTTGTTCTATGATTTTGTGTATTTCTGTGTAAGGCCTTTCTGTAATTTGTGTCTGTAATGAGTTTTAATTTATTATTAATTTTAATCTAACATTTAGTTTTAATTTCTTCTTTGGAACAAATAAAGAATATTTTATCTAATTCTGTAATTGTATAACATGTACACATGATGAACTCTCATCTTTTTTCCATGTGCTGCCGTATCTTACCTGCTTTGGTGGTCAGAATCTTGTGGGCCCACGAAACAGCTGTAGCAGTTTGGGTCTTGTGTTTAGACCCACCACTCTCTGGGATAGCCAATGCAGTAGCAATACTTGGACTGGTGCTGCTTCCAGCAGTAGCCAAGGGAAACAGTAGCTCAGTTTTTGACAATGGGCCTCTACCTAACTCACAAACACAGTCCTTTTTATCGTGGATAATGACTGAACAAATATTATTTCAATTTCTTGTTATAACCATTTTTAATATCCAGTATCTCTGCCATAGTGGGTAGTGGTCTACTTTAGTCTGACCTTTTCCCCTCTACTTTATCGGCATGGGTGGCCCTACCAGGAGCATTAAGCTCCCGACAGGTTCGCTCTAAGGATCATCAGGACTCGCAAGTCTTCTTATCACAACAAGGTGGTAGACCTTAGGAGGTATTTGGCCTCCATCTAAGGTGACTTAACGGACAGGATGTAGTATCATCATTTAAAGGTCATTTTTACTTTTTAGAACAGGTCAGGTTATGTGACTTTCTTAGTGTCATACAGTAAGGCAGAGAAAGGAGTTTAATCAGCATTCTTATGGGTTAATTCCAGTGCCACTATACCACACTGCCTATATATAGTACTGTATATAGCTGGCTCCAATTCAACCTTCCTGCTACACAAATTGACCCGCTTGGCTCTTATCCTAAAAGGTATTCTTCACTCCATTCTAATTGACCCCTTTTCTATGATTATAATGACCTCTTCTTGGATCTCTGAACTGTCTGATATAATAGATTGAAGGGTTGGTTGTCTTTTTAATCAGAGTAAAGCCAATGCTTCTTATTATTGTTATATTTGCGCGGATCAACAATGAGAAATAAGTAAATATTTCAATTTAAAAATTTTGTGTCCATGATGACACACAAGATCAGAATAAATTATCAGTGATTATACAGTACATAATGTATTACAATACAATACAATACAGTTTATTTTTGTATTGCCCAAAATCACACAGGAAGTGCCGCAATGGGCTTTAACAGGCCCTACCTCTTGACAGACCCACAGCCTTGACTCTCTAAGAAGACAAGGAACAACTCCCAAAAACCTGGTAGGGAAAAATGGAAGAAACCTTGGGAAAGGCAGTTCAAAAAGAGACCCCTTTCTAGGTAGGCTGGGCATGCAGTGGGTGTCAAAAAGAAGGGGGTCAATACAATACAGTACACAGAACAGAGCATTACAAACCATATCCATACATATATACATATATTACAAACCATATACATATGCAGTATACAATCTCTTTCTGCAAATGAATGACTATATCTTGACATTTATTAAACATTTAAGAAAATAATATAAATAGTAATTAGATGGTAGTTTTCCAGTAAACTGAGCTTTGGATTTGGAGGAAGACAGCAAGGGTTTTCCGACTGGGTAGAGGAACAGCCTGTGATTTGGAAGTTAGGAACAATATTTGTGGGCTATGCCCTCTTAGTGCCGGTTCATACTTCACGCTCTGAATGCGTATGCATACACATCATGGTTGCCACGCGTTCCCAGCATTCATTAGACGCATCCTCTGAGCAGGTCCTCAGAAATTAATGCAACGTGTGCATGAGTTGCTGTACCAGCAAAAAGTCGTGAGGCACAGTGTGATCAAGCTGGAACGTGATGTCAGAGTCTATGTTTGCTATCTACATGTGACAGAAAGACGTTTTGAGGATTCTAAGAGATCAGTGTGTGTGCTTTGATGTTTAATGAATCGTTCGATGTGGTGAAGCAAAATGGCGACATACAAATGCATTTGTGGTGCTTTTATATTCAAGTGTCACATATTCCTTACATAATGACACAATTCATTTTAAAAGTTTCTCATGCCATCTTCTGTGCCGTCCTTTTTTTTTTTTTGTACCTTCACAACAGCAACAGAATGTACAGCGCTGTATTTGAGCCATTGAGAAAAAAATTAAGAACACCGCGTAAAGGTAAAAGGCTTTAATCTCGAAATGTCCACTTTAACCTCGTAGTTTAGTTTATCATTAAAGTAGAATATCGTAAACGTCATCTTAAAACCAACCCAGTTGTTAATAGCTATGTGCTTCTGAGGCTTCCATCTGAACTGACAGCAGCAATCGTCACTCAGAGCACATTACATTTATCATATTCCTGCTCTCTGCACATTTAAAATCCTTAGATTTATGTATACTTGATATCACTTTCATGATGAAATGTGTTAAAGCATGTACGTTACATTTTACAGATAAGTCATTAACTTCATTTAAATAATGAATACTGTTAATAATTACACATGTGGGGAAGGCACGGTCACATCTCTTGTGTTCCCTGCCTGGAGTTTGCATGTTTTCCTGGTGGGTTTCCACAGTGTGCTCCAGTTTCCTCCCAAAGACTTGAAGGTCTGGGGATTTGGTGATATTAAAGTGATGTTAGTGTGTGTGATGCTTGTGTTCACCTTGTGATGAGCTGATGCCCCGTCCAGGGATTGTTTCTGTCTCGTGCCCAATGCTAGCTGGAATGGACGCATCCCTGAATTGATGAGTGTAATCATTAAACATCCTTTTCAGAGATATTGTGGCAAGGTGTCCTTGGAATGTAATGGATGTTTCAGGCAATTCACAACACAACGAAGCCAAACGTTATCTCATTGTCATGATATCTCACACTGCCACCTAGTGGAATCTTCCAGATTTACGTAAAGTACGTGTGCAAGTATAAACAGTACAACGCTTGCGTAGCAGTAGTGTCCGCTGGAACACACGTCGTATCACGTAATATAAAAACACGGCCTAACAGTCAGGACTTCTACCTTTCTGAACCGTCTAATTTAAATATAGGGTGAGAGTTATCCTAGAAGCAGCTGCCACAAGACAGCAGCATATCCTGGATGAAGCACCAGTTCATCATAGGATGTGGGATGTGACAGGAAAAAACAGTACCAGTTTATATTATATACGAATGTGGGAGATGTTGCAAGTTGCACTGTATAAGGAGTACTCTGTTATTTTATTATGATGGCAAATAACAGATGGTATCACTTTTATTTGTTTTCATCCTAAATCTGAAGGCTTCTTACATGTTTTTGAGGTGGCAGACAACCTCCTGCAAATTATTGATATGGAAGCCTAACCTACAGAAAGTGTTTAAGATGTGCTTTATGGGAATATCAGTATATACCTATATATCTCAGAACACACTCTGCACTCGGCTTATCAGTCTGTATAGTGCCTGTACAGCTTTCATCTCTTTCTCTAAATCCGATGTCATCCACCATCATGTTAGCCTGAACAGAAAGTCATGAGCTGCTTTATTTTCCTATCAAATAAATGTTTCAACCATAAAATCGATTATTGGATGGTTTTATTTATTATGTAGCTATAATACCAGATGGAAACGAAAACACTCTAGTGCATTGGGATCTGAGTTTTGAAATTGTCAGAAAAACAAGAGGATCTAAACGTCCTGTGCATTTTTATTTTTTTATTTTTATCAAACTCTGTTTGATGTTCAACTCTGTGGTCTCCTGACTGTTTTAGTGTTAGCCTCTCAGTTTTATTCCCAGAAGGCGGTATTAACTGCTGTTTTCACAGGTAACTAATATGATTAAGCAATTAAGACAATTTTTCATTAAAGACACTTTTTTGACACGTTTCTTAACCAAACTCATTACTTAACCACCTTTTCTGACTGATTATATTATCTTGGTTTCCTGCTATGATGCATTAAACACAATTTTCACCAGACATGCATGTCCCATATTAGCAGCATATTGTTCCTGTCTTTCTTTTCTTCACTTTTTTTCACAATATACAGTGGTAGACAAGAAACATCTGTCCATCTCATGTAACCCACAGCATACTGCACAACGTCATTTTTTGCATAACATTAACATTGCTCTGAATGGTTTTCTTAAATCCTTTAAGACAGTGTTCTCTGTGAATGGTGCTATTTAAAATAAAGATTTGTGTATTGTTTGATGGGTGGCCCATTAGCACAATGGTTACTATTGTTTTCTTCACATCTTTGCATAAATAAATTCAGTTTTTGGGTTTGTCTATTTTCTCCGTAGGTTTGGGACTTTCGACTCTATTCTCTGACTTCTACTCCTATCCCAAAAACCTGCATATAAGATTCATTGTTGACTTTAAAGTCATATTTGGTGACTGAATGTGCATCAGTGTGCCCTGCCTTGGACAGACATCCCATATATGTGTGGTTCCAACCACGGACGTGGGATGCTGTCCATCCTATGGCTCCCTATGATCAAACGGAGGAATATGCATTACATGTAATAGAGGGATCAATACATCTCTGAATACCTGACCAGCTAGGTCTGTGTTGAAGTAGCCTTGACTGTACAACAAATTGATATTTTTGCTTTACTTTTGGTTTCAGTTTTCTGCTTTTTGCCACTCTTTCATGTGTATTGTATTTCTTGTCATTTTCTCAGAGACTTATACAGCATATACTGTAGTATATACTTGCTGAGGTTCTCAGTGGTGGCCAAGTATGTTTGTGTAATAAGTTAAAGTGAAACAGTAAATATTTATAGTTTTTTAAATGTTAACCATTTTGTCATCACTGACTGATGTACAAGTGTCCCATCCGTCATCTATACTATCTCTTTTATAACTATCAATTTCTCTGCTCTCATGAGTCAAAAATGTGTTCTTTTTGTGCATGATTAGGCTCCATAATTCATTTTGGAATGATTCAAATGAAACCCCTTACCACACTTTCCCATAAAATATTTAAAAAAGCTATGTATCCTATATTTTAAGTTGGACCAACAGCCACCTACATGCATTGGTTCAGCTGTTTATATGTGATGGGTGTTATTATGTTAGGTAGATTGCCCAGAGGGGACTGGGCGGTCTCTTGGTCTGGAACCCCTACAGATTTTATTTTTTTCTCCAGCCTTTGGAGTTTTTTTTGTTTTTTCTGTCCACCCTGGCCATCGGACCTTACTTATTCTATGTTAATTAATGTTGACTTATGTTTATTTTTTATTGTGTCTTCTATTTTTCTATTCATTTTGTAAAGCACTTTGAGCTATATTTTTTTGTATGAATATGTGCTATATAAATAAATGTTGATTGATTGATTGATTGAGCAAACAAGTAGAAACGATGCACTCCGAGGGTTGCAATTTGGTCCTTACTGTGCAAAATGGCTATATAATATCAAAGGAAGCAGAAATATTCAGAAAGTGACGTTACAATTTTATATACTTTTTATTGCATTTAGCATTCAGTGTGAACTCTAATGTTGAACATTAGAATCCCTTACGGTTGTTTATTTGTAGCCCCTTCTGTGACGAAAACTAGCCATATTTGACTTGCTTCTCATAAAGATTTTTAAACATGCTTTCTGATTTATCACATATTAATTCCTTCTATACTTTAAGGTGTTTCTGAACTGCCTAAGCTCTTTACCCTTTTACAAGAGATCCATAACTTTGTACTGGCAGAAGAGTTTGTATGTGTTAGTTGTGAAAAGTCAAGCAAAATGACACCTTTTATTGGCTAACTAAAAAGATTAAAATATGTATTGTGGTCCTCTTAGTTAGCCAATAAAATGTGTAATTTTGCTTAACTTTTCACTACATTCATAATAGCTAACACGGTACAACACCCTAGTACTATGTGTTAGTTAAAAAGATCACAATATGCAAGCTTTCGAGGCAACTCAGGCCCCTTCTTGATTACATGTTGCCTGAAGAAGGGGCTTGAGTTGCCTCGAAAGCTTGCGCATTGCGCTCTTTTAGTTAGCCAATAAAAGGTGTCATTTTACTTGACTTGTCACTGCATTCATAATGGCTAACATGGTACAACACCCCAGTACTATGTGTTAGTTTATATGAGAAACTCTTTATAGCAGGGGGTTATCAGCTGTAGAAATAAGTGATCCAAAACAGGCAATCTGTTATTTACATGACATTGTCAGTCTTTGGAGAGTTTAGTAAGAATCAGTCCTCTAAAATAAGATTTGCTAGGGTCTCCCCAAAATGGCTGATTAGAGCTTCAGTTCAGGCTCAGCACACACAAGAAGAAGAATGGTTTTGCCATTTGCTCAGAGACCTATGGTGGTATAAGATAGTCCAGACCTGACTATTTTTTACCAACTTTAAACAGTGCTACACAAGTCCTATCTGCATAATTATACGGTTCATTTAAATCTGGTGAGAAAATGTGGCCTGTTTGACTGACAGTCTTCACCTTTCAACCCCAGACAAGTTAGTCTTCTGAATCCCCTCCTGCACAACCTACTTCATCATTCAGTATGTTCAGATCACAGTACCAGAATAGCAAAAAGGGTCTTCAGTTTTGAAACATGAAGCATTCAACTTACCAGGGGGAGAGCATCAGTTATTAGTAAGCCTGTGAGTATCCAGGAACATTATTTTATAACACGCACTTAAGAAACGTAGTTGCTCTTTATAGTTGGAAAAAATGGTTTAAGACAAAAAAAAAATTAATGGCACTCTTTATAATTAAAATAACCCTTAAATTATTATTATTAGGTAAAAAGTGGATTAGTAAACATTTCTAAATATTGTTTTCTATATTCAAATTTTAGGTGACCATTAATTAGTTCTAACTTGCTTGTAAATGGACAGATGGACATTTATTATTTGCTGGTGCCACAGGTTATTCATGAGGTAGTGCTTTGAGACATATGGTAGAAAAGACTTAACTGAAGATTCAGTAACCAGTAATACACAGTGATTTCCATGTTGACAGGTTAAGAGGTGAGTGTTTACTGTGTGGGCGGCACGGTGGCACAGTGGCTAGCGCTGCTGTTTTGCAGTTGGGGTTCACTTCCCTGGTCCTCCCTGCCTGGAGTTTGCATGTTCTCCCCATGTCTGCATGGGTTTCCTCCAGGTACTCTGGTTTCCTCCCACAGTCCAAAGACATGCAGGTTAGGTGCACTGGCGATTCTAAGTTGTCCCTAGTGTGTGCCCATGTTGCCTGAATATGAAGTAAATTGTAGTGGCTGATAGTTACTGGGTGGCCCAGTGGTCAGTGATTTTGGCTTCTAGCCTAGTAATCAAAGTGTGAAGTTTACACTTTCTCTCTGTCTTTGCGTGGGTTCTCCTCAACGCAGAATGATCCTTCTCCTGCCCTCTTAAAAGTGTACACGTTCTATTTATTGCAGTCTCTAAACTCATTTGATGTAGGTGACTTCATAACTGTGCCCTGCTATATACACCAGTGCACCATTAAACGTTGCCACTGGGATTGAATGTGGCTTCCTGAGAACCAAACAATTAGGTTAAACGGATTCACCCAATGGGTCAATGAAAGAACTCAGCTCATCTATTTTCTAAACTGCTTTTTCCACTACAGAGTTGTGTAGCCAAGGCAGAAATCCATTATGGACAAACTCATTCAAACCACATCAGTTTACAGTCTCATACTGTATATGGGAGGACATGTAGACGCGGGAAGAAAGTGAAAACTACACATTAACAGCCACTATGCTGGGAACTGAACTCAGGGCTCTGGATCTGAGAGGACAGTCAACAGTTTTAAATACAGGAGTTACTGGCAGCCATTCAGCTCCTACAGATTAATTTACATTGTTTTTGTAATGGATGTCAAAACTGACTGACGTGGGCTGCTTATGTCACCATACACAACTGAAAAGTACAGACTTCAGGAAGTATTACTCAAATTTCCAAGACTGAATTCATTAAGATATAAGAGATAATATTGAAAAAGGCTATATACACAAATGAAGGAAAACAAAGATCAATGAAATTAAAATGATATTAAACACCCCAATTCAAAAATAATAAAATGTTGCAGAGATGAAAGGAATATAAATTACATGAAAACAAAAGATACTGTAGTATCAAACATAAATATGACAAATAATCTTTGAACAAACAACAAATCTAATTAAAAGTACAATGTACAAATACAATGACAAAAGAAATATCAATAAAATTATAATAAATAAGAAATGAGTAACACAAATAATAAATAAGCACAAAGAAAAGGTTTCAACACCTTCAAGAATGAAATGGGGGGTGCAAGTCCGTCACAAGGTATACCAATTCATATCGCCAAACTCATTTCTATTGGGCCAATGTAGTGTCTCCTGTTACGCTAACACACACACCTTCGGAGTGTTTAAATAAAAAGACTTCACACAGGAGAACATGCAGACTCTGCACTGACAATGGCTGGGCCAGAATTCACTCCAGGTCACCAAGAGCTGTGAGGTGTACCATTTACTACTGTGCCACATGCTAGCTCTGATGATGAGCGTTTCAGCTCACTGCTTAGTGTGGGGCCAGTTTATAATCACTACCTTTAAAATAAACTCCTTAGTAAATCAGCCAGAATGTTTCCAAGTTAATAGTATGTTTCAGAGCGATTTTTGCTTTTGTAAAATTTAAATTCCTGTACATTGCTGTCGGTCTTTAGTTGTTGTCTTCTCTTTCTTCTTGACAGTTGGTTCCCTAAATTGCTTTTAAACTGTCTCTTTGCAAGGTGACAATTAACATAGAACAGACACGGGAACAACTGATAATGCATCCCAAGGAGAAAAAAGCTCATTCAGTGTCAGTTTCAAGA